>NW_009648549.1:185299-226744 GCF_000708025.1 Charadrius vociferus | reverse complement strand
AGGGGGAGCAAAAGCAGGGATGAGCAACCATCGGGAGGCAAAATCTCCAACCAAGACCAAGGATCCAAGATCTGGCGTTCCTCAAGGAAAGTAGAAAGGTTGTCCTATTTAGTTGTAGCAAAATATCAAAATAAAAAATACAAAAGCCTGTTGTTAATTTTTACTGTTTGGAAATAAGATTCCTATTCTAGATTCACCGTCCAAATTTGGATCTAAAGGCTTCTCATCAGCCACACCAAATGTAAGCTCCTGAAGAGCCAGTAAGCTGGGGAATAAGTGCTTTGAAAGTCATTGTGTTGCATCCAGGTTTCTAAAGATAGCATAATACAAGACTTCAGCTCCAAGGTAGGTATAATACTTCAAAGAGTGTACCAAGTGAGATCAGATTTATGGCCAGTGCCTAGGGGCTCCTGTTTTTCGTAAAAATCAATTGCTCTTAACAGAAATGTCCTTATGTCCTGCATAAATTAAATACATACATAAATAAGTACATCTATTTTTTGGTAATGAAAAGTACTTTAAAATGAACGGTTCTGTTTTCTGTATTTCTGAAATATGAGAACCAACAGGGGATTAAACACAAGAGTACAGGGCAGAATTACGTCAGCAGACTGTCGAAGTATTTCCTCCTGCTGGTACCAACTCATAAGGTAATAATTTGGTCATCAGTGTTTATGGAGGCCAAGAACTTCCAGGGGAAGCAGCTGAAATAGTATGAAATTATTTTGACTTCTGCTTCTCTTGGAAGCCTGTAAGTTTCTAATATTTAAAGGAATTACTAACCTGTGCAAAATGTTATATTGAGAAATTTGTCAGGAAACTGATACAGATGCCCGCCCTTTCGTACTTCCCTTATAAATATCTGTAAAGTCTGTTCTCAGTCCGCCATACAGTGACAGTTCTGGTAACAAGGCAGTGCCCCAAGTGCCTTTGATATTATGAACTTTGTACGTTAAGGAGGCATAAGCAAACCACCCCGTGCATACTGCAGTCTTTTAAAAGTGATGCCCAGTCCAGGTAATATTTCACGCTGAGCACCATAGCAACACTGCTGAAGAGATTGCAATATGTTCATTTTAATGCAGATTAAAACGGTGAAGCTGCAGCCTTGGTTCTGTAGTTTTCACTTACGTTCAACATTCCCACCAACTTCTGCAGGGGCTGTGTCAGGGACAGCAATGCCAGACTCGTCTCCTAGTAAAGCTTTCTGCCTTGTGCAATGAAACTGGGTTGGCTGGAATTGCTAAACCCTTACATTGCAGAACTTGACTCACTGATTATAAAGTGTCATTAACACCTGAGAAACCATAGTTTTGCTTTATCTAGGATATCTATTCTGGCCTTAAAATTGTGATAGGTTCAGAATTGGTATACATATTCTTAGTGCCTTTTTTTTTTATGCAAAAGGTTTTTGCAAAAATGAATAAATCCCAATCTTCAATAAGTAAGTAAAAAAAAAAAAATCATCCATAACAACTCTTAATTAAAAATAAAGGGATGTTTAAAGATAGGCTTTCCAAGTTATATATTACGGCTTTGAGAAATACCTGATACACTTTTGTTGTGATTTAACCCCAGCCAGCAGCTCACTCAGTCAACCCCCAGTGAGGCTGGGAGAGAAATGGGACAGTAAAAGTGTGAAAACTCATGGGTTGAGATAAAGACAGTTCAAAGTGTAAATCAAAAGCTGCACACACAAGCAAAGCAAAAGAAGGAATTCATTCACTGCTTTCCATTGGCAGGCAGATTTCAGACATCCCCAGGAGAGTAGGGCTCTATCATGCCTAACTGTGACTTGGGAAGAACAATGACATCACTCCCGATGTCCCCCTTCCCCCCTGCTTCACCAGCTTTTGTTGCTGAGCATGATGCCATATCGTCTAGGACACCCCTTTGGTCAGTTAGGATCAGCTGTCCCGGCTGTGTCCCCTGGAGCTTTTTGTGCACCCCCAGCCCACATGCTGGTGGCACAGGGTGAGGAGCAGAAAAGGCCTTGATGGTGTGCAAGCACTGCTCAGCAATAGCTAAAGCATCCCTGTGTTACCGACACTGCTTTCAGCACAGATCCAAACCATAGCACCGTACCAGCTACTATGAAGAAATTTAACTCTATCTCAGTCAAAACCAGTACGACTTTAAAAAAAAATCACTCTGCTAAATAACATGTACCTTCCTAACTGTAATGAAATTTATTTTCCCTTAAAACAACAACAGCAACAACAACAAGAAGTTACAGAAAAATAGACAAGGAAATTAAATCCAAAAGTTATGTTAAACATAATTAACGTTGTGACATAAACTGACAAAAGCCAGGAAATGGAAAGCTAAGGCTGACACTCTATCTATAATGCTCTCTGTTTTTCCATGACATGACTTAAAACCAGAGTTACAGCCTTAACTTTAAATTTCCTGTCTTTTGTCAGTGTGTATCACAACGTTCATGTTATTTAAAAATAGGGTTTACACATTTAATTGTGTATTACCCTTTTTACTGCTGATTCATGTTTCAATAAATCAGAAACTTTTAAAAATAGTTTGGAAAAATACCTGTATGAGTTTAAAGTTGTCCGAGTTTTGCATTTGACCTTCACTACATCTTTTCTTCAAATTAAAGTTAGCAGAAGATGTTAATTTTCTACTAAATTGTGAAAGCAAACATTTTCTGTTGTCAAACAGCTATTTCATTTATAAACCACATGTGAACAAAATAAATCTTCAGGAAAAAATAGCAAAATCTATTTTCAGTGGAGAAATCCTTTTTCTTTATCATAATTATTACGATCCATCTCATTGATAATTTTATTTTCTGGGGTATGGCAAAAAGATGACAGTAACTGTCTCTATGGAGTTCAACATATGACTTAATGTTCTGCATGGGCCTCAGATTTCTTGCCTAAATAAGATACTAACTTTCAAGCAAAAATTATTACTGTTGCATCATTTCAAAGTTGCAAAATTAGAGGAAATGTGCTTCTAAACAATATCAGCAGTTTAAAACACTACAAAAACTCAAGAATATATATAATATATTCTATTCTATTCAGAGAACAGAAAAAACAAGACCAAATTAATTCCTAACGTGTATCTTGCTGCTCGTAACTTACTACTTTATTCCAAAAGCTTACAGTTTTCCTATCTCTTTTTAGATATTAGGTTAACACATAGAGATGATAATTTAAAAGATAAAGAATATAGCTTTGTAGAGCTACCTTACAGACTGCATTTAAAATTGTTTGGTTCAGGTATATATTTTCTAATAAAAACTCATAAAGATTCTACATCTACTGAGACAACCTAATCTTTATTTACTGGCAAAATATTTTACAATTTTATAAGTAGTGTAAAGTAACAAGGTAATAATATTGGCTGCGTAAGAGAAGAAAAGTAGCTGAAGGCATCTTATTAGTTCTAATTCAGCCAGTCAGTAGATAGGAAACAGCATATTAGAAATCTCTTTCTGCAAGTTACTAACATCGCGTATGGGGAAGCTAGACTATTGCATATGTGATTAAAGGGACACATTTATTCAGCGAATTCATTGGAATTACACCAAGAATCTTCCTCTGGGAATAATTTCACCTGGTGGTGCAGATCCTTCTTTAGTATAAATCCCCCAGGCTACTTTGACTTGATTTATGACCGCTAGGAATGAGGCCCATTATTCCTAAAGAGCAAAATATTTGTTCCTCAAGAAGAACTGTCAAGATGAAAAGTAAAGCAATCCTAATAGCAGAGCTTGGTCAATACATATTTTCTCTGAATTTATTTATATAGTCAATCCTTTTTAAATAAACTGTTTCTGAAGGCCTAAAGAATGTTACACATATTTTAAAATACAGCTTACTAGATACAATATAGTGTAATAAATTTATATATTTCCTGAGAAAAAAAATCGCTTTGACTGTAAAGTAAACTCATCCACATCAAATCTCTGCATAGTCCAAAGGCCTTACTCACACAAGGCATTTCTAATAACAGGCAAGTCTGATAAGATGGTCCAAGGTTCACCTACCCAGAGCACACCTAAACCCAAAGATGAGTCTCTTGGTATCTCATCCTATCACTCAAATGAACTTACATGCCATTTGGCCTGGGCTGGACTCCTGGCTGCTGAACTCCAGAACAATTTACACTCTCCGAAGAGGATCACTTGTATAGTAAATGAAGAAATAAATTAAGAACACAATTAAGCTGCATTGTCTCCGAGCTCATTTGAGCATAAACTTAGTAGCATGACATACCAGTGGCCGTGGGGGAAGGATTCACCAGAACAATATAAACACTGAAATCTGAGCTTGCCTCTCTTGGCTGCCTGTAACATCAGTGGAAAAATATAAACATTAGCAGCTCTCCTCATGCACAGTAATTGTCAAAAACAAGTTGGCTGGCTTGCTAAAAGTGGCAGCTTGTCTCTCTGGACTTAAAGGCAGACAAGGTGCAAGCTCAGATGCAGATGATACAAATCCTACCTTAGGTAACTGAAACTATACTTTTTTCCCCAAATCTAAGTAATTCAAAATCAAATATGCAGACTTTTTTGACTGTTTATCTCATTCCTTTGTTTTATCTTCCAAAGTCCTAGTCTTTGATACATACAATAGGAAGACTCCGACTCCTTACCTGTTGCTTCGTCGCATTTTAAGTACTACCATTGCAGAAACTGATAAGGGAATGGATTAAGCAAATAGTTCATTTCAAATAGAAGCTGCAGTGTATGTGAAACATGCTTTCTCCAGTCTGAAGCAGAATTACCTTTGAATTTACATTAAGCGTATAACTGATATGTAAAATGTATGCTTTTTCTCCCTAGAGGCCACGGTTGGATAACCTGTCCTTTCACCATTTTTACAAATCTTGCATGTGCAGTAAAGATTTTTTGGCAATAGTTTAGAGGTTTCCTCCCCCACAACTTCTTATGAACTCCATCTGGCCAGAATGAAAGAATCTAAGTCGAACAGTACATCAAATCCCCAAGTGATACACTCCTAAATCCATTGTTTCTCATAATGTTTTAAAGAATTATGTTTGAGTAAGGAAATTGAAGGCTTAGTAATGTATTGATAATTAACACAGCAGATGTCGTATAAGTCTTGGCTGCAACAGCATTTCTTTCTGAAAGAAGATAAGTATATTAAGCAACAATAAAGAAATTTTAGTGGCATTATTTTAGGGGTTTTTTAAATAGTTTAGCCTTATAAATGGCTTACTCCATCTCTGAAATGAAAATATTTAGCAGTCCTCACAATCTGCTCTCTATTTTTTTTTTATTTTTGTCTTATTTCATTTAAGTTCAAAATGAATCCATATTTTCTGTGATTTATTGGGTAACATTGTAAGAAAGGCAAGACAGTAACCTCAGGCAAACCATATGTAGTGAACAGGTTCCAGAGACACTTTATTGCTTTCTACCAGTGGTAGGTTAGCACTGGCAGTCTTCCTTCTGAATAGGTTACAACTGCTATCAGATACATCTGTTCAGCATTTTACTGCAAAGAGAATGTAATGCCAAAACAATGCTAAACTTGGATTGCCCATTTCCTGAGATTACTGCTCTCAAAAAGTTCACATAAAGTTTTTCTCTCTGTAATTTTAACATCTGACAAACAAAATCTGAAGCAACATTTTAATTTCATACATTATCCATAAACTTCTGCAGAAAATATAAGTATAATTAGTATAATCACTGTCATCTGCCAGCAGAGAAAATAGATTCCAGAAATAATTTATGCTGAGTGTTTTATTTTGGGGGGTTTGTTGTTGTTTTATTTTAATGTAGAAAGTCTACATTGCTATGCTCTTGCCTTGCCTGTCAGAATTTTCTAGGCAATTGTTCATCCTTCTCTAATGGAGAAATAGTTTAGATTTTATATCATGCAGTTTAGCTATTTTCAGTAACATTTTTAATGGGATTTTATTTTATGACTGAAAACCTTAATATAGTCTTTCTACTCTCTGTTTCTACAGCATAAGCCCATACAGTCTTACAACATACATTCCAGACAGTGCTCAGGTGCCAAGACAAAAAAAAAAAAAAATTAACAATACAGATAATCATCACATTAAAGTTAATCTCACTATATTTATCTTCCTGAATGTCAATGTCTTCCCATCTGTATAGATGATCATGACAAGAAGGGACTACTCTGAGGTGTTATGGAGGTGAAGCCTGTAACTTAGTGGCATGATAAAGGTCAATTCTGCAACTTCTCCTTCCACTGACTTTTGCTTGCTGTCCTTCTGCAGATTCAGTGGTGCGACAGAAAAGTATTGGGTCCTGTAGTCATGGCTCGAATAACCTATGTTCTGATACCTAGCACCCACATTAATTTTCCCAAAATTAACTGCGAAGCACAGATAAATGTTTTTTTTTTTAAATTATGTGGGTAATGTTATGGTACAACGTCTCCAATCCAACTTGTCAGCTGTAGTTTATATTAAATATGTACACAGCAATATGTACACAGCTCAGCCTCACCACTGGCCATAGCTGGGGACATGGAGCTGAGGCAGCTTTGTCCATCAGGGCTCAGCTACTGGTGACACCCCGCACAAGGCAAATCATGAAATCCTGTTTTCATCACCTGACTTCTCCAGCCTCCACAGTTTACTTGCAGGTGACAAGTCTCAGTGTTATTTTTGACCTACCTCTAGGCAGTGCTCCATCATTGGGCCCAAAATGAGATATAAGGAACAAAAAAATAGCTGAAGCATGATCAGAGCAACAACTTTACTTCTATATTTCTGCCGTAATCCTATGTCCAAACACAAGTGAACTGGTGACTGCAGACGATGGAAAATTACATGAAGCAAGGTAAGATTGATTCATTTTTCAAGGCATGATGTATGAGTCTTAGCAGTGTTTCCAATGTTAAATTTAACACCGGAGGACAAGTATTGTCACTCATTTTTATAAAGATGAGAGAAGATTTTTATGGTCCTGCTTCCATCACAGATTGAACATGGCACTTATGTTTTTATCTCTTGTTATTCCTCTGTACTAGGTTTTCCTGGAAGGGTGAGAAATATATGACCTGACATGAAATACCAAATTTATATATTATCATAGATATTTCTTATTGCTACCAATTTTATTAGTCAAGAACATAAGGCTTCATGAAGGCAATTTTTGTGGACTTTCAGAGACACAAGAAGAATGGTTATAGCAATTGCTGTTGTAAGTGCAACATCTTTATTTCCTATGAAAATTTCCTGCTCTCGCTCTTTTAAAGGAAATATTTTTTGGTGATCCAAAGACTCAACAGTTCCATAACATCTCCAATTAAGCCAAAATCCTTATTAAAAATATCCTGCTAGCCCAGATGTGTGTGTGTGTGTGTGTGATGATGTCTATTCACTGGAGCAGCTGACAGGGTTTCTATAATACTTGGGAATTAGGCTTGTAGTCTACAACGTCTCAGATTCAGAAAAGCCAGGAGACAAGCAATTTTACTTATATCCTGAAATCAAAAAAGGAATGGAGAAAAGCTTTCTCTTTTCCCCTTTCATCTATACAATGTACACAGGAAGCCAAATCAGTTTAGTCTGAATCATATTGCCTTCTCAATGTATAACTTGCCTGCTTTCTTCTTTGTATTACACAAAATTTCTCCAGAGTGTATCCAAAGCACATGTGAAGAGAAAACTCATTTTTAAATACATTATTCTTTGCTCTTTTCAGGAATAATAGCATTTTTGTGCTAGATAATTTTGAAGTTTTAATTTCCATAAACCCCTCAAAAATCAAAATAGAAAAATACTGCCTGGTGTGTTTAGTGTGATGTTCTAGTAACAGTCAGTCAACTAAGAACAGGACAGCGGTCTAGAAAGTTACTAGGGTTATGGTGACAGAAGAGTCCAATTGTTTTCTTTATGGAAATAAATAAGTTTAAAATCAATACGCAATATCCTAGTTCAATAAAGTAGCTGATATTAACATTTGCTTTAAGTCAGTCTCTGTTACATGTCTAAAATGTATTTTGCTTGATGATTAGAATTCTTACAACTGACTTAGTTCACTCAGCATTCAGCAGTACCACTGCATCTGATCCGTGTCAATTAAGAGTTTAGGACACATTTCTTATAATAGATTTCTAATAAATCACCATGTATTGACTGATACCTGAGCAAAATTTGAGTTACTTGCATTTCTTTATCACTGTGACTATATCTCACCTCTGATTCCGCTACTCATCCAGCCAAAGCCGTAACTATCTTTTTTTCATGAGATATATAAATACCAGTTTCTGAATCAGAAAAGTCAATAGCAATTTTACCACTGCCCCTGAAATGCTCAAGTTCAGTCTATTACTATTGCAGCTGAATAAACATCTAGGCAGGATTTTTTTGCTTTCCTGTGAGAAAATTTCCATAAATTCTCCAACACTATAATTACTAAACCACAGGCAAAATCATACAAGGCAATTAACACCCTCAGCTTCTTTCTATCTCAGTACAACTCAAAGTCGATATTGAGGGAAGCACATTATGCATGCACTTAACTTAAATCATAAAAAAAAAAAAAAAAATCAGTTGCACTTAAGCATATGCTTTCAAGGTTTTTCTGAAGGCTTGATTTCTGCATGTCCTGGCCTCAGAATTTAGCTGGGTCAGGACCTGCAAGAATTCCATAGACAGTTTTGCACTACTCAACATGGTTCCCAATCAGTGGCATTCACCTATATTCTAGTCCAAAGTGACTCACACTTGTAAAACTGGGACAGAAACCAGGCCATGCTCCATTCTGAGTTAACATGATCGATCGTAAGTGCATGGACAGTGATGCTGTCCTGCAGCCACACATTAGATGGTAGCAGTAAACCAGAGAGAAGCTATGCTGAATCCTAACCACTGAAGCCCAGAACAGCCTCTCTGGTGCACCCTGTCCATGAAAAAAGGTTTTGTTTTTTAATGTTTATTTTTAAAGGCACTGCCACAAGTAGTGACTAAAGCCTAAAAGAAACCAATCCAAAGAGCTTCACAGTGCAACACAAGATGGTACTACTGTGGCTGAAATTACATTAGTAACTGCTATACTTAACTTACTATACTGAAAAATTCATACTGAAAAATATGTGGGTGATCTACTCTGGTTGAAAAATCTGAAAAATGTACCTTCTCTTTTTTTTTTTTTTTTTTGGTGGGAAATTCTGAAGAGGTTAACTCTTTTACAGCATAAACTGAAATGCTTTCTACAGCCGCTAAATAGTATTTTGCAGCTGTTTTCCTACCAAAAAAAATACGGACAACTCACAGTCTCATATAAAAGAAAAAAAAACCAAACAATAAAAACACATTGAGAAGCCTAGAACAAAAGCAAACTCTAAATTTTAGGTTTAAATGCCAGAACTGTTGAAAGTTTGTCTTGTGTGCTGGTACTAGAGGAAGGAAATAATAAATTCTATCTATGATCAGGCATGCATCTGGTATACTATAGGTCAGTTTGATTTATTGTCAATATTTATGATTTTCTTTTTTTCATAAACAGTGATTAGCTTAATGTTAAGCAGAACACTTCGTGAGCGAAACATATCAACTGACATGAGACTAGACTAATCTCAGCCACTGAACAAGCTGTTAATAGATATTTAAATCTCAGTACAGCTACATTTACTTTCCCCTGCTAAGTATAAACCTGTTTGGTATTCACTGCAGCTGGTGTTACTAGAATGATGCTAATGATAGTTTATCTGCTTCCCACTCTTGCATAGCTCAATCCCTATATTTAAATCAGCGATGCCAAAAAGAAAATTATACAATATATCCCAGATCTAAAGTTAATCTTCAGTTCTGGCATCACCCACCTGAATGTGGAAAAATATTCCACACTTTGGCAGAAGCAATTGCTGTCATAAACACTCATATACATGCCTTTGTTATCTCCTCAGTTATTGACTTTTCCTCTGCAACAAAAATGCTTCTATTTGTGTAAATAAGTGGTTGGGTTTGTTGGTTTTTTATTCCTCTATCCTCTTTATTGGCAAAACTAGCTTGTTGCCTTACATAGTCTATTACTTGCAGTTATTTGATTTCCATTAGTAATTCAAACAACTCTGAACCTTCTCATGAACTCTGGGACCACTAAGTATTTGTCCAAACTTACCCTTCTTGTCGCTTCCAGCTCACCTTTCTTACTGTCAACCTTTTCCCTCTTCTAAAAACTGAAGTTTCTCACCCACCTTAATGCCTTATCACTGATGGAGATCTTCCTGCAACACAACCCTTCTCCAATATCTCAACCTGCTCTACATAATCAAATGACAAATTAATCAAAAATTTTTGTTTGGCATCAAAACAGATTTTTCATGTAATTTTTGTGACATACAGAACATTTTCAATAATGTGGTTGAAACTGATTCTCTTCATTCAGCCAATGCCAAAGTAGCTGTTTGCCAGCACATGGAAAGCTATTAAATCTAGCTGAAAAAAATGTGGATTTTTTTTCCTTCAAAATTGTCTTTTTTCGACATAGCTATGGTCTTGAATAAGCACACTTCAATTTAGGTAAAGTTATTTCAGATACAAGGAAGATTCAAGAGGAACACTGGCTGATGTTGAAACCTGTTTCATTTGTCAAAGCTAATACCATCACTGCAGAATAAAGAAAAAAAAAAGATATGAAGAGAGACTTGGTTTTCTAGGCATCTGATTCTTTACAGTATAAAAGAGTCTTGAAATTTTAGGACAACTTGTAATTTCTCAGTCTTGCCTCCCATGTGCCACCACAGGTCCAGGACACCACAGAGTTGAACCATCCAACTTCACAGAAATGCATGATGGAGGACGGGGCTTTGTAACCAAAAACTTGCTCCATTTCAAATTGTGCGAAACTCAGTATCACAATCAAAATATTCCACAAAACATCACTTCTTCTACACCCAGCTGGAATCCTGAGGCCAATATCCAAATAAATAAAAAAATAGGTTAAATTAATTTCACAATATCCTAAGAAATATCTACATATGATCTCCTTCCAAAAATTCCAGCAACGTTTTTGGATCATTTCCTTTAAATATCTACATATATGTACATTTTATGGAAATTACGATGCAAGTCTGCAACAGGAACATAGGAATCCCAGAGATGGGTTGGAAAGCCAATTTATCGAGATAACTAGCCCGTTTCTGGGACGCAAAGTAATATGCTGAGCTATGGAGGTGTTTCAGCCTTCTCAGAGCCAACTCACTACAGCTGTTGAATATGATATATTTATTGTATTGTTCCACACTGTGTACTTCAGGTACATTGTTAGACCACCAAAATTAACATCAGTCCTCTTGTCTATGAAATCCATCCAGACCTATTAGTCCCATACCTTCTACTCAGCCATACATACGGAGAGACGTGGTGAATCATTATCACTACACCATTGATATGGCATAACCTGGAGCTGAAATATGATAATTTTGAATCATAAGAAAAATACTACATATCTGTTATTAAGGTTCTAATGGTATTTCTCTACAATCTGAAACCTATGAATTAGGCCTATCATATAGCTGACATTACTATTATTCATGCCTGCAACATTCCTAAAATTAAAAAATAAAGAAAGCAAAAAAATTTTACAATTGTTTACAACTATAATTTTTATGTAATCCTCATGCACTCTATTTCAGTTTCAACGCTGATTATACCCCCAACACATCAGCAAGCTACAGAGCTGCAACATATGATTTATTTACAAAGACAAGTATACAGAAATATGTATTTATAGTATAGCAGTTTGGCAAATTTTGGCTCATGCAACTTTCTGAAATGAATAATATTTTGCAATGCAGTGAATAAAAATTATTAATTCACCATGTTGATTGATTACTGTGAAAAAAGGCAGACAAATAAAAATTTGCATCTGGGACGGTAAATTTTCATGACAATTTTGCAAGGCTGTATTATGCAGTAGTATTAAAACAATTTGCAGTAAATCAATTTTCTACTCTTCTCATTAAATTAAAGTTGGTTGAAGCCAAATATTTTCAGGATTTGTGCTTACTGAAATACTGGATCGCAAGGATTTTCTATTTTTTTTATATATATGCCACCATGCATATTCACTATGTATCCACGGTGCATGTTTCACTATTGCCAAAGGAATTTACCTTCAACCGTAAGCCATGTTTTAAAAAACAGAGAATTAGATGCTGACAATAAGCCACAAAGAGAGAAGAAAATGAAAATCCATATGTTGGTTAGGCAGCTCTACTCAAGTAAACTTGAGCAAGATAATTTTTCTAATACTAATTCCTAACAGTTCTTGCCTTCTCTCTCTCAAGTATCCATCTCTCTTCTTGATTATGGTACCATTTTTTTAGTGTAAAATTTTTTGGCTTCATCTAGCAGTGGAGAAAGATTACTTTTGCTCCAGTTTAAATTTCAGCTTTTGCAAGTTCTTATATTTCTATGCTGAAAGACTTCTTTAAAATGCTATTTTAAATGTCCAAACTTTTATACCCCCAATGAAATGGTCAAAGTTGAATATCAAAAAGCTCATGGGAAGCACCAATGTATAACAAATAAAATTAAAAAAAAAAAAAAACAAATTTATACAAGGATGTAGAGTATCAAGCAGTGTATCGTGAAAATATGTCCTTTGAACGACATTTGGAGTCTGGGATTCCAGCCAAAAAGAAAAAGCTTTTAGGTTATGTTGTTTCAAGATCAAAAGTTTTTTATAATCTATCAAGTAGGAGCCAACTGATTTACAGTATGTTTTCTCTTGTCCTTTCAGCCTTCAAGAAAATATTAGGTAGAAAGACAACAAGAACAGTCTGGGAAAAAGAAGTGTAACATACTAAGTATATTAGAGATATCCAAATATTTTATAATATTGATTTTACTGAATAAGTTTGTAGCTTATTAGATAGATAAATAGGTAGATCAAACACACAGTGATGCCTTGGTAAGTTATTACATTTCTATGCAGATAGATATCTTTAGGAATGCTACTGCAGCTAAGTATAAGGGGGATAATTAATGTACAACTTTGTTCCGTCTTGAAAACAGTAACATGAAAGATAAAATAAGAAGTACAGATGGATTAAACTCAGGTCTGATGTTGTGGCTTTATTGAGCTTGACTTATTCATGTGGTGATGCTCAATGCAAACACAACTGGAATTTAAGACCCTTATTCTGTGGTATGCTTTCAAGATAACTCAGCAATCCGTGCTAGCATAAGTGAATGAGGACTTTATGATTTTTGGGGGGATCTCTCTGAACACAGCGTTTGTTCCTTAGTGGACTGAGGAATACTCTGTTCAAGGCTTATATTCTCTCACCCAACCTTGACATATATACACCTGGGCTAAGTTTAACCTATTCACTTCTGGGACAGACTGGAAGTGACATTGAAGAAATCATCAGCGTACTGTTAGTAGAGAAGTACCCTTTTTAGTAATTACAACTGTTTTCAAAACAATAATAATAACAAAGCTAGGAAAGGAAAAAACAAAACCTGTAAAGCAAGAAACATTTTTATATCAGCATACATGCTACTGTAGTGTTAAATCTCATCTTTTCCTGGTTACTATTATTTTACTCTCAAACAGATGCAGATGAATTTGTCAGCCAAGAAATGGTTGCTTATGTGCTTGATGACAAGGCTTAAGGTTGAAGCTGAGAATTAGAAATGGGAAGAGATACAAGGGCTGGACTTTGAACAAAGAGGAATCTGCTGTGGCTGGTTTACCATTGCTTGTCAGCCTGAGTAATCATCTATCCTGCACAGAGCAGGTATATACCATTTCCATACCAGGACTGAAATCTTTCATAAGGGCTGCTCAGGAACGAGTGGTGTGAGCTGACCCCTACCGTCTTGCAGTTTGTGCAAATTTTGCACTTGTAAAGCAGCATGAAACACAGCTTTTCTTGCTTGATAAGGTTTTAAGTTCTCAGGTTTGAAGTGTAAATGACGGTACATGGCAGTGGTGTAGGAGATGCTGACTCTTTCACAGACTACTAGGTTTCTACATTACATCTCTCTCTCCTGCCCAAAGTCCCCTAGGAGTTCAGGAGCAGCATGATGGCATCTTCTGTACTTGGAATGCGCATCAAGCAGTAATGAGCCATTATAATACATATTTTGCATACTTTACTTGGATTTATTTCTTATGCATGTCTGTATGTTTTGAAATAAGATGCTGATATGAGAAACAAGTTCACATTGAAGGTAATTATGAGAGGTTTTAAAACTTTAATCTCATATAGACACATTCAAAAAAGATTTCTTTCTGCAGTACTGTCTTTACCTAGACAGCAGGCCCTAATTTTTTTGTGTGTTGTTGTCATTTATGTTAAGGAAAACTCTTCCTGCACTTTTCTGCTTTAAATATATATACAGAGAAGAAACCACCAAAATAACTGCAATTTTCATTTAGTGATACAGATTACCTCATTTATGCCAGATGATGACATCAAGCCAGCCTACCAAAAGCACAAGTTTTATTCACCCCAAGTCTAGGATGTCAGAAAACATATCTCCGACTTTAGGGTGTATTCCTTAAAGTCCTAGTTCCTTCGGTCATTTTAAAATGGCGTAGTCAGGATTAGGATTTCTCAGAGCCGGCAGAACGATGGTTTGCAAAACTCAGCCCCATGTTAAAAGATGTGCTGGAGCTATCAGACCTTTGGCCATGGTTCTCATGATTTCGTTGGAGCAAAAGTAGTCTTTGCAAAAAATAATATGGCATTGGCTGTACATTCACAGGTTGGGAATCTGAGAGCGAAAGGAAATGAGCTGCAGTGCTGGAGAGCAACTGAGGAGTACTAAAATGCTTGGATTCTGCTCAAAGCCCCTCTACATTCTTTTATACACTATATGTGCATAGGAGACCCTACGTCATGCTAGAATAGAGTGAATAAACATCTGTTTGTGAGACGTATCTCCCACCATATTAACAGAATATATATATCAGCTGATTTATTTAGCCAAGGAGGGGAAATCTGAAGTAGAAAACTTCATTAAAAAAAATCACATCCTGCCATTTCACATTTCATTTAATCTTTGCTATCTGACACTTCTATTCTCTACTGGAAAAAAAGAAACATAATTACTAGAGCCCTTTCAGATCTTGTTAGGATTTTTAAAATGTCATTCTAAAGGGTAAAAGGCTAGCAATGCTGTTGACTAGAGAGTGTAGTGCTCTGTGTCTCTGTTACATAATCTACGTAATACTGGAATGTGCATTTTTAGTACTGTAGACTAAAACTTAGAAAAAATAGGACCAGTCAGATTTTTTTTTTAATTTCTTTTCCCTCATAAGACATTAACACAGACACAAAACGCTTCACTATTGGTCTGTGAATTCTGTGAAAATACTGACTAGCCTAATAGGTCTTCTCGCTTTCTCTCTTATGAAAGCAATGTTCTATTTTTTACTCCTTTAGTTTGTTTCTTTTTTCCTCCAATGTTCAATACAGCTAAAGAATTGGTGGTGCCTCTGTGTGTCTAAACCTTTCAGAGGGTATCAGAGATGCAAGATGCCTTCTCGGCCGTATCTATGATATGCTAATGTCTAGATCTAAAACCCCATCAAATAAATTGCATTAGTCAGGTGTCTAAAATTCCAACATAACTATATATAAGAAGCAGCTGTGCAGTGTTTGAAGTTAGCTGTAGACCAAATTTAATTAGAAATTTCACGTTTTAAAGCAAAATTGATACAGACTAAACAAATGGGAAGGATCCTTCATCAAGTTAGAGTCTGGCTCCGTTTCTCAGTTACTTTTCTTTGTGAACAAAGCAAGAAAAGCATCCATAAAGGGGCTCTGAAACATAGGATCTAGGCAGAGAACAGTAGCTAGAGAGCAGGAAATCACGTCATGAAATACAGAGGAAGCACTTGAAGACCTAAAGTCTCAAAATATAGGACCAACCTTAGAGAGTGAAGGTCTGGATGAAAAGCTTATGAAAGCTGGTTTTACTTGGACATATTCTTAATTATCCTGAGGTGGCAGCTTAAGGTGTGACATCCTCCTTCCCAAAACAGCTGCTAATTTTCTTCGCTCTTCCCCTTCCTGATGAACAAGATAGACTTCCTTCAAAAAAATCACTATGGAGACTGATATGGACTATCTCTGACAATTCAGTTAGGATTTTCTCAATTAGGTGAATGAAGGTAGGTCCTTAACATCCTACCCCAATTTTGAAATCTATTGGACCTTTAGTTTCTGGTGTCTGTTAATATTACATTTCACTAAAATTACGCTTCAACAGCTGGACAAGAGTTTTCCTATCTATGCATAAAGGTTCCTTTTTTGTTTGGTTGGTTTTGTTTTGTACAATTGCTAAGGTCTTGCCATAAAATAATTGTCAAAGGTGATAAAGAGTGAAAGGAGAAATCTTAAAATATACTTAAATAAGATCAGAGAAGAAACTTACTTTAGGACATTGATATATCGAGTCATAACCATTTACTGCAATTCTTTGGGTATTTTTAATCTCTGCAATCTAATAGAATTAAACCATACTTTTCTGTTGGCACAAGACCCAATGGTAAAAATAACACTATACATTGAAGTGTCCTTCCTCCTTTTTACAGATTATAAAGGGGGAAGGTAGGGAGCCTTACTTCTTTAAAGGGAGCAGAGTTTAAAAAACAAACCAGATCTCCAAAGCAGCAACTTCCTCTGGCTGTTTGTTAAAAAGACTGAACAGCTACACAAGGTCAAAATAGCGTGGTAGGAAGGGATTCATTTGTTCTGTGTATAGGATTGGATGCTTAAGTTCAAGGTCTAGACTTTTTCATTTGCATCTGCAGTACCTCTGGCAAAGAAAACAACCTGTTCTTTTTCACAGTTTATATGACCATGCACATACTATTACATTTCAATAAACTAGTGTTTACAAGCAGGTAGTAAAATACTAAGAAAACAATGTTAATAACTGTCCAGATATCAGGTTCTGTATTAAATCTTCAGTTATTAGATCTTGCTGTGGAAACACAGCAGTTTAAGTGCTGAGTATTAAACAGTTCGTGGTGTGCTATAAATTTCATATGCATTTATATTATATAGTACTGTGCAAATCATAATCTGAAAGTCAGTTTCATTCGTGCAATGTGTGCTTTACTAGAAGAAAAACAGGTCAAGCATGTGCGTCTTCCATTTTTATAAGGATTTTAAAGGATTATTTAAGTTGAAGGAAAAGCAGCTTCTAATGAAATTTGAGCTATAGCATGAAGAAAGGATCACAAGCAATAGCTGAGCTGGCTAAGCACTTAGTAAAACTCTAACTTTCTCAGCTTTATGACCAATTTAAATATTTTCTTTAACATTCCTTTGGGGGGGACACAACTAAATTGCCTTATGAGGTACTTGGAGCAATGTTATCACATAAATCACTTAACCTGGTTCTGTGTTCAGGGATTTGATTCCAGTCAGTTCTCAACTACTGATTGTTTCAATTCCCAATTACTTTAGCAAGTAATATAGCCTTGTTTCCTTTGGCCACAGAAAAGGAGTGCCTGCCTTGGTTTTGCCTGCAAATAAAACCAATGAGTAATCTGGAAAGAGAAGAGAAGGTGTAAAGGGAGGGAAACATTTGCTTCACTGCTTGCTCTTTACCTCTCGAGAAATCCCTCAGTCAAGACAAAAGTGAGTAGATCCAGCAAAAAAATGGTTTCCACAGGAAGCACACAGAGGACCAAGCACTGTGCTGATATGGCTGGCTGTTAAGGGAGTTCCAAAAAGCAATTCAGGAATTGCTTTGCCTGCTGCAGAGGCAGCCAGTATAAAAAAGTACTTTTCCCTGGCAAGTCTAGAGCATTCCATCTTTTCCTTTGACAAAATCTAATATCCCTCAAGTTCTGGAGAAGAAAAATTAATAATAATAATAATAATAATAATAATAATAATAATGAGACGTAAAAAAAGAAGAAAAAAAAAAGGCAGAGCAAAAAAAATGGGAGGTGGGGGGTGGGAGGGTGTTAAAGAAGGAAGAAACCCAACCAAAAACCCCATAAGAACTGTGGGGAAAAGAGGAAAACCAGATAAAAAAAACAACCCACCATGTGGGTTTTTTTTTCTCCTTAGGGCATCAGAAGACTATGAACTAGTGGTAGGGGAAACATTGCGCCAAGGTGATTCAGCAACCAAATTGCCAGCCCTGCACAAATATATTTGACGTTTTTTGTAACAAGACAGGAACTAACCAGATTGCTGACTGAAGTAATCAGGCAATAACCAAATTGTTGACTTAGTTTAAACATATTTAGCAAAATACTGATTTAACATTTATCAAGCCATAAGGTAAACAGATTAACAGCGTTGGAGCTGTAGCAGTTCTGAAACTCCCCAGAGGCAACAAATGATCGGCTGTGAGGAATGAGGGAGTAGAGAAGACACCCAGTCATGGAGATTTGAGGGGACAAAAAGGTAACTAGGACTAAGAGGTGGGACCAACCAGATATAAGCAGTCTTGGAGACCCCAGCAACTAAGAATTGATTTCTAGGAGGGTGCCCCCCCTTCTCCTCCAGGCCACCCGGACACCCCAGCTGGGGCAGCATGGGAGCCCCCACAGTGGGATCATAGGCTCGCAGGGACAACAGTGGGGTGTTGCAGACCCAGATCCTAGCAATCTGGGAGAACTTAGCAATTTGAGGGTGCCTGTCATAGTTTATGTTACTGTGATGCTAAAGTTTACCAGAGCTATATGCTGGTAAACATATCTCTCGTAACTGTATGTGACATTACTGTGCTTGAGCAATTGCAGTTGTGCCTTGCAATGCTTACATCATTAAAGGATCGCTGCCATATGTACTTTTACCTAATCACGGTCTCTTTCTTCCCTGGATAACGCCATTCTTGCACACATTTTTGCCAACAGCCATCTGTATTAGTTGTTCTTCAGCTAGTAACTTCAAGGAGAAAGAAACTGGTTTATGTTTTGTATCTTCATTCACTATTTTGAAAAAGAATGTGTGTTCCCATGGACAAAGATCCTGAGTGTTGCCTCAGGTATAGGACCTGGCCAAAAGAAGAGGATCCTAAACAAAATATAGGTTGGCAAACTTTAGAGGGAAGCTAGTTTATATATTTTTAAATAGTATCCAGGGCTCTTAACAAGAAAGAATAACAGAGTACTCTTAGTAGAGAGACCAGCCTGACTGTTAGATCTGAAACAGACCACAGAAATATTTCTTTTATCCTGTACAAGACTTCTGATGTTTTGGGATTAACAGATAAATTCTAGCAAACTGTGCTATAGAAGTTAACACCCTCCCACTCTTCTTTGCCAGAACTTACCATTATCACAAGAGAGGCAGGAGAAACTATCAGTGACAGAGTATTTGAGCTAAGACAATATACATGTATTCTCCTGCTAACATTGCTGAGAGGCAGTAAGCTCCTGGGACAGAATGCAAATCAGCAGTTGAAAACCTGAACTACAATATCAAGGTTTGCCTGTGCTTGTAAATAGCAGTAGGAAAACACATTGGTCAAAAGTAATTTTGCAATAATGCCAAAGTATTATATATATTAAACGGTAGACTATATGTATAGTGCTAACTTAGCAAAGGGCTGGTTCCCATGAGTAGAAAAGAATGCAACACCTTCAGATAACTACCCATCTAGCAACACTTGAGAGGCAACAGAAGGGCTGACCCCTTGTTGAACTCACCCGTCCAGGTTGTCAAAGAGGAAAGGCACAGAGAAAATGAGAAGGCAAAGGCTCACAGAATGGTCAGGGTTGGAAGGGACCTCTGGAGATCATCTAGTCCAACCCCCAACCCCAGGATTTTAAACTGGTTTGAAAAGTCGATCCTTCTTCAGAGAGCAAAAGTGGTTACTCTTAAGAAATTGCACTGAGATAAAGAACACTCCTATGGTTTATAAAGAAACCCAAACTCCTCGGTTCCAAGGCAGGGTCAGAACAGACTCAAGTGAAATAATCATGAATGTAGATATTTCGGTTGTTGCAAACTACCCTTTGTTATTGTATTGTGGTCCCACCATTAAACAATACTTTGAGACACTTGTCTGGTCACGATTTTCGTCACTAGTCATGAACACCAAAAGCAGCAGTGGGAGTTTAAACTGACCCAAGATTGCACATGCCAAATGGCCAAAGGATTTACAAGTGGAATTGCATTGTTCACCAGGACAAGTGACAGCCCAGACCTGATCCCCACTGAGGTATGATCAAAAAAGGAACAAAGGTAAAAATAGCCCTGCAGCCAGAAATGCAATGCAGTAAATATTGTTTTGATAGTACTTTTCTTCCTGGAGGATGAGCTTTAATAATATTACAGGTCCTATTCTTAAATTAGCCCTACTTGGGGCCTAAGACAGGATTGCTTTTTGACCTTATACAATTTAATCTAGAAAAAATTAGTCAGAACGGCCTACACTACTCATGGTAAAATTCCTCATCAACACCACTGGCCTTCTTTTGCCATCTTAGTAAGAAATGTTCTGAAGCAAGTCTGCCTTAGCCTTAAGATTAGTGCTGGTGATGGTCTTCATACTGGAGTTATCGTTTTGTATACTTTGGGGGATACACAGAGTATCACATATTTCCATTATGCACTTGGCACATAACTCTTTGAAAAGCATCTAAAAAGCATAAAATGATTCCTGTCTTCTCAAGCAGATTTGTCACTCCAGCAATGGTTGACAACACAACAAGCGGTGAAGGGGTCCAATTTTATTTAGATTCAGTCTTCTGATCTAACTTGCTTTATTTTCTTGACAGGCAGCTCCAACAGAGGTAGTCAGGAACCTCAAGAGTTTTGTAGTAAATTCCATGGTTGCAGACCTCCTGGGATGGTTCCCAGCATTTTTTGGGAAAGCAAAAAAGACCATGACAGTTAAACTAACATATTGGATTCAGCAATCTGTTTGACTAAATCCCAAGCACTATTGTCACTATTTACCAATAAGAAATCCAACTCTCATCTCCTTTACAGTCTCAATTTAGCAGCCATCTATTTTAGATTGCTTTTATATACGTAACAGAGATTTGAAAGCAACCACTCCCTTGCAACATACTTGTTTCTGACTAATCATACTTTCTCTACCCTGTAATAAATGGTCACACAGATTTATGATGCCAAGGGAGGGGTGACGAAATATAACATTAGATAGAATAGATTTTCATATCATGAAATTAAAAATATACTGGCTTCATTCTTGGAGTAATTCCTCTGCTGGATGCCTGTGTTTTAGAGTATTTCTGGTAGCTAACATGCTGCAACAGGCCAGGGCAATGAGGCTGAAGTTAAAGAGATACCATCCAAAGGCTTGGTGTTTAACATGGCTTGGCCAGACAGCAAAAAGGCTCCTCACCAGACTATAGAAAAACAAGAGCAGACTGTTAGAAATGCTTTTGTCTCTCCTCCTGTCCAAGGGCAATCTGTCTGTACAGAACTCTCTGTACCCGGCAGAGAATCTCAAAATCTCTTTGTCTGAGGAGCGCCTGGTTGAATGCCCAAGAAAGTCAGTGAAGATATTCCCACTGACACTCCTATGCATGGTTTATGCATTCATTTAACAGCAGCTAGGGTCCTTCTTTATACCTATATTTTTATAGTCATAGATATTTATACACCTAAATATATTTAGAAACAGATACACCTGCTTATAACTGCCATATAGACATACTTTATTAAGAGGAAGCTCTGTGATATAGCATTTGCTATATCTTTGCATGCAAAGACTTGATTGCTACTGGGCATTTGGCGGGGACAGATCTCTGGAAGTTGCATTTCCTTCCTGCAGGAGGCAAGGCAGCACCACACTGAATGATCCGGTGACTGACTACTCCGGGGGCTACAGAGCCGGTTTCACAGGAGAAAAAGATGGTTTCAAACGAAGAAGAAACCTCTCTTAGTTCTATTTCATTGATAGCTGGCCCAGTAGGAAAATTAGGTAGCACCCCCACAAGAGCTATAAAAATCTCCATGGTTAACATATAGTGATTAGGTTGCAGTCGTGTCCTGGTCCCATCGTTATTTTTGTTTATCCAGTGGGAGTTTAATGCAAAAGGCAGCAGCAATCAAAAGACAAGAACACAGATCCCCCCTTTTCTCTTGAATTTCCCTTCTCCTAGGACAGGACACAAAGTTCTGCCCTTGGCCTGGTGTTTGGGTCAGCCAAAAAAAGCTGCCAAGAAAGAGCAAAAAAAAAAGAAATTAAATCCTTTGAGAATAAGGACAGCACTGAACCCGCCTTTTACTATGTAAAAGACAGATGACTGCAGTAGAATTTTTCTATGACTTTGCTTTGTGAAGAACCCAGTCATAAAGCCATACATTTATTATGCTCTGAGCAGGTCTGTCGGATGAGTCTTGGTGACTGCCTCTGGCACTGATATGTTTACTTTCTGGACCTGCAGTACCCAGACCCCCTACATGCTCAGGCTGAGCAGGAGGACCAATGGCACTGAGGAAACTCCTCAGTGAAACTGAGATTGTGTTATGAAGCAAGGAAGTGGAAAGGTTTGGTACAGGTTGGCAACAGGGCACAAGAATTCCTACTACGCTTTTGCCATTCATTGTAACCAGGTGTTACAGCCTTGAACTTACAAATAAAAGAGTGACTCACTTTTAATTAATAGCAGTTCATAGTAGATATTGCCTCTTAGTACTATATTAATGGCTATACAGCTACTATCAAACAAACAAGCACTGAAATATAGCCTATAGATTCTGTAGGTTTGGGCTTGGACCCAAGCCATATTACTAAAGTCCCACCTATAGCAGAGCATGTTAGTGTACTTTTCCAGTGAAATTGAAAATATAAAATAGAGTTTCAGTTGTAAATCAAATCTTGTCCTTGGTAATGGACCTAGAGTATAAGTTTACAGTTCAAATTCTTAAAACTTAAAAAAATCTTCAACTCCCTTCTCCAAAAATATTATCAATTGTTAACTGATTTGTAAATAAATCTCCTGTGTTCAGTAGCTGGGTCATATTTTTACTGTCACTTGGGACTGAAGACACCAATGAAACAGTGCAGAGCTCTGAATGAAAACAGCCACACACCTGGGCAAGACGACCGAATTTCCAGCTCACATGACAGGCAACGTTCAAGTACAGCAGTGCTGATGTACATGTCCCTGATTCATCCCATTTAAAAATAATACCAAGGGTTCTGGCAGATCTTTTGTAGCCACTTCCAGTGGTTATTACAATATAAAAGTGAGCAACTTACTAAACACAGAACCCAATTGCTGACAGATGATAGGAATAATTTTTCGAGCAAATCTTTGAATAGTGAGTCTTGGAATATAAACTGTCGAGCCTGATTTCGTTGACTGACAGTTTTTAGTATTTGAGTAGGTAAAGAGCTGCGAAAATTCTTCACTTCATAAGCATTTTGAAAGTGATTTCTGACATATAAACTTTTGGCAGCAATTTTCAAGGGGGTCATCTAAAATGACTGATATAGTAGTTAGTGTGATGCAGGCGTAGCACATTTAACAGTCACTGAGCTTCGAATATGACACAGTATGATCCTAATTGCAGCTCTGCAAGTAAGGCATAACGGAGTTGCTCATAGTGCTTGACATATATTTTATGACTATGAAAAAAGAAAGAGGCTTCAACTGGTAAAATCAGGACATGGTACAATACCTCCACTATATTTTACAGATAAGAAAATGCCATTTACTAGCACGACCAAGACTATTAAAAAAGAAAAATAAGATAAATCCCAACTTATTTTAGGGTTTTTTTAGATCCTAGGTCACATATATTCTATTCTCAAATGTCACAAAATTATTACAGCATATTGTAGTTTAGGTTTTCCTACACATTAAGAAATATGGAAGCTGAAGCAGTAAGATTTGGATTCTGGGACTAGCTTCTATGCCAAAAACTCGGTGGTGTGAAGAATTGCTTCTGTTACATGTTGTTTTATTATAGCAATGCACATGATTTATACCAGGAGAGACCTTGGTTCTATGGTTTTAATTCAGTTCCACTGATGGCTTTTCACTTGAACTGCTCAATGCACATGAACTCAGTGAGCTATTTTTGTGAAGAGTTTTGCAGCTACAAAAAGGCTAATTGGATTGCACCATGAAATTCTTCCCGGAAATATTCGCTCTGAAGGGAATCTGATGAACCTTCCTATCATGTTCTGTACAGGTATGCAAAGTCGGAGATCCAGAAAAACTACCTTTGGAATTAAACCAATAGATGGAAAATATTTCAAATCTGGACTTCTCTTCTTGACATAGGTGTTGCTAATAAGGTTTCCACACCATTTCTATATTTTTGAAAACCGATAGTGTATGTTTTGAGACATAATTTAAAAAAAATAAAAATCAAATATATGTTCAGAGCAGGTTTTCGGGTTTGTTTTTTTCCTGTCTCCTTCCTAACAAATTTACTGTTTATTTTCTTCAGCTTTTAGAGAAAGCAGCACTTCAGATCTTAGATTCTTGAATCCTTTTGAGGCCTGATGTTGGTTTAGAGTTGGACTGGTAGACCTGGAGGAAGTCACTGTAATAGACAAAGAACAGATTTTATATCATTCTGTTTTGTCTTAATATTTCATGCTTATGTTTACATTTATTTGTTTGAGGCTTAATAAAACTGTAAGCAATCATCTTTTCTGTCTGTCTTTTTATTTGTTTTAAACTACATTTTCTTTCTGTGCTCCATTACTGGGTTGTCCCAATCATTTAATGTATGCAAGCTATGTGATTATCTTTAAACCAGAAATACTAATGCTAGACCCTGTAAAGCAGCAGCTCCAGTCTTTGTTCTTTCACATAGACACTTCTATTTGCTCTGCTAGTAACCTCAAGGGTAGTGTCTAGTGCTTGCTATTCTGCACGAACCTCATGTAGGCAGTACATGTAGGTTCATGTAGTACATCTTCACAGGTTGGCCTAAGGGTCAGGGAGCAAAACACTGTTCACATTGATAAAGTAGTGACAGATCACAGCAGCATTTGAGTGCTGATGTGACTTCAGTTTGCTGTTAGGGGATTAAAGTCTTGACCAGTGCCCAACCAAACACAGCAACAGAGCAAGGTCGAACGTGAACTGCATCAAACAGCAAATGGCAGTAGAGTAGGCAACTGAATTGGTTTTCAACCTACTGAAAACTAGTAGCTTAATTAAGAAATACTTAGTTCTGGTGTTAATTTACAAAGAATCTTTAAGGTCTTTGGAAGGATTCGTTCATTTTGTGCTTGAAATGCACATTTGGCAGTGTCCACATCCTTCATGATGGCATATTTTCCTAGAATTACAACATCATATCTCTGACATGGTGAGAAGTTAGGAGAACACTTTCTGTCTTTCTGGTCAGTACTCCTCAGACCAAGTCTCCCTAGCATTTAATTTTGCCTGGGACAACTTCTTAATTCACAGGTTTGGAGACCTGCCCCTGCTGCATCCCCGTGCCCTGCCAGGGCAAGAGCCACCTTGGCTCCATTCACTCTACATATACCTTGATTCCTACAAAATAAAATAAAGTGATAAGCCAACAAAACATGCACAGGCTGAATGGGAGACTAGACCCTGGTTCATAGAGTGAGGAATCAGGACTCCAAAACGTGCCCCCGTGAGCTCTGGCATCTGAGGATGTCCTATGTCAGGAGCGAGCCTTCTCCACCGCACCGCACGGGGAGGGAGCATCCTGCCCTGCTGGGGTAGGACAGGTAAACAACAGCCCCTCTTTCCAGCAGAAATTAGGAAATTGTCCATCGCCTTTGTTCTGGAAAGGCAATACCTATGTCCTTTTTGGCTGGCAAGGCAACTCACCAGCCACATGAGCAAGCTGGTTGTATGTCCTAACAGAGAGAGTCCCACAATGCACAGGAGGTGCTGGGGGGCTCTAGACCTGGGGCCAAGGTGGTTCTGCAGTGCCTCTGGCCCAGAGAAATGCTTCAGCCATTGCACTCTAGGCTCAAATGAATTATGAGACAATTTCACCTGTCAGGCAAATTAAATACGTTAAATGTGTTTTATCAAGCACACAAATTTGTTTCATTCCTTAGTACATTTAGATCCATGACCAAGGTTGTAGCATTGTTGTAGGAAAATTGATATTAACTAGAAAAAAAAAAAAAAGTAAAATGCAATTGAAGCAACCAAGGAAAACTGCTGCTGCTAAAAGTCCTCTATGCAGCTCCGACCCTATTTAATTATTTACCTAATATTAAAATAGCAAAATAGTAACAAGACATGATTTATCTAAGACTTTATTAAGGAACTAACTACTGGAGAATGTAGCTTTGTTAGTAAGTATGACATTCTTGTCAAGAGAGTGATGAACTGTAGGCCTGGTCAGCAAACAGAGAAAACCACCTGGAACTACCAAGATTAGAGGAGAAGGAGCTAAAAGGTAATTTTCGCACAGGAGATTGTGACCACCGACTCGTTGACCAGCTACCCAAATGGCACCACTTACTCAAAAGAGAACAATGGAAGAAGAAGATAGACTGTGCACTAATTTACATAGGAAGTGAAGAAATCTTGACCAATCATTAAAGAGAATAACAATGAATATATATTAATCGTTTGAATATGTAATCATCAATGTATAAAAGTGGAGATTTTTGAAATTAGGGTGTGCTCCCATTTTGGGACAAGCACCCCATTTTTATGCATTAATGGAATAAACTTGGAAATACCTCCGCTCTGTGTTATTGGCTTGCACATCGGGTAAAGAACCGAGATTTAGGACAATAGCATATTTAAACCTAATAGGACTGGAATACTACATAATAAATCACTTTTTAGTGATGTTTCTGATTACAAGTCAAGCCTATTTGACAAGGAGCCCCCAACCATGCATCAGGACACCATGCAAACAAAACACAAAAAGATGGCTCCTCCCTTAAATGATATCCCAAATCAAGATGTGGATACAGGAGTCAAAACTGTGAGCTTTACGGAATAAGTCAAACATAGTGTTTCATGCTGTTTTTCCACATACACTTAAATAATTATTTTCCAGTGGTGTGGAAGTTGCTAAAGAAAACAGTGTTATTCATTTTAATACAGAGAAGGATCTATTATTTTTTTAAGCTCTGGGGTGATCCATTAGGTTAAGTTGTATTGTAATGATCTCATTTACTCAGAGTATCTGAAACATCATGAAGACTTGCCATGCATCCTATTAAGCCCAGGATCCAACATGAGCATGCAGAAGCACATGGATAAGCAAATCAAATTAAAACTGTGAAAGTTTCACAGAAGCTGCATAAATGAGATCTGTGTATCTGAAAGACTCATGGGAAGGATAAATTACTTCAAGATTGATTAAATGCAAAGACACAAGATGAACAAGCTGAATGATTTTTCTCATTTTGGGTTCTCTAAAATGAGGGACAAAGTTGACTCATGAGTTTTCCTGAAGTGATAGACACAAGGAGAAAACTGAAAAAAAATCAGCTGAGATGAATAAAAAAAAAATCTATTAATTCAATACAGACGCACTGTAGGTGGATAATGTTACTCTTGCCAGTAGTAACTGAAGTTAACAGTTTAGTCATAATATTTAAACTTAAATAATAAGAGTGCTTTAGTCATTTTGGTTTATTTTAATTTTACAAAAAGCAAGATATAAATTTTATGGAAGGTGAGGGAGAGAAAATTAACTGAAGTAGTTCTGGTGCTGAAAACAATAAAAAAAATGATACCATGGGACACATCCAACAAATAGTTCTATCAGCAAGTTTGTCTCACAGACCTAAGTGTGATTTGCAGTGTAAAGGGTGTGTAGGATTTTTCAGAAAGCAGACTGAGGAACTGTCATCCACATAAGAGAAAGACGACAACTATGCTGTGGCAACCAATTAAAGCTTTGGGCTTACTCAGAAACAAAGCCTAACCCTATGAATGATTGTGTGTCTGTTTCCACCTTCACACGCCTCACAGAATAGCCTCAAGCCTCATATTTTTAGCGCAATTCAATAATAAAACCATTAATGTTTTCAACTATTTTCTACTATATCTTTTAGTTCATAACATAGGGCTGGAAAAATGAGAAAAAAATCAGCTTCTTTCAGATTCTGTGAGAAGCAACAGAACTTGATGGAAAGAATAGCAGAATCTAATACAGGTACAAATAAAAAAAAAATGTTTCTGATGCAGTTTGACTTAGTTATGATCGATCTTTATTTCAGATATTCATTGCTACACAAAGATGTCTTCAACTTTTTTAAATACTTGAGATCAAAAAGAATTTGAGCATTAGCATCGACTTCAAATATCCAGGAAATAATCCATAAACCTCAATATATGCACTTCATATGGGGTTTTTTGTATGCTTCTACAATATAATTGCTGCTTATTTCTCCATGGAATCTTCTATTTTCTCTTCTTGCCCTATTTTAGGATGCAGTTTTCCCTAATCTTAATTCGTCTCACTCTGGGAAAGCATTTGCGAACAACCACCAAACAATTTCTTCTGTGAAAACACTTTTTTTGCTGCCTGTATTTATGTTTTTTTCCACTGATAGACACATAATTTTACTAATCCAGAGGTATGTATTTACCCAGCTGAAGTTATTGATACAAATTTACCATGTTAATTTCCAGATTGTACTGACATTAGCAAAATATTTGAAAAAAAATGGTTTGCAATTTCTATCTAGTCTTTTTCTTAATGAAATGTAGTCTTTTGGAATGTTATATGTATCAAGCAAAGCAAATTCAATTTAAAAATCAGAATATCTACCATTTTTAAGAAATTGAACAGTTTAAAAGATATTCCTTAAAAATAAACCCATTGCTTTCAGTAGCTGGAGAAACCACCATTATTGCAAACTGTCTGGAAACAATGATCAACAAGTCCAAACTACCAAACTAGGTCAAAACCTAGTGACAAACACTTCAAAAACCAGTGGCAGAATTCTGAGATTCCTCGTATGCAACCAGAGTTTTGAAAAAGTTTGGGTGCCCTTCCCACCCCAAAAGATTTCAGGTTTAAGTTTAGCAACTTGGAGCAAGCTGCTTTCTGCTGGTTTGTTTTCCTCTAAGCAGGGAACCACCTACCCCACAGCGTACAGCTCTGCCTGGCAGGGCGCAAAGTTGCCAGTTCTGGGGTGCTGCTGAAGCCAAGTGCCACCCAAGCTGTGGGCTGACCTGCTGCATCCCCGTCCGGCCTGGCTGTGTCCCCCTGCCACCGGCAGCGCTCCGCCACATTGGGGCTGTTGCCACCAGCGGTGCTGCTGCCCCTTCTTGTCATGTTTCCCATCTGCTCATCAGCCCTACTTGAGAATTTTAGGGGACGGGCTTCTACGTCACCACAGGGCATATTGGGCAAAGGATTAGCACCTGGAGCCACCCCGAAAGTATGTTTTATTCTGTTAATTATGGATCGGTGAGAGATGCAGCCTTTGTAGTGCGAGCTCACTCAAAGGTCCTAATCTGTAACTATGACCTGAGAGCCATAGGTATTTATGCACCACTAGGTTCCAAAAAGGATTAAATCTTAAACAAAAAGGATTAAATCTTAAACAAAAACTAACACTTGGTTGTTTGTTTTTTTTTCCAGTGCCTTTAGGAATAACAGGCTTGAATCTCCTTTTCAACGGAAGTACTTGACAAACTGCTATTTAGCTTCATTGCCCAGCTAAACCTGATCCTGCAAAATCATTCGGGAAACAGAAAAGAGAGAACTGTATATAAAAGTTCCCTAGTAATGGAGCTTCTTTTCAACTATTTACATTAACCAAATCATTTATTTCAAGTCCTGAATATAAAGAGCTGGTCTTTACCTAAATAATGTATCAATAAATCAAAATCTATTTTCTTGGTAGCTTTGTTATTTTCAATTAAAATAAAGGTAACGACCAAAAAAGTAGCTTTAGGCTCACTTTATATGATACACAATGAGAAAAAGAAATTCTTCATGCTGTCATCCTTTTCTGGGGCCAGTCAGCCAGTTCCCTATTTCATTCTTTTTGTTGTTTACCTGGCAAAAGATCAGTCTAAGGGCTGGTGGGACTAACTTTTTTTTTCTTCCCCTACTGCTGACTAACCTACCAAAAAAGCAACAAAGTCATATTGCATCAATAGGTTGGTAACAATTTCTTTATGGAAAACCAGATTTCTAATCCCACAAAATTACCCCAGGAGAGTTCACCAACCAGATGTCACTTTTCTTCAGGAGTTGCCACAAATGCCATGGAACATAATCCAAAGTATTTCATCAATTTCAAAATCGCTATTGATTTATTAGTTTTCTCTTTTAATAATAAAGAAACTTGTCATAAAAAAATTAATACTGCCTAGGTAACTAGTTTATTGCTATATTAGGATCCGTATCTTTGGTAACCCCAAGAGTTTGTTTGTGAGGGTTTTTTTGCAAAACTCTTTTTTTTTTCCCCATTGTGGATGCAGGCAAGTAGATACAGGCACAGACACACGATAATTATGTAGCATTTCATCACGCCATTGATCTGTGCTCAAAACTCCCATTGATATGCAGGATCAGGCACATCTTTGCCAGATGGGATTTTTCCAGAGTAACTCCTTGAAATTTCACCTTGCTATGTAATGGCAACACTTAAAACTTTAATCGAAAAAGTAACAGTGAAATTTCATTGTAAGCTCAGATTTGTTGATCAAATCCTCAACAGGACAGTCCAGGAGAGAATGATGTAAGATTCCTGTGTACCATTTTACACAATACCCTCTCCCCATCCTAACGCAGCTAGAAGGATTACAGAGCAATGTCTACCTACATGACATTGGCCTGACTTGCCAAAAGAAAGGAATATTTTATTTTCATGCCTATTTACTTTGTCTGCCTGTCAGCCTGTCAAACAGCAACCATCTGTGACTATAAGGAAAACCAGTCCCCTGATCAAAGCACTGAAATACAGTGAGCAGAGAAGTAGTAACATCAAAATGATGATTATGAAGGTCCCCATAATCTAACATGAACCACCTGTGAATTTTCTGGATTGAAATGAGAGTAGGAATAGTTCAGCAGATGCCTTTAGGCTGAGAGACCAGCACAGCTGAAAAAAATAATTGGTCCCTTTGAGTTCACATGACTCCGATCTTCTTTTTAAGCAGTGCTGTCTTTTTCAGCAGGCTCCACTACAGGTACCAAGATTAACCTTTTTCTAGGTTGTTATGGTATTGGTCTGTTGTGGTGATTATAATCCTGTGTTGCCCACAACACTATTTTCTATGAGATCCCAAAGCTGTCAGGCAATAAGAGCTTTTTCACATTCCCATAGGTTTCTGCTGTGTCCAGAACACACTTTGTGCTGAAACAAAAGACATTGCTTCCCATAGCAATGTACCAAATTACCATTCCTGGTGTATTGATATTTTTCAGTAGTAACACCAGGTGAAGTATTTTGTAACTCAAATTATCCCACTCCTGTTTACATTTCCTTCTGTAGCCTTCCTCCTGTCTTTTCAAAGTGATATCCTTTCCAGATTCCCTTTTAGAGTCCTTTGTTTCCTCACCCATGATGACAATGAAAAACCCAATAACTTATTTCTGTAGATTGTAATTAGCATACCATCCATAAGAAAAGAAAATGTACATCCCACTGATGTTCTCTAGCCTGGTAAAGAGAGAAAGAGGCACGCCAGGGGTCAGTTCCCCTACCATACAATCCCTTTTGACTGCAATGCAGTTGTTTACACCCTCTGCACGGTACCCAGTATGAAAACTGCAGACGCTGAATTCCTCCCGTGCGCTGTTCTGCCCCAACAGAAGAGCCAGGTCACAGGAAAACCAAACAAGCGACAACAGTCCCAAGGCCAGGATCACCTTCTGCTTAGGCGGGACAAATGACTTGCACTTCTGAGGCTGTCTCTGGCGACCTGAGTGAATCATTTCCTCCTTCCCATCATTTACTAAGGCCTCAGCATGACAACGGCTTTTGATCTACCAATGGCCTATATGGCACCACTGCATTAATGCCACGTGTTTATCAGAGACTGATTCCTGTGTCCATCTATTTAATAATAATTAAAATAAAAGTACCATCTATTTAATAATAACAATTCTTCAGCGCAGGACCTGAGAGTTCCTCTGCTTAACTATATTCATACTACCTTTGGCATACCTAAAGATATATAGGGTCTGTGCAGTGGGGGAGCACAAATAAAGCAGGTATTCAGATTGGAGGAGACCTAAGTATATTAAAAACACAAAGTTCAATGAAGACTCAGAAGCATGAATTTAGAAATAGCACATCGTACATCACCAAAGAATTAGCGGTGTAACTCCCATACTCAACCTACCTCATACAGAAACAGTCCTGCACATTCAGTTTTGAGGAGAATTGAGGTTTCTCTGCTTGGACACAAAGTCCCCCTCTCCAGAGTAAAACAAATATTCAGTACTAGCACCTTGGCAGCTGTGGAACAGTCTTTCAAGTCCTGTTATTCAGCATTTTTCTCAACCATAACCACTTGCTCTCAAGCTCACAGGACTAAGCATGACATCATTGACACCAGTGGAATGGGATCCTTTCACAGCCACTAGTGATGCCTGGTTCAACAAATAAATTGGAATTGGCTGATAGACACTATTATGCTACTTTATACCTTACTTACTCCATATTAGTATATTTAATACTGGAAGCAATAAACAATTCTTAACTGATTTCTTTTTTTAATTGCATATGTAAGACCAACAATAACATTTCTTGTGTAAAGTACAATCCAACTAATACTTTTTCTCAAACAAAATAAACAAAACTAAGCAAACTCCTGCAAACATTTATGACCAACAATAAATGTCACTCTGAAAAGCATAATATATGGAGAATAAACAAACACTGAGGGATTTTTTTCTGAACCAAAGGGCCTTGAAATGTAACATTGACCTCTTTTTCTTGAATTCTCTAAACTGCAATCTTAGAGTCTTCTGGTATTACCCTAACTGGTTTGTAATTTTCAGTTGCACACAGTCAGAAATGTTTTCTTGCTTTTTCCTTTTCTCTTCAGAACTGAGAGCCTGTGTTGCAGAAAGCCCCAGGATCCTAATTTTTCAGAGACTGAATTGTCTTACATATTTAAAAAAGTGTTCATTCTGAAGCCAAGATTAAGGTCTCAGGCAGGGCAGGATTCAGAGGATTCAGTGGTTGTGTATCACTCTGGGCTGGTTTTGTGCTGCTGATAAGATTTTAGTTGCCATGAAGACAGCAGGTTTTTCTAGTCAGAACACACAACTGGAAAAAGAGAAAAGACAATGGAGGAAATTGATCTTCTTAAATGGGATTTCTAGGCTAAAAAGAAAATTGAATTGGTTACACCCATGTGATATTACGTGTAGTGTATTTATAATGTAAATACATTTATTATTAATAATGTTTGCAAGGTTCATTTTTAAAAGTCTTAAAAATCTTCAGCAAGTTTTCTTTCAAAAAAAAAATAATCCTTGTATAAAATCTCAAAGTCAAAAATGTATTCACGGATACAAGTGAGACACTATTTCACCCTTGTCTAAAAGCTATTTCCTTTCATCTTTCTGAATACCTTTTAACCAGTGTGGATCATGTCTGCACTCAGCAGTGACATGGAAACAGAGGCTAAAAGCTCTGGAATAAGAAATAGCCTGGATTGGCAAATGATGCTGAAACACATACGACTGGAGAGTGCTCCCAAACTCAAACTACGACATCAAAATTGCGTGCTACACTATTAACGGCCCAGGTCATTGCCAACTGTGGCTCTGCTCTGAGGTGTAAACCTCACATGGCAAGGCAAACAACACCCCGAAGACTTTGTAACACTGAGAGGTCAACTGGTCAGCACAGCGATAAAGGACACCAAATAACTCAGAAATACACTGCAGTATTTTAGAAACAGGACTCTGCATCTTTTCCTCAATCCTGTATTTTACTGGCCCGCTGCCGGTAATGGAAAGGCAATTGAAAGCAAAAATAATCAAGGGTTCACCCTAATATTCCTGAGGTAATATCGTTGTTTCCAATTACTCTCCTCAAAGCAAACACGGGCAGAGGGAGGGGGTTTGCTTGCCCAGGCTTTCTTTGCCAAACCTGCTGTCCAATACGGTCCTGATAAGGGAGTCACTGCCTGCAAAGCACATCAGAGCCCTCCTGGCCAAGTACAGGTATACTGGAAGAATAGATCAGCACATACAAAACTCAAGACCAAAAAAGGGCCAAGCTGACTTTCCTGATGAGCTATCCTGTATGCTCTACAGCTGCAGACTGCAATTACAGCCCTGCGGTCTAAATTCCAATACGTACCAAAGCTATCTTTGTTGTACACCACTAATTGAGTTTCTCTCTGTTTTTTTCCCTCCACTTTCAAGTTACACTCAGCATATTTCACTTTTACTGAGTTCCTGGATGGCTCTGAGGTATGGCCCATGTGACGCCGAGGGCTGGAGAAGTTTAAAGCAGCCATGGGAGGGCTCAATCAAGGAGCAGTACCAGAATGCAGCATCTGTCTACTCGACCCTCAAAGACTACTGCTTCCTCATTTCTGAGCTTCAAAAGATCCTGGTTGTTGCCATTCCAGCGTCTTTTTATAGAAGAGCATTAACTATAACTCCACCTAAATCCTAGCTGCTTCAGGAAAAAGTACCAACAGCAACAAAAGGCATAAGAAAGGACTTTGCACTGGAAGCAGAGGCAGGCTGATGAATGGCTCCTCAGGAAGCAGATACTGGAGGCAATGTGCTGTGGTTATCAATACACTTAAAGATAAGTATAAAAAAACAGAAACAGAAGAAATAATTTGAAATCAACAGATTTCTATAAAAAAAAGGGGAAAAAAAGAAGGAGGTCTAGTGAGGCAGTTTTATATCTCAGTATCACTCTAATAAATTCTGCTGCAACATACAAAAAGAAATACTAAGATGCAATTTGTATGTGGAATGTAAGCATATAGTTGTGTGAAATATTCACTGTACTAAAACTAATAGGAAACACCAAGATCTGTATTTCACACAGTGTCCGCAAAATTGCTTTTACATTACACACCCAATGACCAAATGTGCTTGTAGATGTCTCAGCATTCATGGCGGATTCTTGCTTCTCGAGGGTATTATGCTTTTATCCTGTATTTATAAAACACCATTCAGTTTGTTATTACCACTTTGTGTACACTGATTAAAATCTAGAAGAAGATGGCAAACATCAAAAAAATAAACAGAATGGAGCAGGTAGCACATGAGGGAGGCTGAAGGGGTATAGAAACCGGGGTACCGTAAACTGGGTTTCACATTATTTCTCCTGCTTTATATGCTGAAAAGGTGACTGACTGACTCAAAAGTTGGAAAACTGTGACTGGTTGACAAAAAGAGGCAATGATTACGGAGTATCTCCCTCCCTTTTATTCAGGAAGGGGACAAAAAATGTGTTTCCTTGTCATATGCAACATGTCACATCTTTCCAAATAATATTGGTTGCAACTTTTTCCATCAGTATTTATACCTTTTTTTGTTGGCTCCAGCCTTTACTTCTGTAGGAACCTACCTTCTATTACTATCTCTTTGCAGCTTCTAAAGTCTTCCAAACCCTTATATGCTCTGCTCCTTGAACATTATTATACTTCTGATACTGCACTCCTTCTATCCAGTACATGCAGGTGCAGTGCTCTTCATCCTCATATACCATTGCAACACCTCTGAAAACCATCAGGAAAAGTTAGGGGAAAAAAAAATTAATTAAGAAATACAGAAAATGTTATTTTTATCAAGCATAGTTTAGCTAGTGGGTGATTAAATTATATAAGATATTATTAGATGTGTGAGAAAATGTTTATCTTACTATTTAATATGTGCATTCTCATCCTATTCTAATTTCCAAATTACAAAGCAGAAGAATTCTGCTGCTGGTCATTAATGATTTACCTGTTATGATTTGAAACACTGATGCCCCATTCATTAGGTTACACAGGTGCAAATTCAGTGGTGCAAATTCAGTGGCCGGTTTGTCTGCATAAATGAATTATATGCTTCAACATTATTGCATATTTTGCCTCCATACCCACAGCTGAATGAAAGGCAGGAAAGGGCCCGACGTCTTGCTGCTCTGGAGGATACAAACAGATTGAGAGTGCATCATCTGCACGTGTTACTGCAGCAGCCTTCCCTTTGTTGTCAAACTCGACTCGGATTCATTCCAAAATATCCAAGTCCAAAACTAATTTCTGGCAGGACCTGCAGGATCGAATATGTCTCCTTGGCATTCATTTGCTGTGAGAAAGCCTCAAAAGGACAATGAATGACAGCCAAACTGATTATCAGTTTTGGTGAGTGAAGGTCAGTAAGTGTAACATCTGCCTTGCTGGTGCTTGCCTACATATTCATGCGCAACTTTCTGCTCATCTAGAGGTCATAAAAACTCACCGAATGAACAAGATCCCACTGGAACCCTCTGCTTCCATAGACATTCAGGCACATAATTTTATAATTTTTTTACTTGTTCAGTAAGATTATTTTAATTTTTTTTTCGAGTGACTGAAAGAGCTACATGGGTCAAAAATGACTCTGGAATTTTTTATTTTTTTTTTTATTTGATGATGCAAAGATATGGAGGAGGAGGATGGCAAGAATAGTGTAGGAATAATTCTACCTTTTAGAGCACATGCTGATTCACTGAGACAAGAAAAATTACTATCATTTCCATAGTGTCTTTCCTATGGGGAAGAAAAAAAACAAGCTGCCTCAAGCATTTTGGATCATCATGTCATATAAATTAACATAGCTCTGTCTTGGATTAATGTTGAATAACTGTCCCCCTATGCTTATAAAAAACAAAACTTCAAAATGCCAGTTATAAGCCATACAATTGAATAAGTAATTTCTACAACAAATCTCAAATGTTGTTGAAAGCACACTGCTTCCTCTGCCATGATCTAGGAGAATGATCTAGTCCCACCATGTGAGACTTAAAAAAAATGCTTTTGGAATGCAATTTTTAAAGTTTTACTACACATTGCTCTGCTTGAATGAGTCCACACCCAAATTTTATGACTTGAGAAGACAATTTTGAGTTCAGGTAGACCAAATAAAAATTAGTTTCAAACACATTTTACAGAGATCAGACTCTTTGCTCTGGAAATTTGGAAACATAGGATGCAGCAGGCATGAAATAATCTTTAAGAAAAAAAAAAAAACAAACAGAAACAAAAACGGATTTTCATTCTGCTGACACCCATTCAGTTTATGTTTTGATTATTTTGGTTTCAAAAACTGTTTTCATAGTTTGGAACAATATTCCTGAAGTTTGCTAAAGAATATTCCCTTTAATAAATTATACAGAAGTCATTGAGTGCATTGGTACATTCAACACACCTTCAGTAAATTAGTTTTCATGATTCAACAGGCAAAACATGGATTTCCATGTAGTGGGCAGGGGAGCCGAAGTGGTCTAGTCAGTACTGTTCTGTACATTTCCCACCACGTTGCTGGAAAGTGGCTGTGTATTTGCGCAGCCTCCTCAGCACCCCAACAGTGACCAGCAGCCCTTCAACACCATGAAAGATGATTGTTGTTAAAAACGGGAAAGACTACAGACTTCTTACTATATGTAGTTTTTCTAATAACCTTTCTCTTTCTTGAGTTATCACGACGTTCTCATTCCATTTCATGCTTTCCCAGTATTACTGCTAAACAGCAAAATTAAGGGAAAACTTTGTTCAACACAGGAGATAAAATGCTTTAGGTTCTTGATGAAGACTCTAAAAGACATAAGACACAATCATATGTTTGTTAACGAAAACTGAGTGCTTAATTGCTGGAAAATTTTCATACTCAGATTTTGCATAGTGAAAAAAAAGGAGTACATCTAAGTGCAATTGAGTATTATAAAAACAGACTGTGAAAGGCATAAACAGAAGAAGCCACTGGCAGCTGTGTAAGGCAACTCTGGTAGACAGGTTGGAAAAATCAGTTTCATAGAGACGGGTGTAACTTCATTCAAGACATGCCTGAAGCAACAAAAAAGTTTAATTCCCTTTCTCAGTCAAATTTTATATTCTTGCAAGAAGTTGATATTTCCTATTTTTGTTTTAGATTAGTTAAACACAAGAGAACCACAAGACATCAAGATGAGACATGGGGATAAGGTCGCATCTCTGTTTGATGTAGGCAGAGCACAAAAAGCATAGCAAGCAATATTCTTTCCATGCAGTCAGGGTGTGCAAAACAAAATACTTTTTCTTACTTGCCTAATGTAATTTCACACATACACCACACAGCTTGAGAGTGCGCTGACTGAGAATTAAGCAGTGAATTTTTTTCATTAAACAGGTGTAGCGTTCCACTCACAAGGTCCTTAATGCACTCCATAGAGTTTCAGGAAAATTTTAATTCCAAGGGAAGATATTTTTGTTCTTCATTTACAGTAAATTACATGAATGGCATGTTCCTTTAATCTTTATCTTTCAAATAAATTAATGAGCAGCTTTAATTAATTAGTAAATACTAAGTGTTTGTTATTAATGATCATTCTCTTGTCATTGTCCTGGATTATATCAATTGTTTATTAAAGCAAAAAAATAATGAAAGTCATGATTAATAGTTGTGTTTATTATGGTAAATTCTAATTAGTCTATAGATAGTATGCTCTACTGTTGTAACTGCTTATATAAACACAGCATAAGAGAAAGATGTATAACGTAAATAAACTGAAGAATGCAATTGCAGGAGCCATCATGGCTTCACAATATTTCAGGAATCCTCTATTTAGCAAGGATTACCCAGCTGGAAAACCAACAAAAGAAAAAAGGGTGACTACATCAGAGGAAGAGAGAGGAGGGAGGAGAACAAAATGTTTTAAAGTAGAGCTGAAGAACAAAGTCAGGTGAAAGACAGGAAGGAGAAACATTTACAAGAAGCAGAAAAAATTTACTTGACAAAAGAAAGTGCCCAAAACCTCTTGATTATTCTGTCTTCCAGTTGACACCTACATCACTACAGCTGATTAACTGCACTTCTGTCTGATGAATTCTGCTTGTTCCTGTCCCAAATATGGTGGGGTTTGGGGGGTGGAAGTGAGTCTTCATATAAAGGCCACATGAGATTTAAGCATGCAGGGGGGAAGATCTTACGTGTGGCCCATTTTGTTAGCCGTTTCTGAGACAGGAGAAATGCAGCTTTGGCTCGATTCCCCTTCAGCCACCTTGTTGTGTGCAAAAGCACATTCTCGCTTAGGTTGACAGCTGACCTGCTAGAGCCCAAAGACAGTCTTCACCATAATCACAGGCACAGATAACATGGCTGGTCAGAAAGCTGGCTGAATATTTTTTGCTGAAAAATTAATTATACAGAAAATTACTTCTCCACCAATTTTTACAGTGAAAAGATTACTTTCAACAAGCCTCTTAAAAGATAATAGTTTTATATCAATGGTAATCCATTGGAAAAAAGGCGTTTTATCTGTTTTCATATAAATCTTCATTTTTCAATATTGCTGAAGAAGTGTAACTTCTGACTAACGTGAGTAAAAGCATGGAAGATGTGCTTTTGAGCAATGGTCCATTGATAAATGAAAAAGTAGATGAGCTCACTACTCTGTTAAATAAGAAAGCACTCTCCCTCACTGCCTGAGAGAAATTGAACAGTCATAGTCATTTGCCAACTTTCAAATAACAGTTCACTTCCATTATTTGAAATTAGATTATTAAGTGTTTCTTTCCAGAATCATAACGTCAGGGACCACTCTCTATATACATCAACTTTCAGACTTTGTGTAACAGTTCCTTTTCCTTTAAAGCAAGCAAACAAAAAAAATATTTATTTGTTCGCATATTTCTAGGACTGGAAACTATCTCAAAATGCTTTTAGAAAAAAATTTTATATACTTCTTTTTATACTCCAGCCATTATTTCTTGTCACTGAAATGCATGGTGTAGGCAGTCAGGGAGGAAACCTTGGTCTCTCAAGCCTTTTGGGCCAGGTATGCCTGTACACCTGACATTTGCCAAGCAAAATAGGGAGTCTTATTTGAGCACACTTTTTGTTCTAATCCACAAGACCATCGCTCATGTGCTTGAACTTAAACATTTCAGAGGAGCTGAGGAGGTTACTGGAAGTATATGCTTACCTGCTAACTCATGACCGACATAGGAGATGGCTTTGGAATGCAGCCATAAACAGCAAATAAACACATGTAGTATACTCTTAGAAAATGGGTTTAGTTTTCAGGTTCATTTCAGTGAGTAACATTTTCAGAAATGTAGTCTAATTTTGCTCTTAAGTTAACATGTGACAAAAGCACACTTTTACGTTCAGCTGAAGGATATAAGGAAAAATGACTCTAAGCTAAGCATCCTATTAAATCTAAAAGTCTTTAGCTGAGTCATTTATATGCAGTTCATGAGGTCAAACAATTTACTTTTTTGATGGTTAATTACAACTTTTGAAGGATACTAAAAGGCCTTCATATTGTGTGTCTGCTAATAATTACCAGTAATGTGATTAAATTCATGTTTAATGCTTATCTAAATTAGCTCATTAGCTTGTATGGATGTTTGAAAACCTCCAAAGACTGAAAAATATTCAGTTTTCATTATAGTCCTGATACTGATCTCACAGACTGTGGCTACCATATTCATTACTCTCTGTATACACAGTGCTGTATGGAATATCACTTGTTTCAAACTAATTATTATGCAAATCCCAAGATCTTCTTGCTTGCCACTCCCCAGCGACAATGAAATCTTGTTTGGCTTAAATAATCATTTGGGAGCCATTTACACTGTGAATGAATATTACAGAAATTGTATAGTAAGGAACTATATTTTCTTTCACCAGAGAGTAACAGGAAATAGCAAACATCAACCAGAAGAATTTCAGTTTTCCTTCCTACAGCTAAATTCTGATGCCTCCATACTTTTTTCTGGAGTACCTGTTACTAGATGAAAATAACAGACCGGACTAAGTTGGTCTTGTTTTGATGCCTGTTTTTCTTATACTGAGAAGCTTCTTATCATGGACTGATTTCAATGACATTAATCAGGGAGGTAAGCACATCTGATAAGAACTACATAACCTAGTTTCTATTCCTTCCCCCTAAAGACAGTATAAGTAAACTGTAAAAGAGAAACAGTTTCTGAATCAATAGGTATATAAAAAAAATTATTAATTGATAAAACAACTTATGCCTTGTAAAACCATAGCAGATGCATTGTTACATTTCAATATTATAAAACTTTTTATAAAAAATGTGCAATTATATACCTATATAACTTTGAAATTATTAGAGATTTACAAAATGCAGTTATTGTCTTTTCGCTATTTCTTTTAAGGTAACAATACTTTTTTTATTCTGCCTGACTTCCTGAAGAAATTTATTCTCAACTTTAGTGGGACCAAAGTTTAATCTGTGTATGAAATCCAGTTTTTAGATCAAAAACTCTTCAGAGGTTCTTTCGAGCTGTTGTTCGAAGCATAGCTTTATGATCATACAGTATTTGTCAACATATTAGTTTTTCTTTTTTTTTTTAAATAAATTTCATGTTATGGATGTTGTAACTCCATTTTTGGAATACTGAGTACTCTATTAAAAAAAAAGCGCAACTTCATGGCATTC
>NW_009648549.1:166489-185259 GCF_000708025.1 Charadrius vociferus | reverse complement strand
ATAGAGGAAAGCTTTTTGCTCTAACTTCTCCATAGTCAGGAGAATATTAACAGTATTAATAGTGCTACATTAAAACATCTAGCTGTAAAGAAATTTCATCATTCAGAACTGCTGACACATGAGTTTGTTATTTGATAAGCCTCCAAACTTTTACCTGCATTTTGTATTTGCTCATTATCTTCTTGCTATTTCTAAGAAATACTCATTTCATGAACAAATTAAGTAACTAGTTGTCAAATCCTCATTGACATAAAAAGAACAGCTAAATCTCTTCCTCTTTACTATCACTGGTTCCCACATTTCAATAATTGTTCTTCAGAATAGATATTGCAGGTTACTTTTTTTTTTTTTTTAATAGCCTGAATCATTTCAGAGCCAAAATACAAAACCAAAAAAAGTCTGTAGTTAAGCAAAACAGACTCTGTTGTCTAGTAACCATTATCCTTCTGGCCATTATAGTTCAAACATGATCCATATACCCATGAAAAAACCAACAACAAACAAACCAAAATCAACCAATATTATTTATCCATCTGATGGAGGCGATTTGTCTTCAATATCTGTAAATTTTAAAGTCGGGATCATTCTTCCTCTATGATAAACCTCTTTCCCAAGTGGTCAGCAAAACCAAGGCTTCCTATCCTACTGTGTAGGTCACTAGCACTTGAGGTAATTGAGAATGCCTCACCTCTGGCAATCAGGAGCAGTCTCTTAGACTTCTTGAAACACTGCAATTTAGACGCAGTTGTTATTTCTAGAACTAGTGGAATTCACATCAATATCTTCTTGTTCCCTCCATTCAATACAGGATATTATAAATAGGTAAGACTGGAATCTTCTGGTACTTCCCTGAAAAAGATCATTTCTGTTTTTCTCAGTAAAACTTTCTCAAGCATTACAGTATTCATGGGAACCAAATCTTTCCCTGAGGATGAGTCCATCTGTATTTTATTTCCAGGTTCAATTTTCATTGCAAGCAGCTAGGTTATGCCCTCTTTTTGCTATCTGTACAATGTAATAATTTATAAATTAGAAATACTGTATGTATGTTATCCTTCAAATAAATTATTCCAAGCCATTCCATTTGTATGGTTTTGCAGCCAGGAAAACACATAAATAAAAATAATGTATTCTATACAGGATGTAAAGCATATTGCTCTGACTCAAGCTATCATTTGTATTTGGATGGAAACAGTCGGTATTGCTCTGACTCAAGCTTGCATTTGTATTTGGATGGAAACAGAAAGAGAGCTGTATTTCACCTCTGTATTAGTCAACTTTCATAATGGCAGACAAAAGTGTTACAACCCCACAAGACATAATCTCATAATCTTACAACCCCACAACCTCTATCTAGGAGCTTTCCATCTGCCCTTGCCTCCTGCCATCAGGGATGCTTCCCCTAGTGATGCCTCTTGCTGCAGGGATCCGGCAGCTCCTCTGGTGCTGTTACCTTCTCTGGCTCAGCAGGTGACAGACTGGAGGCTCCCATTATGTCCCTCCTTCCCCCCCTCTTTTTGGGATAAGAAGACCAGCAGATGCCATGGCTTGCCCAGGCCCTGCTTGTGCGTGCCCACCTAAACACACCGCAACAGCAAGGCCCCGCGGGGATCCACGTTACCCGTTTATCTGTGTGCCGCGGTTGAGGTCTCTGGGAACCAGAGACTCTCCTCCCTCCTTGCCCCGTGTTCAATCCAGCCCCAAATCCCATTTCTCAGCCTGAATCTTCCCATCAGCTTTTGGGGCCAGGGAACCAGGTACCAAAGTAAGCATGGTGACACGTACAGATTTTTCTTCAAAAACACTAACAAAATATTATGTAGGCTGAAGAAAAATTTCAGCTACAGCCAGATACCTAGATTTTCATTTATCTACCATAGTGCTTTTTAGAAAGTCTTGTTTGGCTTCTCCTTGGCTGAAGCACATATAATAACGTTTCCGGAAGACTTTTCTGTGCGAGGGGAGGAAGTTGACCATTATATATATTGGGAAGCCTGCTTGGATTGAGTACAGCATACAGGGGACAGGCACAAGAGATGATCAATCTGTGTTGTGAAATACCAGGGAAGTACAGAGAAATACAGGTTAACATTGTACTAAAGAAAACCAAAATCTTTCATTTCATTTTAGTAAGTTGACACACACACACACAAAAAAAAAAAAGTTAAAACCCCCAGATTTATGCTTATTTCAAATGCTGTTTTCTCTAAGAACCATATCAATGAAATATTTTGAATACAATTTTAAGAAATCTTTAGATTTTGTGAGAATTGTGAATCTTATTTCCTGTCCTCTCTGACAGCAAAACACCTTTTGAAAAATTAGATTCTAGACAGATTATAATTTCACTATTCAAAACCCTCTGATTTTTATCACTAAATGTAAACACTTCTTCTAAAAGGTCTTAATAATATTTTCTGAAAAAGTATTCATTTTACACACTGGTGTTATAAAATTGGCTGGTTTAACTTATTTCCTCATTTATAAAGTACTATACTTCAGTTGCCAAAACAGGATTGTAAGATATGGTTTAGAGGCTGACTCCTCTAGTTAGTTTTCAATTCTATCAGCGTTCATGTAAGGACCATTTTTACTGAACTGCCAGAGACCACATCAAAGAACATTTCCTGCTGTTACCAGCAAGAATATCTATCTTACCACAGTACTGGAGCCTGGAGTTTTACCTATTGAATGGAATATAGTTTTCACTCTTCAAGCTTAATCACCTACTATACACTTTCATTGCAAAATGAGACCTTAGGCTCATATTTCACTAATAAATATGCAGTAATTCATAGAAATTTTTTTCTAACCATGTGCAGTAAGTACATACTTTTTAATAGCACAGAAAGATTTAACTTATTTTTAAATAGGACTGAAAATAACATTTTCATCAGAGATTATTTATTTTTAATCTGCCAGAACACCAATATGTTAAACATTGAGTAGTTACCTATTTTATTCTAGGGGATAAATATGTATTTTATGCAAATAAGCAGATTTGGCAGGGGGAAACGTACATCTTTATCCAAATCACAAGCAAGTTAAAAAAGGGTTGAACCATATATGAAAGAATATATAGAACATATAATCATATAAAAACAGTCTACTTTTGGTTTTTTAAACAGGTGTAATGTATAAATTTTTCTAAACATCATATGAAAATTAAGGAAAATATTTATACCTTTATATAAAAAGGGTTTCAGTACAGCTGACAAAATCATTGAGAAAAATGTTTGCTGTTTTAACTGCTTCTACTTCTTCAAATATGACTCTAGAAGAAAACAAGAGAATTCAGAAATGTCACACTATATCTGTGTAGCTAGTGGCTATTTGGCTCTGATCTGGCATACATTAACAGATCCGAAAGATGTGCAGCTATTCATTTGCAATTCAAAATGTCTGCATAACAGTATCACTCTATAAGAAATACAATCCATTATAATAAACTATCATTCAATAATGACTTTGATAGTTTAAGAGAGTTGATTAATGAAGCCTTCTGTCTAAAAAAAAAAATCAAATTGTGATAATTAATCATTTACAGAAACTGTAAGACACTCTGGGTATGTGAGTACATCTTCTAGCCCTTCTTTAGCAGTTACAGGAATCCATGTTTTCATTTACTCATCATCAGAGGTAGGACATGTACCAGCAATTCCAGTACCTTAGTATAATTCATTCATGTATCTATATGAATAGCATCCTGCAGAACAAGTATATGAATAATAGATGTGTCAAACAAAAAAAGAAGCCAGTCTGCTATGGTAACTTTAAGAGTAATCATTTAGTCTGCTTTGACTCCTAGGATATCACTATTCTGCCACTATGTACACAGGTCTTTTTGATTTCAAAATAAGTAATGGGATCTTCAGCTGAGAAAGACCACCTGCTTCATTGTGTTGTACACTCCAGAATATTCAAAATACGTGCATGTATAAAAGACTACAGGCAAGCTCTGTCTAGCTGTGTATCTGAAATACAGACACAAGTAGTTTCTTTTCCATCTGTAGAAGAGCAAGTGCCACAATCTTATGGTGCGTTTTATATGTTATCCTGCCACAAAGAGACAACCTGCTGGGATTAATTGGAAATGCATAGGAAAGCTGCTTCAGCCTCCTAGCACTGCTGAGCCTGTCGTCCTAATGCTAGCAAATCTGGAGCTGCTACCCTCAATCCTCCACACTTGAAAAGAAAAAAGGATGTTCACAGACCACAATATGAATCAGAAATAGCAGAAACAAGCAGTACGCTTGTACCAGTTGCTTCAAATTTGTGAAGTTGTTCCTTTCTTCAAAAGTAATAGAGTTTTATGTGACTGAAATGTGATAAATGGAATAAAAAGGAAACAACAGGATATTTATTGGGGATTTTCTTAAGCTATCTGCATCTCCCAGGAATTTGAGAAATTAATATCCTAGCGCAAGATAAACCAGCAGCCTCATTTGCAAAAGTCGCATTTTGTAGTTTTTTAGCAAAATGCTCCACAGTCTTGTGGGTGACGAGGGAAAAAATTATTGTCCCTACTTTAAAGTAAACAAACATGAATAAGATTAGGATGGGAACTATTAGAAGAAAAATAGGATTGGGAGGTGGTGTGAAGAAATGGGAATTAATCCAGCCAAGATCCATGGATCTGGTAAATACAGGAAACTGGGGAAGAAAGAAAAAAAGGTAATCCATGGCTAAGCATGGCTAACCTAAAATTAGGTTAATGTGTGAAGGATGTTCAAGCAATACTTGAACAAGGACCTAGGCCTTGTCTATCAAGACAAGGAGACTGCATGCAAAAAAACTAGAATAAAGGACTGAGATGAAGAACCTTAGAAGGAAGAGCACATGCTGAAGAGCACACAGAAGAACCTACTGATTTGCTACTTGTGATCATGGGGCCACAGAAGCCTTCATAGTGGAGGAAGAGTTGGCTGTGCTGTGAAGCCAGCAGGAAAGCAGTGGAAAAAGAAGACCGCTGGACTAGGCAGAGGTATAACAGATCTCATTTAGCAAGGATGACAGAAATAGGTGATCACCACAGCATAGTCCTTTCAGTTGCTTGAAATGAAATCCCGAACTTCCCACATACATCTAAATTGCTACACCCAGGATCAGTTTCTAGTTCCTAGGTTCATGTGCGTAATCCAGATGCATCCCAGCCAGCCACTGGGTAGAACTGGCATGTGAAGGAAGACACATGTGTGTGGATATGGAGGGAGGCCTAACATGCACAATGCAGTCAGTACCGGACAGCACAGGCACCGCTACCATGGGGTGCGCCAAGAAGACCAGCAGGCCTACCTCAGCTTCTTGGCATGGAGAGCCTAAGTGAATACAGGATCCTGTGCAAAATCAGTGTAGAGCAGTCATGAAAGAAAAGTCACATAAAAGGGAAGAGAAGTGTAAAAATTATGAGTATACTTAACTATGCCATTTCCTATGCAATACATTTTAGCTTTATTACAAGATTTGAAATGTGCCACCACCAGAACATCTGCTTAAAATGCTTCAAAGTGATGCTTACTGTAGCATTTGCCTAAAGCTATCAGCACATATTTATGAAATGCACCAGCTGAGTATTTCCAAGAGTACCAGTAACAGTTTGTACACAAAATGGGGAGCTGCTACCATTATTAGTCACCCTGTTAGGTCTGGTACAAAACACCCATATAATGGTTTTAGTATGTTCCAGCCATGCGGGTGACCTATGAGATGCTATTTCTTGTTTTTCATTTGCTTTTTCAATAAACCCATGAAATTGAACCCTCTCCATAGAATTCAGTTATATTAAATAAAAAAAAAAAAAGTAGTAAATCTTAGATCCACAGCTAATCACATGCCTAATAGAAACACCACACTTCTAAGTGATGTAAGGTCAATATTAAAATATTTTGAAGTACCACAGAAGTCTGCATTTTTCTGCATTTTCTTAGTGTACAGAAAACACTAAGTGCATTAATGGTTAATATATCAAGTGCTCAATCATCATCAAGACCCACCAATTAGGAACAGACAATGAATAAAAACCACAGAGGATTTAAAGGGAAAGGAAAGGCATAACTAAGGAAAAGTCAGAAAACATAGGGTGCTTAAATCACAAGGGTGCTTAAGTAATCAAAACATGATTTTACAATACATTTTATTTAAATGTTACGTATGCTTTAGGTAGCTTTTTTTTTTTTTTTTTAATTCTGCCACTATCTTCCTGTCTTGCTATCAAAAAAGGGAATATTTGAACCAAGAGGGCTAGAAGAGAGGAAAAAAAAATAGAAGACTTTGCAACTTTCTTAGGATTGAGACATTTATGGTTGGAGGGTGTGTATGTATATGCATACAAAGGGAAATGGAAGAATTTTTACCTCATCAAGATTGACGGGGTTTCATCTTGGCATTACAGGAAAATAATACCTCCTTTCTACTCACAAAATCTTGTTCACAAGGACAATTCTAGACATGTAATTAATTTCAAGCGTACTGCTCCAGTTGGACAGCTCTCATGCAGAAAGTTACTCTTGCGTTCATATTTTCAGGATCAGGCACTAAAGAAGCAGGTGCTTCTGACTAAATTCTTGCTTTAATAACAGAAAAGTTAAAGCTAGCAAACAGACCTGCTGCATGAGAAGCCTAACAAAGTCTCTCTGCCGCTTGGGGAGGACAGCAGTGTAGATGAGAAGAGTGCCATCCCTGTCAGCCACTCCCAATCTGCTTTCATACATGTAACTGGTCAGAGGCCAGATCCCTCAGTTTCTGTACATGCAAAAGTCCAGAAACCAGAATCTCTGACTTTTATCACAAGTTTCTTTCACCATCACTTGTTCTTGAGCCAAGATGATGTGTCTTTATCAAGGGATGAAAACTTATCCCTTGTTCTCTCTCTCATCAGCTTGTTTTATTTTGTTCTTCAGCTGAGAAACTATCATTGGTTCATTTTGCTTCATTTTAAAAGCAGGATTTAGATATCATTTGTGTTAGATTTACCATAAAATTATTGTATCATTAGTAATCCAAACATTTTTTTTTCTCATAGCAATGTAATATCAAACATTTTGACATTATTGACACACAGTATCTTAAAAAAACCTATTTTTTTCCACTTCTTTTCCACCAACTTTCTTATTTTTTCATCACTTTTTACCTGCTTCTAATCAGAATTTGCACATTCTTCCCTTCCCTTCTCATTGCAAGTCAGGGACCACCCAGGGGTAGAAACAAGTGCCCACACTTCTCTCTGACGTCAGCTACTACAAAAAAAATTGTATTTCACAGGGGAAAATTCAATTGGCTATTTTTGGTCAATTTAGATCTACTTTCAGGTTTCTAGCTACTGCAAATGGCATGCATCAAACCAAAGACTGATTTAATGTAAGAATGGTCACAGTCATTACCCACAACATCAAAAAATGTGCAGAATTGAGGAGCCACTGCCTAAAAATTACTTTTATTTCAGTTTTATGGTTTAAAAAAAAAAATTAAAAGTTAAAGGTGTTTACAAAGCTAATATATATACTGTGTACTGCACTCTCTGATTGAGACCAAGTGTTGCAATCATGAAGCCACATTCCCCAACACAAGACTGTGGTCAAATTCAGCTCAGTAACTGAGGTCAGATTTTTATGCTCTCCAGCCTTTACAAGCCATAGGAAACTTGGGCCTTCCTCTTATATGACATAACTGGGCTGGATACAGCTATGCTTCAGAGCACTAGGACACAAGTCTACTATTATGCTTTTCTCCCTAATTCTGAACACAATGTTCTATCAATCATGTCAAAATAGTCAAAACACTACTTTAAAGCTATTACCTTTCAAAGTATTTTCCCCAGGTTTCTATGCAACCTGCTTCATGCAAAAAGGTTTTGAAACTTTTACCCTCATCTTTTGATTTTCATGTGCTTAGTGTGTTTTTCAAAGTATAAGTTTTAGGAAACTGAGATCCAGACAAATGGCAGGTGAGATTAATTTCTATCCTAGGGTGTAGAAGTAAAACCAAAACTGCTTTCCTATGCTAATCAACCTGTCTGCAAATTTTGTCTTCAGTTAGAATTTTTTTGAAGAGGAAAAAGGAAATGTTACCTATCTAAAGGAACCATTTTTCACAGAGGAGCATTCCAATTCCTTTACCTCCTATTCAGTACCTTTGTAATCCTCAGTAATACTGTCATTTAGATCAGCAAGAACTGTTTGTACATATAGAAACTTTCATGACAAAGGGAATTATGTTGCATAATTTAATACTATGACAAGAAATAGAAAATATTTCACCATAATTATAATCAATAAGATTAACTATATTAGCCTACTATGTACACTTGTAATTGAAAGTATTCAAAACTGTTCACTTGAAAAAGAAAGACTAATACATTTGAGGTAGAAGTTACCTAATACAAGACAGTATCACAAGTCTATAGAAACATCTCTGGCCCTGAAAATAGGAGGAGATAAGAAAAAAGAAAAATTAAATCTCTCTCAGTAATGTGGTTTAATGATTCAGGTTATCTACTATGCTTTCCTTTGGCTATTCACTATTTCAAACCAGTTCTTTTTCCATTCAGTAAGTGTTGAAGCATGACATAACTTCTAGCCTTTCCCTATCATTTCAGTTTGTGAAATGAAGTCAGAATGGATACTTATTAAAGATTCTGATCATCATTCTGTTCACAAAGATACGGACTTCATCAAGCTGTTTATATAGAAAAGAATGAGCAATAAGGTATTAGATTTTGCTGATCAGTGAATTTCTTTTTTACTTTACGTTTTCTCCATCTACTTTTATGAAATGCATTTTTAAAATATATTTTTCATTAAACACTTCTAATTAATTCATTTTCTAATATGTTAATTTCTTTACCAATTATTAATAAGATTTCTGAAGTTACTTTGCTGCAGACACCATAAATATATTAAGCATTTTCAGAATAGAAAGAATTTCATCAAGTGTATGTCTTCAAGAAAGTTACTTGACCGGAATAAAAAAAAGAACCTAATTCAGAAAGAATTTTTTCACACTATATCTGAAAAAAAAAAAAAAATGCAATCAAAACCAGCCTAATTTCTTCCCAGTGACTGACTTTGATGCTGAATAGGCTTCTGATTTTATTGCGTCATTAAAGCAGAATATTCATTGGTGTAGAGAGAATTCACAGAAGTGAATAATCTTGTCTAAATTTTAATTCCTTACACAAGTTAAACTTTATGAAATATACTAAATGAAATATATGAAATGAATTATATATGAAATATATCCAAATTAGTGAATGAAAGACTTGACTTTATTTTTACCTGGAAAGAAGAAAATCATTGCAGGTATAGCATTCACACACACGAAAAAAAAAAAAAGAAGAGAAGAAAAATGTTGGTGGTAATCACAGCTGGTAAACTGCACTGTGTTGGAAAGCAAAATAGACATTTGAAAATGTTAAAAATTGTGAGCATAAATTACACATAGATGTAGGAGTATTATCAGAATATGTCATTGATCAAGAAGAAAATATGGCAAGTTCTGGTTTTTACTATGCATAAGCTTTTTTTTTTTTTTTTAATCATTTTTATGACAGCTGCAAGCACATTGGAAGGCTTCTGCTTTCTTACCAGGGTGTTCTGTAATAGTCATACTCATAGTACTGGTCATAAAGATTGGTCAGTGTACTTGTAAAAAGGAAACCCTATCAGTAGCCCAAGATTCTTGACTCCCATGTGTTTACAACAGTATCTTTGGTTTATTGTGAGTAAAACATGCATGCATAAAGTTTGAGATGCCCAGCATAACAAGAAAGTACAACTCAGAAGATGACACACCACCAGTCATTATTGTGTTATGACCTAAATACATTATCTTTAAAATAATATTCTTATGAATATGAGTATAGTCATTTAAAAGCAGTTAGCCAAACATTTCATTTTCAACATGCTCCTCAACAGCAAAGGTTTCACTCTCTGATTATTATAATTCTCAGTCTACTTTATTATCCCAAGACAGAGAGACCATATAATTAAATTAACTGTGACTTTGCAACTAATTTTCAGATTTTAAAAAACCATACGGTACCTTTCATGGGACATTTAATCTGTTCATTTATTAAAAACTTTGACCCCACAAGTATTTTCCCCAGTTCAATTAAAAATCTATTATAATATTAGTCCATGCATCAGTGTCATATAATCATCACTACGTAACACAAGCCAAACATAATGGATGAGAGCTGAGTAAACCTTCGCTTTAATTTCAATAACACAGTATGAAGTCTTTGTATTGAACATGCTTTCCTCTTTCTTTCATTTTTTGCAAGCAATTTTCAAATGTTTATAATTTTTTTCATCTTTCTGAGCACATACCTCTTCCATATCCTCACTGGTGAGCACCAAAGCTTCACAAGCCTGTAACAGGTCAAATGTTTGGAGCTAAGCATTATGTTGGACTACAGAGAGAACACGGGTGAATGCTCCCATATGTGTTTACATCACCAGTTTGATTTGGTCCCTGTTTTGCTCTAATCTGCCACTTTCAAACAGTCCAGAGGCTGACTATACCAAGTTTGATACTTTCTCCCTCTGTGCCTATCTTCCATGTAATTGCTCCATGCCCCTGTGCAAGAGCAACACATATTCGGTGTCATGTTGTAATAAGATAAATGCAGGTTTGTGAAGCAGCCCTCTTCTCAGTCAAGATATATGACAGTATCAACAATAACCACTGTCCTAGGCAACTATGAGATCCCCATGAAGTCAGCCACAGCTCAAAGAATTTGTCTTGAACTAGTTTTCAAGTAGGTCTTATATACACATATTGTGGTAGCATGATACTGCATAGCCACTTTATTTTGAAAAGATTAAGTCAGCCTGTCCAGAGACTAGGGATGTCAACCCCATAAATGGTGTAATTTTTGCCAATTAGGTGTCTATTATGCCTCACGGTGCCAGATATCTGCAGATGTGGGGCAAAGAAGTTTGTGTACATGAAGAGGGGACGGAAAGGAGCTCCAGCTGAAGCCTCCAGACCAGGACAAATGAATAGCTCTGATGAAGGGTGCACTTCTCAATGTACTTGCAGGGGACAGAAAAGAGGCCAAGGCTTACAGGACATGCACTGTGGGAGAGTAGGAAACCTTAACCATCCTTGGCTCAGTTGCCAGACAACGCAATGAGTGCTGAGCTTGCTGGTGCAGGTTCATGGGTCACAGTATAGAGGTCTTCATCTGAGTGAGCACAGACAAAGGTCAGGTTACTTAACAAAGATTTCTCCTACTTGTTTTTTGAGTAGTTCTACCAGATTGATCAGAGCTCACTGGTTTTGGCAGTCCAAACACGTTGCGAACACAGCCCTGGGCAAAAGCTGTCACATGTTTCAAGACAGGTAAAACTAATTCTGTGCAAAATATGGAAATACCCACATTATTTTTGTCTGAATTCTTACTTATAGCCTGGGTTGTGTTAGGTTTCCATTAATGAAGAAATTGTCCCAGCCTTTTCTTTCTTTCCTCCTCCACCATCATACTTTGAGTTATTTCCTCTCTTGTTGCTGCATGTCATTATCAATCTTCCCTGCTCATTTATGATTAGTTTTGTAATAACCTTTCTTCCTGCTCTTTCTCCTCACTTGTCATTACTGCTTTTTTATACCTCCTTATTCATGCAGAGAGCAAAGCTGTATGATCATTACCACCCTGCTCCCCTTCAAAAGAAATTCCACTGCCCTGCTGCACACATAAGTTTCAGATTCAGTATTGCTTTTTTTGCCTCTATTTTTTTTTTTACTTCATGGGTCAAAAAGGGCTAACAGCCTTGTAGCTTCTCTGTTTGTATGTGCAACATCTCAAAATGCATCCAAAGAACCATGGGTAAGTTTTTGTATTATGACAGGCTCTAAAACTTGAAGATTTAATGTCTCAGACTTAATCACATGCAAGCAAAAAAACCCCACCCCTTAAGCTTCTACAGTCTATTGCAAAACTACTGCCAGATTTACATTTAGACAATGAATGTTACTCAGGGTAACCTATACCATACCTGATATCTGTAATAATAATCTAGATAAAATTTGATGTCTGTAAAGGATTAGAGCACACGGAAAGGGACTTGAATGCTCTGTGCACTTAGGAAAAAACACTGTTTAAAATCTTTCAAAAATAATAAACAGTGACCAGCCATGGCAATTTCTAGAACTACCACTGCCTTGATTTTATTATTATTACTAAAGAATTAATATGTAATTAAAAACATTTTTTAAGACTACAGTTGACCTACTGGTAGTTTCCATGGTACAGCTCTTTACTGCCATTTTATCTTTTGTTTTGTGCAATAAATTTCAGTAGATTAATCTGAAATAAAATCTTTCTACTGATTTGAAAGGTAAGAAACATGCTTTGAAGGCAAGATTAGGGACATTGCAGAATTTTTTAGTTCTTCATAATATCGACAGAGAGAGTTTCCATTTTTTAAAGCACTATAACGCAAGAAATCAGAGCAGGGAAAGGGAAGGTTCTAGCTTCAGCAAATTTCACAGAATCACAGAATGGTCAGGGTTGGAAGGGATCTCTGGAGATCATCTAGTCCAACCCCCTCGCCAGAGCAGGGTCAGGTTGCACAGGACGGCGTCCAGGTGGGTTTTGAATGTCTCCAGAGTGGGAGACTATACAACCTCTCTGGGCAGCCTGTGCCAGTGCTCCACTACCCTCAAAGTAAAGAAGTTCCTCCTCATGTTAAGATGGAATTTCCTATGTTCAAGCTTGTGCCCGTTACCCCTTGTCCTATCACTGGGTACCACTGAAAAAAAAGACTGTTCCCATCCCCCTGGCATCATCCCTTTAAGTATTTGTAAGCATTAATAAGATCCCCCCTCAATCTTCTTTTCTCTAGACTAAAGAGACCCAAGTCCTCTCAGCCTTTCCTCATATGAGAGATGTTCTAATCCCCTAATCATCTTTGTAGCCCTTTGCTGGACCAGGCGGGTTTTGAATGTCTCCAGAGTGGGAGACTCCACCACCTCTCTGGGCAGCCTGTTCCAGTGCTCCACTACCCTCAAAGTAAAGAAGTTCCTTCTCATGTTAAGATGGAACTTCCTATGTTCAAGTTTATGCCCATTACCCCTCGTCCTATCACTGGGCGCCACTGAAAAAAGACTGCTCCCATCCCCCTGGCATCCTCCCATTAAGTATTTGTATGTATTAATAAGATCCCCCCTCAATCTTCTTTTCTCTAGACTAAAGAGACCCAAGTCCCTCAGCCTTTCCTCATAAGAAAGGTGCTCCAGTCCCCTAATCATCTTTGTTGCCCTTTGCTGGACCCTCTCCAGCAGTTCCCTGTCTTTCTTGAACTGGGGAGCCCAGAACTGGACACAGTACTCCAGATGCGGTCTCACCAGGGCAGAGTAGAGGGGGAGGATGACCTCCCTCGACCTGCTGGCCACACTCTTCTTGATGCACCTCAGGATGCCATTTGCCTTCTTGGCCACCAGGGCACATTGCTGGCTCATGGTCATCCTGTTGTCCACCAGGACTCCCAGGTCCCTTTCCACAGAGCTGCTCTCCAGGAGGTCAGCCCCCAACCTGTACTGATGCATGGGGTTATTCCTCCCCAGATGCAGTACCCTGCACTTGCCCTTGTTGAATTTCATAAGGTTTCTCTCTGCCCAACTCTCCAGCCTGTCCAGGTCATGCTGTAAAGCAGCACAGCCTTCTGGCATGTCAGCCACTCCTCCCAGTTTTGTGTCATCAGCAAACTCGCTGATGGTACACTCTATCCCTTCATCCAGGTCATTGATGAATATGTTGAACAGGACTGGACCCAGTACTGACCCCTGAGGGACACCACTTGTTACTGACCTCCAACTAGACTCTGCACCACTAACCACAACCCTCTGAGCTCTATCTGTTAGCCAGTTAGCCAAATTTGTCTTTGAGAACTCCATGAAGGACAGTAGAAATATAGCAATTGCAAAATGTAATTGGACATTAACAGAAAATTAATCAGAAATAATTCCTGACAGTTCAACCTCAAGTGTACTGTAGAGTGAGTACCTCCTTGTGCCACCCATGATGCAGTGGAGCTGCACCATTTTGTAACCCAAGTGAAGAAGCACTATAGAAAATACAGTGGGATTTTTAATAAAAGCATTTTTCTATTTTTTCTGTTATTTTCAACTAAATACATTTGACAGTGCATAGGAAAGGCAAAATCTAGCCAAGAAAAAAAGAAAACAACCAAGCAGGTACAGGGAATACCTATTAGAATCCAGAATTCTATATAAAGCAAATGGATGGTAACAGTTTTCTAGAGATGCTTTTCATCAGGTTTCTTTGGTTCTTGCTGTATATAAACTTCTAAGCGGCAACTGTTATGATAATTGGCATCAGACTGAAAAGACAAATTTTAGTAAGTTAGATTGATAAAAATGTTATGAAGTAAAATAATATCCAAGGCATGGAAAACTTTCACTCAAATTTTCTTCATTTAGCACACTACAAAAACCAAAAAGCCATAATTTACCAAACTAATCTGCATAATAAATTGACTATTTTTATTTTAATAGAAAATAATAATAATATATATAAAGTACAACTTCATCTTTTTGCATTACATAGAATTTATATTTAGTACAGCAGTGCTATTTAGTGTTTTTAAATTAAAATACCCATCAAAAAAGCCCACTCAAAGTTATTCTAATGTCAGAATATATAAACTCTTACTTCCCTACAAAAGCTATAAAATTACAGTTTCTACCAGCAGCCAGACTCCTGTTGTGTTTTTTTTTTTCCATGGGGAAAAATAAAACCAACCAAAACTGGTTTTAATTGTCCACTAAACTTTTTCATGCTTCTTGATCTAACTAATGCTAATGGCAAAGTCCAGCATCCTGAAAAATACCACAAATTCTCTAAATTACGTATATAGTATGCCCCAAAACATTGGTAATAAATAATATGTTCTAAACAATATTACTGAGATAAACAGGTTATTATTTAGTGAAATAGTTGATAAACATTTCAATGGAAGCTTTTTCATGAAATGTGCCCAAATTGAATACACAGGGAGTGCAACATAAAAGTGTCAAATTTTGATTTCATGCGTTCCAACGTAGTTGAAGAATACTTGTTTGGCCCCAATAATATGTCTTAAAGAAAAGAGTGGGGTGATCTTACAGCTGCCTTACAAAGGGTCAGTCAGTGAAGACATCATGTCTTTAAAAGGGTAAATCAAATGCAGATGCAGAGGAAATTCTCTGGTATGAAAATTCTTACCATGAAATAGGTCACTGGTAAATATTGAAAAAAAAAAAATGTCAACGGACAATAATTTGAGGCCACAAGGTAAATGACTCCGAAGCATTAGAAACAAAGAAAATATTAAAATAGATAGAGCAAAACTGGATGTCAGGGAGAACAAAACCACATTTAGTTCTGGCAACTATCTGCAGCCAGAGAGGAGACATTGCCAGCTGGCTATCAGCTGCAGATGGAAATATGTTCTAACAACTGTTCTGGGTGGTTTCATAGTAAAACTGTTTCTTCTCTCTTCTAAAAAGGTCCCTGTCTTAGGAAGAACCATATGTACACAACCACAAAAATCTATCCTTTTTAGGTATACCTACATTTTAGGAAGACTGGATAAAATTAAGAAAGCATCACAAATTCAGGAACTTACAGGCAACCAGTGAAAATTGCGTGCTTGTAGCAAACTTATCAGCTCTCACTTAGAGAGTTTTCGTGGAGTTTCCAAAGCTTCCCACAGAATTTTGCCAGAATAATATTCAACACGACGAGCCAATTTCTAAACTTAAGCAAAGAGGAATGATTCTACATATGATACAAACAAGGACAACTATACTGTTTTCAAGGTGGTTTCCAGCTAGGATTGTGTTCAAGCAAAAAAGATTACTTGCCATTTTCAAACACAGAATCTTCTTTTCAATTTTCTTTTCAACATCCTACATTCCTGGAAAAATATGGTAATAAAAGTTTGTAACTACTGAAGAATACTCAATAAAAATAAAGATATACAGCAATAATTATTTGATTATTTATAATTCTGCAAGTAGATAACACTCAAGAATTGTCCATGAACTTTAGCTTAAAATTGCATGTGGTATGCTACATATAATTTATCTCTTTCGGTATTTTATATATGTCTAAATAGTGGTACTCAGGAGCAGATTTTCAAAAGCATAGAAATACCTATAAATATCCCATTTTCTGGAGTATGTTGGAAGTACGTTATTTAAACCCTTCAGTGATTTTGAATATTTTTCCATCACTGTAGGATTCAAATATCATCAAAAAGTGTCTGACTTGTTGATAAAGCACCTTTGAACAATCAGTATTCAAAACTATTCACCAGTGCATATTAATTTTAATAACTGATAGACTGCTAAAAATATTTAATAACCAAACCTGAAGATTTTCAAGGCAATCATATAATTATTTCCACTTCTCAAATATTGACAGACCTATCCGTGATCAAAGGACTTTAATACCTTCCCATGTAGACCTAAGATTTCCAGCAACCTCCCTACTGTTGTTCTCTACTTTCTTCATGACACACTGAAAATCACCAGGTTGAAGACCACCAGACTCCACTTGTTCGTAGGATCTGAAGTTATTGTGTTCCTAGCGTATATAAGCTAAAATTGACTTTATTTTTTGAAAGCCTCTGGGGTTGATTTTCAAGAGGGCTCAAGTTCTGTTTCGACTTCAGGAAAAGCAGCTGCTTGTAAATGGACTTGGCACATTGAATGCTGGGCACTTTATGAAGTTCCGGCCAATTTGCAAACATTGAACACTTTCAAACCTGCATGTGCGGATTAAAAAGAAAATCTGATTTCCCGATACAGATGAAAAAGTCCACAGCTTCAGTTAAGGAAAGCAGTTTTTGTGTGATCATGAACTGATAACACATTCCCTGGGTCAACTCTCTCGAACTGTAGCTTCTAAAGAAGTTCTATTTCTGTCTCCCCCTCAAATCTCTCTGCTTGTCATGTAGTTTCAGAAGCACCTTTGATATGAGCCATGAGACAACCTTAAGCAATTGTTGTTTCTTTTCCATAGCACCTGCTCAAGACTCCCCCTGCTTACTAAATTGAAAGGGGAAAGCATAAAAAAGTGGAACTATTGCCTGCTTCCTTATCCAGTTATGGAATTCCCAGAAGAGCAGAGTAAGAGTTCAATGAACTTTTCATCTGCATACAACAGTGCTTACTGCCCTCTATAAAAATGAGATTGTTCAACCAAAGAAAGAAAGAAGAAGGAAAAAAAAAAAAAAGTGTTGCAAATAAATGACCCACTTAAAACTTTCTGATCACTCACCCCAGCCCTTGATTACCCAAAAGGCTGAAGTAGTGTGTTCTATTTTGCAACCCTCCCTGGAACGCACAAAGAGGGGGAAAAAATAGTAAGCTGTATTTGTCTTCTATATTCTTCTATATTCCTTCTATAAGCCTTTTCCAGAGGTTACACAAAATGTGTACAGTGTGTGTATCTTCCCTGTTGCAAGGAACTGCAAATGCTCTTTGTTCACTTTGTAACACCCAGTTTTCAGAAAAGTTGGGGGGCAGAATTTGATGAAGACAGATAATAAAGTTTGATCTATTGTGAAACAATATAAAAGGCTTTTGATATTTGCAAGATAGCACGCTCCTCTCACAGTGAGAGACTGAGGCAGTTTGGTGGTTGAACTTCCATCACAGTGTAGGTTTCAAAGCTTTCAAAGTAACGGTTAGAGACAAGGCTAGCAGAAATTGCTTTCTTCTGAATTTATACTTTTAATAAGGGTCTACACGCTTGCAAAGTCTACAAGACACATTCCATTGCTAGAAATGACTCTACAGGACTAATGCTCTCCGCATGACCTGTAGTTTTGACACACCTCTACACTGGAATAGTCTTTCTTTTAATTTTATTTCTCCCCACCCCACCCCCTGACTGCTGACTCAGGAGAACATCACTACTTCAATTACATGCTGGAGATGTTTTCAAGCCTCATCCCCTTCCCCTCCGCAGTGATGAGAAAAAGAAAAAAAAACTATTAAAACTGGAAGCCAAGGTTATCATTTTTTACTTTAACTTCAGAATGTTGGCCCTGGATATATTTACGTTTTAAGCCTTAGTCCAGGCATGCCCTTCCCTCCCCCCTCCCATGATATATGCATTAGTTTGTTATACACTTTGCTTGTGAGCAGGAAAGAAAATACCAGTTCTGCTAATGTGATGTTATCCAAGCCCTGCAAGATATTTATTTTTTTATATAGCATTCATCCAACTTATCTCCACTTCCCAGCCAGTCCAGGATGCTATCAGCAACCTTCATAAGTCTGCTGTCTTAAAACAAAAATGTCTTTTTGCTCCAGTTTGTCTGCGTTTTTTATACTTCCTTCTTGGACCATTTCCCAGGCTCATGTATTCTCTCTACATTGCTTCAGTTAATTACTTATATTTGATGGCCACCTCTGCGAGCCCTATTACTTACTGCCACTTGTGAACTGCTATAATGTAAGGTGTTTGTCACTTACACCAAGGTCATAGCTAGCCCTGTTATCATTTGGTTGCATTCCCTACCTAGTAATATTGATGATGGTATAGTATGAAGCATTTTCAGCTCACACTGACCCCACATGAACAAGCACCATGTATTCACCTTACGTTACTTCTGCTGAGTAAGCCTTTAGTTCTCAGCAGCACAGTGCTGCAAATGTTAACTGTAAGTCATCGTGGTGAGCTGGGAAGCAACATAAAAATTCAGTTGCTGCAGCTTTTGTGGCTTGAAAGGTGACATTGGTCATTTCCCCCCCCC
>NW_009648549.1:136294-162076 GCF_000708025.1 Charadrius vociferus | reverse complement strand
GGAAGAGAAAACAATAACACCGATAAAGGGATATACAAATGTGATTACAGTACCGCCGCTCACCAACTGGACCCAGACCGCCACAGCCCACCCCCGGGTAGCGACTGCCTTCCCCTCCCCTGGCTAGCTCCCCATTATAGCCCGGGCATGGGTCCCACAGTATAGAATACTTGCGTCCCCTGCTACATCCCTGGGGAAATTAGCCCCATCCCTGCCGGAAACAGGACAGTGGCCTAAACATCCTGAAAAATATGAGTACTCTCTCTCCTGGTGGACGCCTGTCCATAAGTGTTGATTCTGCACACTAATGGCTTTCTGACCACAAGACAAACTATTGTCAGACAAACTCTTCTATTCTCTCCTGTTCAGTGACTACAGTAAATCTGTATCCTTTAATTTTGTTTTGTTGATACTGTTGGGTTTTACCCCTCTGCCAATAACAGAGGGGTGCATATTTCTGTTGCAAAATGCTATCATCAGTAATATCTGTAACTATCTCCAGGAGAGTGAGTGTTGATGTCTGTCTTGGTTTTCTTCAAACCGCTACTGTTCCTCCAGATGGTGTTTTGAGGTGTTTTGTTTGCATGTTTGCACTTACTATGTTAAATTTGTTCATTTAGCATAGGAAAAAAAAAAAATAAGTAAAACACAGAGCTATAGACTTTGTGGCCCTTATTCTCTTACTCTGTATGTCCTGGACTTCTGCCTCATTGTAGCGATCCTGCGTGTCCTGGTTTCACCTGAGATAAAGGTAATTTTCTTTCTAGTGGTCACTGTGTTTTTAGATTTGGTATGAAAGGAACATCAATATGCATCTTGTTTTAGTTGTTGCTAGGTGATATTTACTCTTCAAGGACTTTTTTCATCTTCCCACAGAAGCTGAGAAGGAGCATAGACAGAACAATGGAATGGCCAATGGAATATTCCGTAACATAAATGTCATGCTTAGTATATAAATGGGGGTTGGCTGCGGGGTGGGAATCTGCAATCACTGCTTAGGAGGAGCTGGGCGACCAGTTCACTAGGTGATGAGAGTGACTTGCGTTGCATTACTTCATCTTGTATATTCTTTAACCATTATTATTGTTGTTGTTATTTTCTTTTTTTCTGTTATTGTTCTATTAAACTCTCTTTACCACAACCCACAAGTTTTTTTCCCTTTCCTTTCCACTCCTTTTCTGCCTCTTCTCCCTGCCCTTCTTGGGGGTGAGATCTGCACGAGCGTCTGTGTGGTCCTAGCTGCTGCCTGGTTAAACCACGACAATGCCCCACTGGCAATGTATAGCCCTGACCTTACTGTAGAGGAAACAGCCTACAACCCTCTATTTCCATGATTAGGATATACATCTTATTGAGTGAAGATGACTGTAATTGCAAACCTACTCCAAGGACTGGTTTCCATACTCCAAGGACTGTGTAATCACACAGAATGTGTACCACCAGCAGCTCCATCTCCATTTCTGCTGCTGCCTGAAAGGCGTGTTTTGGGCTGAACTGAGAGTTTTGCATGGAACAAAGGTGTGTGCTGGCCTACAGCAGAAAATTTCCCGCGGTCCAAGTATACTGGCCCTGGCCCAAAACCTGCTCTCCCTGCACCCAAGCCCTGGGCGGCCCCAGAGGATCAGGAGGTGCTGTTGGAACCAGGTCAGGCTGCTGCCCTTGGAGCCACTGCCACCTTCACCATAACTTACACTGCTAAGGGAGTTGCTATGGTGCTACTCAGGTAGATGATCTCAACATCCATGAAACATGCTGAACTATTAACTTCTGCCAAAGCGTCGTTGATTTAGGGAAGCACGTAAAGAAAAATATTAGATTCTTAGGGATATTCACCTAATAAAATCGATATTTTTCAAGACTTCAGGAGCTACAGGACTGGGTATTCTAAAAATCACAACAGTGTAATTAAGCCCTAAATCTTATCTCTGTGCAATTTCAGGCAACTGTGCCCTTATTTAGGATTGTTTAGGAAATTTGGATTTCCTAAACTGGGATAAGCATTTTGTGTTTTGCTCTCTTTATCTGACTAAGCTTACTAAATTATGATGTTAAGATTTCACCTGCTTATGAAAAGTTGCAAGCTTATTAAGACAATTTTCTATTCTATAACATGCTAATAAAATGGCTTCCTAAATTCACTGTTTTTTAAGCAAAGCTATCTTAGTTGCACTGAATTTTTGCTATCTTATTTTTGATGGGGTGGGCCTAAAGTTGTGTTAAAAATGTAGCAGACTGATGATGACCAGGCTGTACCTGGAATCTATTTCAGCCACTCTTTAATAGCTAATTTAGGATAATGATCCATGTTAAAAACAGATTCCCACTCAAGCTAAGACAAGATTATGGAAAAAGTTCCTTTAGCAGGAAAAGAAAATGGACTTTCAGGTGCACAAACTTTTCAAATTTGAAACAGAGGAAATTTCAAAGCTGTGTACAAGTTACAAACAATTAAGCTTAACTGCATATATTAGTCAGACCATCCGAAAGAAAGATGTTTTCTGAATACAAAGCAGAAAGGGCGGTAGAAGAGAAAAAGTCTGTTATCTTTCAGAGAGAAAATCCATACTGTCCATAACCATCAAATAGTAATTAAAGTAGCAGACAAAAGAAAGGAGACAGTAATCCTGAAACAGAAAGACTACATCAGTGAGGCTGACAAGCAGCTCCAAGATTATCCACTACAAGAAACCTAAAAAAAAGCATTAGATATCTCTCCCTCCTATGGTAGTAGTGGTCTATACTTAAACTGCCATTCTTAAGACAGAAAAAAAAAACAACAAAAAACTTTTAGGTAGAGGATCCCTGAGCCTCCTGTAGGACTCTCTTGTGCTCTCTAGATGAGAGGCTTTAGCAGAAAACAATCAAGAGTGTGCCCGGGCTGATTTCTACCTCCAAAACCCCAGCAATCTTTCCAACCAGATGAAAAAGAGTTCAATACATGTCTTATGAACCAAGAATTATTGCTTATTGATATTATTACTATAAAAGTAGCAGTAGTAGCTGTACTAATTAGTTATTATAAATGTATTATCAGTTATTATAATTTATACCACTTAGCTACCTAAAGAGGATTTTTACCCAACTAGAACAGTGTTCTGGGAAAACACCTCCTTCGGACAATTTTTTTACAAAACTAAAACTTTTCAAAATTAAAACCTCTGGTAGAAGAAGTTTCAATCATAAAAGTTATTTCTGAGAAACTCCTACTTTTTGAACAGCCCCTGTTTATCTTGAAACTCCCCAGTATATGGCATGCATCATATGTGACCTGCCCATACCTAGAGAAAAAGCACAAATCTGGACAACCCAAGAAGATGCCTCCCACAGCAGAAAAAAAAAAAAAAAAAATCCCCCATACTCAGTCCACACCCCTTCCAAAATGCAGGGTGCATAATCCAAAGCACTGAACAGTGCTCCCCAAATTGCCTGGGTGAAACAACAGCCTCACCTTGCAGAGACAGTTGTGAAGGGCACAGGCACCCAGGGAAGGGCATTTATCACGAGTCAGCTCTGACCCCCGTCTCCTCCCCTCCCAGGAAGGCTCCCAAAAAGCCTGTAAAAGATGAACTAATTCCCACATGTACTGGAAACTGCAATTCATAACACTAGAGGATACTCACAATTATGTACTCAATAGAGGCACTGCTTTTATGGAACACTGCAATTTCCCTCCGTTAACCAACAACGTCCCACAGATGATAAATTCACTCTCTCCCTTTCTTGTAAGTCAGTAAAAAGGGTAAAGACATGGTTAACACCTCCATACAGACACAGATGCCAATTATCTATTCTCCCATAGTCTAAGTAACACAGCTAATTAAGTTAGAATAATTGTTTTCAACTGGTATTTAGTCTTAAAGATTGCTGTTTCTCTTTCAGGCAGGAAGAGTGTATATCCCTACAAGCTGCAGGTTTTCTTCCAGACTATATTGGTTGGTCCAAGATGCTACTTCCATCCAAATTATTGTAGACCATAACAATGCTACAGTAGTACTGCTACTGTAACAAAGTGCTACATAAATTGAAGAGACCTAATTGACCTAAAGATGTTAAACTTCACAACACAAAGCAGTAAGAGACACATCTGTGATAGCAATTTTAGACCAAAAAGGGGAATGAAAGTAAATATAAACTGTGAGACTCACAGTTACTATGCTAGTCTGCTAACAGACTAGGAAGAATCAGATGGAAACAGATGAGAAGGAAAAAGGGGGAGCAAAAAAATTTCTTAAAGTAGAAAAGATACATCAGCTAAAAGTAAACTCTTCAAGTGAAGAGCTCTTACTATCAGAAGGAAGGGGAAAAAATATCATAGGAAGAAAAAGGGGTGCATTAAAAGTTAAAATTAGAGGACACAAACAAGCAGAAGTCCATGCAACCAAGATTTATTTCACTATCCTCCTACTTTATGTTGCATACCTCTGGTAGGAAATTAAAATGGAAGTTATGTACCCTAACTGCTGGAAATTATGTATGAAATTTGTCTTTTGGGCTGCAGAGATTTAAAGTCCTGGGGTTTGATAAAAGAAAATTCTAGCTTGTTCCTGAAAATATGCAGGTCCCCGCAAAACACTCAACAGCAATGCTCATATTTGCTAAGATAACTCTTGCTGTCATTGCCCTTTCCAAACTGTTACATATACTGGTAATGTTGTCAGTGCCAGTTCTGCAGTATTAAAAGCAAAATTCTCAGGACAGTAAATTTCTAAGCAGGACAGATTTAGACTAAATGAAGACAGTTATACTCCCCTCACTCAGACCACTACTCCCATTAAGATCTCATTAGTCAGCCAATTGCCTCATCCTACTTAAGATATTAAAGAAATGAGTGGGTCATAAAATCCTCATAACCATTCATTTGTATCAGTGTATCTTTGCAATAGTATACTTCGTACTCTCTGACAAATAACAGCTCGGACTTCACTGTGTGCGTTGTGGAGAACTCCATTAAAACAAGGTCATTTCGGTTCGAAATTGCAACTTTGGTTTCCATCAAATTGGATTATATAATATTTCAAAGTCTTTTGGGTAGCTATCTGTATCCAAGGAAACAGAAGCATTTAAAAGAAGGACAGCAGCAAAATGCCTCTTCAAACCCCAGAGACATATCCCTACACTTTATTTCTGCATAAAGAAGGATCAATCCATATCCCTCTGTACTACCGAGCATGAGTAATCTTAAAGAACTGATGTAAACCCCCACAACCTTGCAGTTCACAAATCCAGCATATCTTTTTTACTTCTCCTTTCCTTCTTCCCTTATTTCTTCCCTATTTCAGGCAAATTCTAAGTTTTGCAGCCAAGTTCAACCTCAAAGACCACACTATATCTTGCACCTTGAGTGCTGTTCTTTTTCTATAAAGGCGTATACACATAGTGACTTGCACACTAGTCACTAGTAGAGCAATGACATGTTGAAAAGGGCTGAATTTTAGCTATTTTAAGTAGAATCACTGATGAACATTAGTTCTCTGCCCGTAATTTAGGCAGAGCACAAATTCACCCACTCGAGCAGCCTGACCTTAGCACTAACCTACTCCAGATGCTTCAGAGGAAAGAACAAGGGAGTCACAACACATATGCACAGTGGGTTAGTAGCACAATGGAAAAGGTAAAGTAGATGTGGAATGAAAAAAAAAAAACACCACCAAAAAAAAAACAACAATAAGATGAGCCACATTGAGAAAAAATTAAAAGAGAAAAAATAAAAATAGAGAAGGGATTTTTAAAAATGAAGACAAGTACACTGAAATCCCCACCTTTCTAAGAACTAAAAGTAAAAGGTCCCTTCTGGGAGCTTCTTCATATCTTTCTGTGAGTACTTCAGAAAGACAACTTGGCACAGAAATATATGGTACAACCAAATCATCAGAATTTTAAGATTGCTTGTTATAAACGCTAGAAATAACACTGCACTATTATTTATGTTTTAAAATTATTGAAAGGTATTCAGATCCTACCTAAATAAACTACATAGTTTAAAATGGAAAGAGAAAACCGTATTTACCATGAGGAAAACTTTCTAGACATCAAAAACTGGGGGATGGGGTTTTTGAATCAAAGAGGATGCGAAGCAAACAGCAGACCTTTCCGGTCACTTTTAATGGAGAGGGATTTTTTGTTTGTTAGCTTGTACTTTTTACATGCAGCAAGGTCAACATCACAATAAGCCTCCAGGATAAAAATGTTTTAAGAACTACTCTTTAACCATCTGAAAGTGTCACTAACGTGTCAGAGCTTAGCAGCAAAGGGCATTAACACCTTCCAAAGGTGCTAGCAGTTGCTTCAGAGCATTCCGATCACCTGCTGTCCAGCAGGGCAAGAGGTTCCAAAACAGAAACAAACCCAGCTATCCCACAGAATAGGGAGAAATACCCACAGTCCAGGAAGATAATGCATATCACAAACTTCTCTAGGTTTTAGCTCTTAAAAGAAAAAAGAAAAAACACCAACAAAGCAAAACCAACCAAAAAAAAAAAGAAACAAAAACACTCACCCCAAAACAACCATCAAAAAGCCCCCACCATTTGCATATTCCTAACTTTAGAAATAAATATTTCAAAATGTAAGGCCTTAGTTCTCTCTTCTATGATTTTAACTTTTAATTAAGTAGGATGCAAAATTATCATTTAAAAAATACATTTAGAGTTGAGAACATTATAGAGTTAACAAAACCTGATGACTTTCAGCGTACACAGATTTTTCTATTAAGTCTGTTCTATGTCTAAATTGTTTGCAAAGCCTCAGCAAATAAGTTTGAGTTTATCCTTATTCTTTTGCTCAAAATGGACTTTTTTTCTGATCAATAACAATTTAAATGTCATCCTTCCAAGAATAAAAATGTCAAGCTTCGTTGTCTATTTATTCCAAGAGATAACCAACTTTCAGGTTTAGTCTGCAAAGCAATCACATTGTTCTTTCAGCTTTAAGAGTCACACAAAGAAAAGAAAGAGAAAGTGTGCTCAAGAGAGTGAGAGACCAAGGAGAAAAGCAGCCCTGAATTCAAACTGTGAATCAACTCAAATCGAGCAAGTCAAACCTGAAGGTTTGATGCTGATCTGTTTAGACCCAATTTCTAATTTAAAACCATTAAAAAATTAAGTCTTAAAGAAAGACGCTACTGACAGACAGATAAACCTTGCTGGGTTGTGTTCCCTACAGGAATTGTTTTAGCTGATGGTAAAACTATTACAAAGCAAAAGAAGGACCAAAGCACTCATAGGCTATATATGTTAGAGAATACCATACAGTCCTTACTAATATCCTTTTCCTACTGTATCTGTAAAGGAGAGAGTTCACAGAAATGTTAGAATTAACACTGTAATAGGAACCGTATCTCAGAATTTTATCATATTTCTGGTAGCGTTGTGAGCTAGTGAATAGAGGTCAGGATCTCATAAATGCAAACTTTATCACTGGGTCTGCCTTGGATGAACTCAGAAAAATCATTCAATCACCTTTCAATTCATTTTCCCAGTGGGAGAAAATAATACACTCTCTACAAGTGTTTTGAGACTTCCGATAAAAGCTAGCTGTTATTAATTAGTACAGCATACACAAAAATGACGAGTTGCATTAAATTAACTGGACGAGTATCATTTTTCACATTTTCACCTTTTTTTATGCTTGCAATTGCTTATTCTTTCCAGCTCAAGATATGGGGTGACTTTTATTCCTGAGCTCCTCAAAGTTCATAGGCCACAACCAGAAGCCAAGGCAGATGTAGGAGTCTCAGAAATGCTCTAAAACACTGATGACCCCAAAGCAAGGAGGTGACACGAAAGCTTCTTCAAAACATGGGCTCACCACACCTATATCGTGGACTCCCAGGCCTGAAGGTCCACTCGACCCTGGCACCAACCTCCATGTCCCCAGAGCTAGTGCTGCTGTACTTGCCTCCAACTCACAGAGCAAGCAACCAGAAGTTGCCCATGGTGGGTGTCAGAGCACTGCGTGCTCCTGGGAGCACACAGATAACTGTGCTGCTCATTTGGGGAGACTCTGTGTGCTTTCTTGTCAGCCACCAACCAGATTTTACACCTAAGCCTTCTCACATCATGGCGACGCATCTCTCTAGCCTTTTGCCTTGGGGCAACCAGGAGAAGAGATCAAGACCTCACTTCTCTCTTCTTCCTGCCCTGCCCTCATCTTCACCTTCACCTTCCATCTCTTTGCAGCGTCTGGTTGAAAAGACAGAGAAACCAAACACCAGCCACAACACCTTCGCCTCGGTTTGTGCTGGGACACACGCACACTCCTACCACAAAAATGATGCTTAGCAGCTCTGCTCCATTTTATATTGCATCTTCCTCTCAAACACTTCAGAGTGTCACACAAACATGAAAAAACTGTTACCACAGAGATGGATGGGGGTATTACAGGAATAGCGCAGATTCACATCAACAATTAAGCAAACTTAACAGGCAGACAGAATGCCTTCTTAAAAGCATAATTTTCTGTATTTTACAAACAGGGAAGCAGAGCCACCAGGAGATAATTATCCTTACCCAAATCTCACAGGGTAAAAAATGCAATTTTTTTTAGATCAAATCTCCTGTTTTGCAGGTGTTTTATGGAGTGCTATAGCACACAGTGCCATATCTTGTTCTGTTTCAATCTTATGGGGTACATTAAAATAATTTATACACATTAGTTAGAAAATCTTAAGCCATTACTGCAGTTGACACAGAAAATAATATACAGGAACATTTGGTGGTCCATTAGATACTCCATTAAAATTTAAAAGTCCTAAATTCTAAAGCAGCCCAAGTACTTTTACATTGAAATCTTCTTTCCTCTTTCCGTCCCAAATCCTTTCATATTCATATCCATCGTGCCTTAATAAATGCAAAAAGAGTCTTGCATGCAAGGTTTTAGGTTATTTTGTTTTGTGGGTCCGTCCATCCGTCCGTGTCACCCCCCAAATGGATTATCCTTTTTCTTTTATTAAATTTAATAATAATAAACAATAAAATTTTTAAACAAATGTAAAAATATAATAATGATGATATTCTAAGTACAAGGAAGAAAATAATAATCAATACATGGCTATAACAAAACATATATTGACTTTCCATATTATATATATTTTATATCAACATACCATTTTTACTAAAGTTTCCAAACTATTTTTGTTGCAAAAAGCAATTGTGTCTAACTGGAATCTGCAATTTTCTTTTGTGTGTATACAAAATATAGATATTAAAAAGCATTACAGTAAAATAACACAGTGAAAAGACTTTAAATTGATAATTGCAATCAGTGTATTACTGATTTGCCTGTGGTCCAGAGAGGGAAACCAAGCACTTAGATACATTTTGAATACATTTTGATATGTACTAAACCTATGTGCTTTAAGGTATACTGAACACAACATTTCCTGAAAAAAATTTTAAGGGGTTTTACCAAGAATGGTAGAATTTACAAAGTTGCAGACGTGTCTAGATATCAAGAACTGATGTTATCAACAGCTTCTTAATTCAACTAGTTCCAAACATATAAAAAAAATAATATTTATGTTGCATATAAGAGCTGCTAAAACAATTTTCTCCAGAAAGAAAATCACAAAATGACACGCTGTCCATGTTTAAATATCACCTTCAAATGGAAAAGATGATATCAAACTCCAAAAAAAATGCAGTGATTTATTGATCCCTTTTAAACTGAAATTTTATTTTAAAGTAGAGGAGGCTAAACAACATTGCAGATATTTGCACATAGGTCAGAAACTTATGCAAAGACTCCTTCTCATAGTTTTCTAAAATAATCAAATATTCCAATATCTGTTCATAACAATTTTCTGATGTCATGCAAATTCAAAACTCTGGCTCACAAAAGATTTGGTAAGAATGATTTCTGGAGGGAGTTTATGGAGGTAACATGATTCAAATACTGCCTAGGACAGAAGGTGACAAGTTGTCCACCGTAGATTACCTGATGCTTTGGAGCACTGGCCAGAATCTCCATTCTCTGGAGCTAATTTGTCTGCCCCAAAGCAGTTTATCTAAATGAAAAGGGCTTAGCTGAGGGATTTTATACCATGGTTACATTTTATTCAAGTTTAAGTCCAGGACATTTCGCTTTGTTTCACTGCTCATTTCTCCCAGGTCCCCCATGCTGGCAGTGACACTTGTGATCCAGACCAAGGAAGGTGTATGGCTGAAAACTAACAGTCATAAACGCAGAGAAAGAAGAAATAATCTTTCTACTTTGCTTAATACTAGAGAGAACTGGAGACGTGGAGCCACAAAATAAGCTTTACTGAGGAAGAAGTTTAGTTCAATCTCCATGAATTTAAACTCTGGAAAACGCAGATATGTGTCTTTTTGTAATTTCTCCACAAATATGAGACAAAATATATGCCAAAATATGGACAAGGAGGGTCCCAAACCTCAATTTTAAACCTATGTTGTTCAGAAACTAAAAGCCTTTAGCAGAATTAGTCAGAATGTTGTCGGAAAATGAAGGCTGTCAAAAAATGAAAGCATGCAGCCCAATTTGGACCTACAAAATACCATGATCTAGGCTTTTCTTTGAGAATTTTTTTTTTCTTTATATGAAAAAAATAATAATAATCATAGCCAGGATAAGACTAGCCCAAAGCACATTGTTACTTTCATATATAACCTTACATATTGTATCTGGTGAAACACTGGAACAGGTTGCCCGAAGAGTTGGTAGATGTGCCATCCCTGGAAACATTCAAGGTCAGGTTGGTGTAGGCTCAGAGCAACCTGATCTAGTTGCAGATGTGCCTGCTTATTGCAGGGTTGGACTGGATGACCTTTAAAGGTCCCTTCCAACCCAAATCATTGTATGATTCTATGTTCAGTTTTCCTGAAGGTATAATTTTAAAGGTAAAATTTAACCGGGGGGGGGGGGGGGGGGGGGAGGAGAGGAGGAGATCTTTAAAATGGACTTGATAACACTACCAATTTCTTAACCTTAGAAATTCTACAGTTGCTAAGACTGATTTTCAGTCAGTTTTCAACTTTCTTCAGGTTAAACAGCATGTATTTATGGGGCAAGTCACAAGCAAATATTGATATTCCAGAACATATGGAAACAACTAAAAAAAAAATTTTTAAAAAGATAGAGAACCTAATAACAACTGATATTCCCAGTGCAAGCACTGAAGTTACAGATATGTAGAAAATTGAGGGGTCTTTTTTAAGTGCGTTACACGCTTCTCCAAAAATTTGGAGACACAGGATGTGATACACTTAAAAATAAAGTTAGGATGAAAGACTTGTGCTCTGTTCCAGCTCACCAAGCACAAGATTATGCTTATTGATTCACTAGAATGATAGTTTCTATGAGCTCATTGATGGTAAAACAACTGCTGCCACAACACCTGGAATTTGTTCTACTTGGCAAACAGAAAACTGATGCAGCACAGTCAATACCATGGCAGCTTTCAAAAGAATGAATTGTACAGTAAGATAGGAGTCTACACATTTGATAGAAGTTACTAGCTCTTTCTAACCCTGTGACTAGCAGATAGTGAAAGTATAGTTCCCACAAAAGAAGTTTTAATAATTGTAATGAAACACTGCTCTGACAAACTGCTGCAAAATATAGTTTTGTTTTGATAAATTATTTCTAAAAAGTCACACATTGTTTCCTCCAAATAGCTTGTTTTAGTCTTTCCTCTCTCCAAGTTTTCATAGCCACATTATGGTAAGTGAAAAATATTTCATAATGGTGGAACGGATGTAGCCTTATACTGCTCTTTTTTTTTTTTCTTTCTGCTATTTCTTTGAAACAGACATGCTTTTCCTTAATAATTTAACTTCTAAGATTGTTATAAACCCTCTCTAATACATCTAGTAGGGTTTTTGAAGTATTATTTTAGTATTTGTCTCAAAATAGACAGCATGCTATTCATTCCTTTAAATAAGCTTATGTTGGCAATAAAAATCAAGAAAGAGAAACATAAATGGTGGTGTAATGCCTGAGGGAATATCGAGTTCAGTTGTGTAACAATAAAATTTCTTTCCTTCGCAAGTCTGAGATTAAAGGCTTGTGGGTTTTGTACAATAGCCATGAGTAATGCATACAAGTGACATTTTTTATTGCATGAGATTCTCCTCATGCACATCTCTTATTTCTTTAAGATAATTCAGGCAATCAGCAAGGCAAAGACAACAGATCACATTGTTCTTAGTGTTAAACAGATAATCAATAGTCCAAGGCAATAAAATTAAATGTTTTGAGCTTTATTAAACTTTGGAGACTGCTGGTGAGTAGCTGGGAAATAAAACAACATTAAAAGTCAATTAGCATAACCATTATAGCAAAATATTTGCTTTTCATTCCACTACAATACTGAATTATAAAACAAAATAAGTGAGCCTGTAAGCTCATTGTTACAGCCATGTGAGTATTATATATCCATTTAACACCAATAAGAATAAAAATTTGTAATGCAAATGCAGACTGAGGCAATCTACATGAAAATCCAATAGAAGTTTGGTCATATCAATGAACTGAAGAAAACAAAGCCCAGCTCATTATGTTGCTTTGTTTCGTTCTTCTTTCATGTTCCAGAAATTCCTAGGTGACTAGAGGTTAGTATGTGCCATGCTCTCACGACCCACACAAGGTATTAAGGTATGTGAGTAGCCCATTAAGGTATATTAATTGAAACTACTCAGTGTTCTCAAGTAAACTATGTGGTTAGGAATTTTAATGTATTTAACAAAATCGTTTAACACTGCAGGCTTGAGTCCCAAAGCCTGCAGATCTCGGGTGACACCCAGATACATCAGTTATGTTTCTTTTTATAGTTGTTTATTGAAAAATGTTAAAATCATTGAAGTGAGTAACTCTTATTATGTTTACGATTGAAATTCAGTTTGAATTGAATCATCTGGTGCAAACTTTTACCAAAAAAATAAACCAACCCCACGCCAAAAAATGTTCCACTGCCTATGCTTAAAGTATACACAACTACATATTAAAGCTTTCAAAAGTTCCAGTCTTGGCAATATTCTTTCTAGTGTCTATAAACTTGACAACTGAAGTCTGTGAGTGACAAAGATTAATCTCTTTTAGGCAAGATTAAAAGTTATTGTACCTTCTATATCTTCTTTGTGAATCTAGCTTTTCAAAATATCTAGCACTTCAAGAGATACTTTTATCCATATCCAGATATTGCGCAATGCTACGTAAATAATAATACCTATAGTCCACATCAAAAATAGCTGTAGAGCTCTCCAGGGAGCTCTCATGAAATGGCAGGTACAGAGGATGATATATCTTAGCTGTGATTCAACTCACTTTACAGCAGCTCTGTTGCAGCATGCTCAGCATGAAGCTGCTGATTTCTCATTCTAGAGCAAATGCCATTGCTGAAAAGTGGTGCACAATATTAACCTTCCCACTCAAAACTGAAGCTGCTTTTTTTTCCTAGCTCCATTAAATGTTTCCTTCTACAGAACAAAATGAAGTTTCAGACTGCAATTACGATGAAGAAAATGCACCTTCCAAGGATTTGAGAACTGACTTAAAGACAGCCAATAAGTTTTAGTGCTGTTCCATCAAGTAATGGAAGTATCAGCACTGATAACAGTGGTCTCCAGTTATGCATCAAAATGGGACACCTGTTCTTACAAAATTCACTTAAAAACTACGAACACCTGACTTTCCAGAAGGGTTTTCCCTCTTCTGCCAGAATTTCTGTTCAAATGGAGATTTCAAATCCTTTGAGATAGTTTCAATGCATATCAAGACTCAAAGTTCTATTGTGGGCCTTCGTTTAACAGTTAATTCAGGGATTTCCCAGTTGCTTTATTCATCAGTCATTTCATCACCTCCAGCAACATAGACAGCTTAGGTAAGATCAATCTGAAGCTTGTAAAATAGGCAGATATGGTTTTCATTAAAGCACATTTACCTCAATGCTGAAAGCAGTTAAAATTCAAATTAAAAAATGTTTTGAAAAAAGTTTTGTTAATTAAGATGTTAGAATTTGCAGTATTTCTACTGCTTTTTTGTAGTAGTGGACACGCCAACCATCTGATGTCAAATGTCTGTCTTTTTATTTTTTTTAAAGTATTTTAGCTTAGCTGCCAATTCTTGTGTACAGGTTTAACTTTAAGCATAAGTGCTAGTCTATCAGGTGCAGTATTAGTTACATAGAGACTTTGGTCCAGTTGACCTAGCTTTCCTGGTTTTGTGCAGAGCAGGTAGGGAAGTGAGCTAAAAGCAATTTTTCCCAGACTACTCAATAAGTAAATAGTAAAGCCTTCTTTTAACATATTTATGTGGACGGAAACCTTAAATTCAGCGAGTGTGTAGGAACTATACTTGCATTACTTACAAAATAAATATCAACCTTATGGATCAAAATATTTCTATTGACATTTATCTCTGAGGAGACTGCTAATTCAAATCTTCAGTCACGGTCCATTTATAGCACACCACAGTTCTTTAAAATAACCTACTCCTCAGGCCCTGCAGTGCTGTGCTTATTCCCCATTTACAAACTTGAAGTTCTGTCTGAAGACACACTTCTCCACTCACATACAGAATATTCACTGCAGAAACCATCATTAGGATTAGCATTTTCATCATTTGTTGTGTCTGTGGTTTTCCAAAGGAATCTTATTAGTATTTCAGATATTACCATGGGCTTCACATCACGCTCCGTTTTCTTCCGTAGTCTGGACATTATCATTTCTCACCGTCTCAGGCTCTGGGATTCAGCTTGTCAGTGTTCCTCACTGTTGGGTTTTCCTGCTGTGGCCCAGAGAGACCGTGTTTGTCTCTCACTAGTCATTATTCATCTCTTCAGTCCGTGTTCTTCCTCTACTTTAGTTTGACCTCTGAGAACAGTCAGTCCAACCGCCTGCCTGGCTGCCACAGCTCTCTTGCTTCCATAGACTGATGTTTGCCTTTTCTCTCTCTCTCTCTTTTCTTTTTTTTTTAAGCCCCTGCCTATTACTTGCTGCTTGGAACACCTGCATTTCTTTCCTAAAAGTCACATGCTGCTTTTAAAAGCACTCATAAAAATCTCTTCATACCCAAGCTGGAGTTACAGTTCTTGACTTCCAAAGAGCTTCCTTCATCTTCCCAATCTGTCAAGTCTCTCTCCTAACAGAGTAGCTATTGGTGGTATTGGTCAGCGGGAAAAGCACGCATCATTTTTCTAAAGTTTCAGGGCGTAGATAGGTTTCTTGTATCTCTTCACTGCAGAAAGAGCTGTGTATTTATCGGGCTCATGAACAGATGGGCCAGGCTGCATCCTTACTAATGAAAGGTCTGCATGGGTGATACACACTTTACAGAAGCAGAGAATGGAAGATGCTTTCACAGTTATGAAATCTGTGTGGTTCTCTGTTTCAGACAAGCCTAGCTTATGCAGTTTTCCAGAAGCTTTCTAGGCAATTTGCCCCTTTACCTTTGGGTCTCCTTACTACACTAGGTGACTGGTTTTAAGTTTCAAAAAGACTAAGAGTGGCAGTAAATGAAAGACAACAGAAAATGCATCACTGATTATTCAGTCAGATTCAGTTGCTATTTTCATGCTATTTGTCTTCTATTCCCACTTGAAGAAAAAATATCAGGTTCAAACTGAGCAAAATGCAGAAATGAGAAATTTATATTCATTTTCTAGAGACTACCACAAGATGAAGGAAGAAAAGACGACATTAGAATAAGTGACTATCTAGTGTTATTGTTTGGAAAGATGCATTTTTTTTCTTTTTTATAAAATCATTGATGCTTGCTACTCATGTTTTGCCTATCCCCAAAAACAACCAACCAACCAATCCTAATTATGAAGAAGAATTAACAAAGCAATCATCATTCTTCTACCAAAAATCAACTGGTAGCAACAGCTTCAAACTTCAGCAAGCTGATAAAATATATTTTCTGCACTCAATGAGCTGATATCTTCATGCAGCTGGAAAATGAGGAAGCTTAACAAGCAGTATTTAACTGAAGAGAGAAGAGAAAACAGCAGTAGGAGAATAAACAGAGTAAAGCAGAATAATTAAACAGTTATTTCCTGAAAGCCAGCTCTGTTTCAAAAATCACTAGGAAATATGAAAAGGTAAAAAGCAGCAGGCTGCTCCCCTTGTCCCACGCTAGCACCCTCCTCAGAGCAGGCGACAGAAGAAACTCTCCCACTTTGGTGAGTCCATCCTCACCAAACTGCTACTGACCCGTTGGGAGAGCTGAGCTGTGTTTCATGCCACTCCAGGCCGTGTTCCTCTTCTCTTAGTCCTCCCTGCTTCACTGGCTGCTACAATTAGATGCTCTTTTTACACTCTTTGCTCTGGTTAATGGCTGCAGCTCTGCCAAGAGCTTGTGTTCCCTATCAAGAGCACATATATGAGTCTTCCAACTCCAAAGATATCTCTAACAGTCTTCTTGGTACTCTTTCGCAGCCTACATGCCACTGCCTCTGATTATTTACAACTAACTGTAACACTTAAATACAGCTAGTTGGCTCAGGCATGATTACACTTAAGTATTTTTCTCCATACAAAGAACATTTTAAGAACAAATATTAGAGCACATACATGAAAAGATGTGAAGTGGCTATTAAATATTTCAGCCCTGTCATTCATATTTCTTTCTTTCTAGATGTCAAAAGAATGCCTTTTTTTCTGCCCTCTGTAGTTTTCATCTTGCAAATATGTATTAGGAAATAATGACCAAGTAAACAACAAATATAGATTTTTATTCTTTTTTGAGTAATCTTAGATGATCCTTGCATACTTAAGTTTTGAGGTTTGTTTCTGTTTGGTACATCACTGAAATAAATATCTTTTGCTCCATGTTTCCACCCCAAAAAAATTTGCAGAAAAGATACACAAGAAATCTTTATTCTTCTTTCATACTTCTTCCTAAAATTGGAGGATCCTTTGAGAACACGCTCTACAACCCCCATACAGACAGACATATACTTCTCCACGTAGGCCAAATAAAATCTGGCCTTTCTTTCCAGAAGTATCCATTATTATCCAATATATCAAATACAACACCCAATAATAATTTTTAATACTTCAGCAGCACTCATACACCAAGCACAGTCCAAACATTCATTCACGTTTTTAATTATCAGTATCAAAATATGAGGGAAACAGATGTGGAAAGAAGAACGCAAATTCTTCTAATGCAATCAGCTGAAAGAGGTATCAAGCCTGTTTACCGATTTCAGGTCCTGGTAACCTTAACTGAAAAAAATTATATTCTTGAGTCTCCTTTAATAAAAAACTGATATGGGGCTAACCTGCCAGATGAAATATTAAAATCATCTAGCTGATGTAGAAAACATAGCCAAAAATACAAAGCCGAGCTTTGAAGAAACATCACACAAGCTTGCGATACTCTCTGGAGGACTTTGTAACCACAGCACAGCAAATATATTTCAGTGGGAGGGGACAAAAAAAAACAACACAGAAAAAAAATAAAAAAGGAAAAAAATGCATCTCTATGGTTCAGTGTAAGATTGTTTGGATTAAATTTAAGGTCATAGTTTAGCTGATGGCCAAACCATGCCAGTTGCCTTTAAGGGTGTTTCAGTGAGACGTTTTGAGAGAGGCTCCTTTTTTTCCCCTCCTGGCACAGCACATCAGAACATCTTCAGAAGAATTCCAACTAATAATTTTTTGAAAAAGTAAAACAATGTGATGTTTGGCTTTGAAATTTCCTCATGAGTTTACTGTAAAGTAAATGTAATGTTTTCTAGAAAATGCCACTTTCTCCAATGTTCTTCATGGGTACAAATCAGAGATGAAGATCCAGGAAGCATTACAAAATAAATTGGAAGGCCCCCACTGATTTCTTTTAAAAAAGTTAAATCTAAAAATCTAATTGATCGGTGTAACAATCAGGCAATATTTTAGAAAAAGCACGTATGTCAAAAGCAAAGGGAAAAATTCTTAGATTCAGACATGGTATCGTTTACAAGTAGTCACTTCATAGAAACTCTGTACAAATGTAGAATTACTCCCTGTGAAATGTTTGTTAAATGATTCTTGCAGAGTAGTCATAAATACTTCATATTAAGAAACCTCTTTAAGTTCTTTTTTAGTTCCTATTTCATCACCTAACAAGCCTAGTTTCTAGGAAATCCTTCTAGATCTTATTATTTTTCCTTTTCATCCTTTAAAACATATTCATAGACCACTTGAACACCTTAATTTCTTTCCTTGTCCTTTTTGTTTCCAATTTATATCCTTGCCTCCCACTGTTTACACATGGCTCACATGCCTCAGAAATACCCATCTACCCGTTTAATGGAACTCTTTTAACATAAATTGAATTAACTACTTGAGCTAAGTTAACTTCACCTTCTAACCAGAATGAGCTTTTCCTTTCCTGCACAAAGTAGCAAAGGATTCACTCCTCAAAGTTTCCAGATTCAACAAACCCTTGTGTACTAGAGCAACAGTAAAGTAAAAAGGCTCCTAAACAGCCTATATTACCCATGTATTTACCTGTATATATTCTCAGCTACAGCACTCCTTCCAGAAGAAATCTCCCACATTCCTCAGCCCATCCCTCCTTTCTCTTCACTCTCATGTGTCTCACTCAAGGTTTTCCAAACGGAACAGAAACACCTGCACACATTGGCAGTGACTTAATCAGCACCTGCTATCAGTGATTCATCTCAGGAGTTTGGGTAGGAAAAGACAGACCCTTTACTACCTTCTAGCTCTAGCTCTATTCTTCCTATATGTCATACGGTGCAGCTAAAAATAAAATCCAGGTTTTGAGAGACAGTGTCCCTAAAAGCTAGCTCCCCACAAACAACCTCCCATCTGCACCTGCCTTCCCCATTGGCTGTGATAATTTCCACTTACCTGTTAAAGAGTAGTACTTTGCTCTTTAAAAACCTTTAAATAAATTTTCTCCCCTCTGATGTGTACAGACCCTGGAGCGAATAAAAAATTACTTTCCATTCAAAAAATGTTTCCAGTACATAAGAAATATACAAGCCATGATGCAGCACAGCTGAGAAACCAAGGTCAAAATGATGCAGAAGCATTACAGTTGTACTAGGAAGATACAAAGGTAGTATTTCTGAATTTAAGTATTCAGTTAAATCTTTTGCTTTTCTAGAGTTCAACTGTTCAATAGGAAGTTAGAATTTCCCTTAAAAAGATCTACTGGTTTTTAGTTAAATACTCAATTCTTTCTGCAAAATATTGCCTTAACAAAACATTGTTGACTAACAGCTAAATAAATACATCGATGGAGAAAAAATTGGCTTCTATCTTTATTATAGATTTAATGAAAAGCTTCCTGTTCTTTTTCTACTTCTGAACAACAAAGATATGAAACAAGATAGGACTTTATTTTATACCCAGCAGTAAACTTGCTGACATAATTACTTTGTATTATAGCCCCTTAGTGAGTCCACACAACACTCCACCAACTTCTTAAAGCGTTGTATTGAGTTCCTGACAAAACCTCTTCTGCCATACACACTTAGAGGCCTTTTAAATACAAGCAAGGATGCCTGGGATGAGTCATCTACAAATCTTTGATTAACAGGGTGTACGAGTGCAAATAACGCAGCCTGCGTACTTGTGGTTCACGTTGTTTCAGGACTCATGTACTCAACTGGATCTTAGCAAGCACAAAAATAACCGAGGGAGAACAGCTAGAGTTGCCATCCTTTTCGTATCCTCTACTGCTCCAGCAAGAACACAGGTTGAGCTGAAGGACCTCGTTCTCTTGTTAGCTGCAGCAGGAGATTTGTACACTCCTGAAGAGGATTGAGTGACCAGAAAGGAGGTATCGGCTGCTCCAGCTCTAGCCACGGTACCCACTCACTGCACTCCGGGGAACCTAATCCTGAGGTTCAGAGGTTCACAAGAGTTCACATCCTTATGTACACCTGAAGCCCTGTACCATTATGGTGAATATTGTACACGCTTTCTATACTGTTGTTTCAGTTCATATTAAAACCAACATTACCTACATCCCATAAAAAATATTTGCACCATTCTAGTTTTGTATTGTAACTTGATTTAGTATGTTTTAAATTGGAGAACAATTGTCAGGGTTTCCTCTATTATTGGAAGCTGACCTTTCCAAGTTCATGTTTCAAATGAAAATGCAAGTTGTCATGTTGGTGTGTCTGTTATGACCTGGGGGTGTGAGATGAACTGATGTAAAGAGCTCATACGGTCATCAGTCTCAGCTTCCCACTCCCCAGCTGCATTAGTAGGTCTAGTTAAAGATACTGTATCTCCCCGTGTTGACTTGCTTAAGACCAAACATGATATCATTTAGAACTGATATCTTCTATAGATTTAGTTTTTTTAGGCATGCTTTTTCACTTTTGGTAGAAGCTCCATCCAAACTATTTTCAACAGGACCTTTTAGTTTTCTTTAATAGAAGGAAAAAAAGTACAGAACATTAATTACTTCAGTCTCTGAATCATTTTTTTTTCAATCTTCATTTTCCTTTTCATTTGCTAATAGGAAAAGTTTCTCACTGGCACTTTGCTTTCCTCTGATAAACAGTTTTGAAGTTCTTTTTCTCTCCTACACTCTTTGGATAGTAGTAACTCATTTAGCTTTTTCCTGACATTATCTTTTCGCTGCAGTCCTCACTAAGTGAATATGTGATGCTTTCCCATTTTTCACAATTTCTTCAAGCTCACTTTAACTTTCAGTCTCAGTGCATGCACCACTACAGCACATGGGTTAGAATTTGTTTTATATATATGTGTGTGTGTGTATATATATTTATTATTAAATTCTGAAAAAAAACCCTAAACATACACTGTATAGAATGACTATCCAATGCTCAGGTCTCCAATTCCACAATGCATTTTAAAATATAATACTAGAGAACTACAGTAGAAAACATCAAAATTGTGACTCTCTCCTCCACATTCAAAAGCAGGAACAGGGAGCCCTCGTTCTCCCAAAATTTAGAAATCCCATTTTCCTGTACTTCAAATCTGCAAATCTTTGGGGCTGCTGCAATATGTTAATCCAGGAGCAAAAACAAGAACACAGATCCTGAAATTGTGGGCTTTGGTGCAGGGCCGTCTCAAAGCATAAGCACTAAAGCCCTGCTGACAGACGCATCAGACGTGCAGCGCGCACCCAGCGGGTTTGTAGAGTCACACTGGTGCACATATACCAAGTGACTTCATGTTACCTGTGCAGTAAGACCGGGCACATGTACTACACAGGAGCTCAAATCCCCTTCAGGTGCCACTGCTTTCGTTACAGAGCATGTTTATGGAGCTAAAGGTTCCCCTCCAGTTAACCACATTTCCTCAGCCTCCTCACAACCGAGTTTCAGCCAAAATGCTTTCCTCTCTCTCCCCCTCTCACAGTTGCATCTCAGACATTCTTAAACACGAATGTGACTGTACTGTATGGATGGGCAAAGCAATGTTATCAGCCTACTGGAAAGTACCTCATCTCTTTACTAACTGCGAGACCAGTAGCAGCATCTGGGAAAAAAAAATGGCACCAGCTGAGACCCAGCGGAGTTGTGATCTGCAACTATTCCTACCTGTTGACAAAAGCTGTCAGTCACACTGAAATGTCTTGGGCTTTGAAACCAAAAGATTGCACGGAGGGCTAAGTACATGACTGCATAAAGGAACAGTGTGTAGAATGACTGGTCCTCTTCAACTGCAGTCCTTCATGTGCTGCAGCGAAGATAACTGCCAGCTTGAGTTGCATGAAATCATTTAATCCTACCTTTGTCCTGTACCTCTATTATAAGAAAGCTTGTTATTCTTTATGATTGTCTACTTTTAGTTATAGAGCGGTGTTTGTGTTCAATGTAGTATTATTTTTGTATATGTGTAGTTTTGTACTGTTTCCCTTCAGACCCTTTTTGCAGTTTTATTTCAGTCTTTCTTAATTTTCCTTTCTCCATACCCATTATTTCCTTCCTACGTTTTCTGACAACTCATTACTGGATGTACTGGATGTAGGGTAGTACAGGGTACTTGAGAAAGGTCCAGCCCATTATTCTAGCAGAACTTTAAAATCCAGTTTCACACTGAGATGTTGGTCCTCAGAGACCATTCTACTGTTTTCCTTGCAAAACTTCCCTACATTGAATTTCTGCCTTCCTAAGTATGTTCTTTCTGGTAGTCAGAAGGCACCTCTTGCTTTTATAAATGGGAAAGGGGGAAAGGGAGGAGTACAAATTTTTTAAATTGTTTGATCCAGAAGTGTTGAAATGGCAGTAGTCTCTCAGACTTTTTTTTCAAATAGCCTACCAAACACGGATAAGCAAGGATAAAAATTAACTGCAAGTAAGTAAGATTTAATACGAACGCTCCCTGCAGAATAACAGGACACAAGAGAGCTGGTAAAGCTTCATACCACTTTTGCAAGAGCACAAATTCTGTTGTTTCCTTAGTACACTACAGCAATACCTACATATTTACAACATATACATTGCTCGCTTTAAATACATTCAAACTTGTATGTTTTCCAATTATGCTTGCCCTGGGAAAGGCAGAACAAGCTTGTCAAACACATGTAATCTTTTTGCATAAGACAAAGCATTAAAATGTTAAAAAGAAATCCTAGACATACCTCTCTACAACTGGATGTATGTGCTACTTGCCCTTTATTTGCATTTTGATACCTGAGAAGCTCACTGAAGCTCTCCACGAGGCCAAGTTTCTTCTCAAGTCTTACTCAACTTTTAGCAGAATCCATGTTGCTACTAGGCAACATAAACCCATGTAAATTTTTCCACGCTGAATAATCATTACAAAGCGTTTGTTCCCTACATATTCAAACTATACTGTGTGAATATTTCCATAGATGAAATAAGTATTACACTTGACGAGGACTTTGGATCAAGGGGACAAGTCTGCTCATCGCCACTGACTTTGCATCAGGTTGTCACGGGGTGCTCATATTATAGACAAGCAAGTCATATGCCTTTATACACTAGATTTTATTTCATACAGACATATATGTTACCACTTACCTTCCTATATTGGAATGCTCGCTTTGCTGATTACTAGATATAAAAATGTAATGCTGATATATGACAGTCACGGTTTGCTTTACTACTGCCCTAAAATGCCCCATGTCCCCATGAACTCCAGTAAGTGGCCATCACTTCCCAAGGGCAAGTTGGAAACCGACACGTGTCATGACATACACTGACCTTGGAAACTAGTCCAAGGGGAAAGTATTTCAAGACACCTTTGGCTGGCAAGTACATAAAACAAGGAGATTCTTAGAGATCTAGAAAACATTGAAATGTATTATATCAGTAACCTAAACCTGTGTTAGCTATTTATCCACTGTATGCATCATCGTGATTATGTATCATCGATATTTACTTGTATACTACATATGAATAGCAAAACACATTATATACAGCCTTGCTTATGTTATGCAATGCACTATCTATGTAATAGGTGTAAATGCATACAAATAAGGAACATATATGTATACAGATATTATTATTACTACGCTTCGAAGAACTTTGGTTAGCGTAATGTTTTATTTATTTGCTTGTCCTCCATCAAGCTATTAGCTAGAGTGATAATTGATCAAGCAATTGCATTTTAATTGTGGTAATAGAGCAGCTTTGTGATTTATTCCTCTTTGTTTTGTTTCACTACAAAGTAATCATCTTCGCTCAGATGTTTAACCACCCACCCAATTTATCTATTAAAACAGTTTCACAGCCATATTTCATTAATCTCTGTAGGCTCTACAATGGACGTGGCAATTTCTCTCCTTCACAAGATAATTTCTTAATTGTGATGGTGTTGGTTATTGCCTCCTTAATTTGCACTTACAGTAATCTACTACTTTTGTTAAATTTGCAGATGATGCCAATGATTTTACATTATTTTGTTAAGTACAAAAAGCCTGAACCTGTTCTCTTTTAAATTGATATTAATCAGGAATCTCAAGGTTGTAATAGCAAGTGTACAGCCCATGGAAGTAACAAGCTGTGAGAGGTATATCCTGAACTCTTAGGTAAGCAGAATTTGTCCTCAGTAGACCTAAAGAGAAACAAGAACAAAACAGTGATATCAAATTTGGTCTAAACTGCAAACAACTACAATATCTTCCTTCACAACTTGTATTTACTGGTGCAATAGTCCTCTCTTTTCAAAGTAACATAACTGAAACTTAAATTTCTTGTATTTAAAAAGAATAAAAAGTGTATGTGTAACTACAGTGATAACTGAAGAGTGTATTCATAGAAGAATTATATTAATTTTTCTAGTATACCTCTTCTGACAACAGAAATGCTACTGTTTTGGGATACACTTGTTATGTAAGTGATAAAATACCCAAACCAAAGCAGCAAAGGATTCAAAGAACAAAGAGTTGGAATCTTCTTCCAGCAAGATGCAAGGTCTTAAAGACACAAGCTGTAAGGTAGGTCTGAAATGCAGCACTGAAGACCTGATTTTGAGCTCATACTGTAGTGTTTCTCTAATCTAGAGGCTACGGATGCACAGAAATGCTGATTCCCTCCTGCCCTCTCCGTTGCTCTTCTCCAAGGTGTGCAGAGTACTTCATTCAAAGAATGATTCAGCCACTACTGTTGATTCTCAGAGTGTAAGAGTTGTTTAAACACTGTATTTTCCCTCATGTTTTGTTCTAAACTTATTTTGTCTCTTTCTACCTATACACCTAGTGAAACAATGGGCTAGCGGCAAGTAACCTGGTGTTGTATGTATAAGCTTTCATTAATATTTATTAAAATGTATTTGTAATAATGTCTGTATTGACACTGGTAGCTCCCAAATAAGGACCTTGCCATATTATCAATACCCTACAAACAGGGCCTTTTGAACAATGTCCCCTTGTCACTGATTTTCTTTCTTCTGTGTAGGGCATGTGGACCTTTAACTGTGTCATGCATTGCAATATATCGCAGGCTTTACTTCATACACTATGTAGATGATCTTCATACACTATTTAAAAGAGTTCATTAAATACTTACAATTTTAAGCCTATTAATGTTTATTATCTAGATGTATACTTAGTGTATAACATACATTATCTACAAGACAGTAATAGAAGTTTAGCTATGTGTAATGCTCTTGCATATATATGTAAGTGCTTACATCGTTTTCAGTCCTCAGTTATGTTGCCCTGTGTCATCATTATCGCACATTTATTTGCCATTTAGCAGTCAATACGTAAATGCTGCATCAGTTTTTTGTTCTTTTCACTGCCTGAATTTTAAATGGGATATTTTCTTTCAGTCCAATGATTTCTTACATCCAATAAGGACTAAAATTTAAATATTGCAAACTGTCTGTCTTTGTATTCTGCAATGGAGAAAACTTACCTGGATAATTTTTTTTTTTTTTACTTTTTTTTTTTTTTAATTAGGAATAAGTGGCTTAATTTTTAAGCATGTTTGCTCACCCTCTTTGGACAAGGAGCAGATGTGTCCTTGGAAAGCCATAACTTGAGAAAGAAAGAGCATAGGTAAGTGAAATTCGATGAATAATTGATTACTGAAGTAAGTACGTAATTATTAGGGAACGTGACGGATAACTCTGGCAGTGCAGGAAAAAGAAAAAAAAAAAAGCAAGCTGTAGACAAATAAACCCCTGTTTTTTAAAAATCAGCCACATTTCTCACACCAGACTGCACAATAGCCCCGCAAGAGGAGCTGTGAAAGGGGAGATTGCATGACATCCGTTCATAATGCGGCTTTCTCCCGCTTAAACATTGCAACATGTATTACAATACCCGAGGTAACGAATCAATTAACCGGGACCCGGCCCCTGCAGCCCCCCTCCCTCCCTCCCTCCCTCCCTCCTTCCCTCCCCGGTTCCC
>NW_009648549.1:115843-134910 GCF_000708025.1 Charadrius vociferus | reverse complement strand
GGGGGGGGAGGGTGCCGACCCCCGCGTAGAGCTGCGCCCCCGCGCAGGGCACGACCCGCCGCTGAGGGCGGCGCGGGAGGTACCTCTCGGCCGCCGGGCTAATTCCCCCGCGCGTTTTTTGTTTTTTTTTTTTATTTATTTTGGACCACGCTAGAGGGATAACCACTAAACGGCTCTTTCCGTGCAGGGTGGGCAGCAGAAGTGTTGCCGCACCTGAGTGTGAAGGTATTAAAAAAAAAAAAAAATGCGGAGCGAGAAACGCAAAACACTTAATTGCATCCTAATTTTTTGCATATGTAAATTTACCTTCAACACGGTCAGTATCCATATTTTCTGAAAAGTGTTGTAGGGTAATTTTGTCTTCTCTGTGTTCACTGGGATGTGTTAAGGTAAATTAATGATTGATGACTCAAATTGATTTAAAAGGGCTTAATATATTTAATTTCACTTGCTCATATTTCACATTTTAGTTACAAAAGGAAACCTTTAAACTTGCTGGTTATTCTGAGTACATTGAAGAACTTCACAGGCTTTTTTGGGGGGGAGTGGAAAACATGTTTTGTGACATACCTGTGTTTCACAGGTGTGTGGACAGAAGGGACAGTTCTCTAATCCTAGACTGCAGATAGCTCTAATCCTTGTGCCATAGATACTTGTTGAGGTTCAACTGATAGGCAAAAACTGGCATTTGAGAAGGCTTCTTATTAAACTGAAGTTCGTACTTGTCATTAAAGGAAAAAGAAGCCTTTGTTGGATGCAGCTTGTAGACAAAACAGGTTAAGAATGTCCTGTTGTATTATGGAGTAAGAAGGTTAATCTCCAAACATCATGTCTGTCTGTTGGGGTTTTTTTTTGGGGGGGCGGGGGTATGTGCTTCTTTTCTTCATTCATTTGATATTTGTCTGCATGCATGTTTTCTACTTACATCTTACACTGCTGATAATTCCAGGGATAATTACACTGGCATAAAAAGGCTATAAGGGTGTGGAAGGATATGTAGCTTTTGGTGACTAGGGACAAGGAAGGCAGGCAGAAAACTAATAAAATTATTCTAGTGCTTCTCAGAATAGTTCATTGCTTTTCATTTTTTCAGTAAACACTGCCAAACTTCTGCAAATTGTATAGCCATTGTGTCCCAAGCCACTGTAAGAGCGGATTCCTGCAAGCATTTTTGGTACTATGACTGACACTTGCCCAGAAGCTGCACTGATTTCCATAAGAATCCTCATAAAAACAAAGGATGCCATTGTGGAAACTGAAACAGCTTGGTTGCTGTTGATTGACTTTTTAGTCAGTTAGAGGAAATTGCAGTCCTTACCTCTTGCTTTCCTTAGCAATATTGAATGCCCAGTATTGAATATTGACCAGTTGAATATTGGAGAAATGAGGAGGACTCAACCAATTTTGCAATGAAGTACCTGCAATTGCTTTCACCGAGGTGTAAAAAAAAAGGTTTATTAGCCATAGTCTCCCAGTAGGTTTATAAAGAGAACTAAATTCTTAACAAGAGGAGAGGTTATTTTGGGTTCTGTTGCTTTCCTTTATTGATGTTTTTTCCATCTATTCCTGTGTCTCAACTTAATATTTTTCCACTTTGTGCACTTTTTGTATTATCTTTTGCTGTTACTGAATTTGGACCCCAGTAAGCAACATAATCCATATGGACATTATATATACAAGTAACTTCAAGTAACTTTTCAAGGCCTACGAGCACATCTGAACTTCAGCCTAAGCAATAGAGGCGAGTGTGTTAGCCACAGGAGGCTCAGACTCTTTTTTGAGGAAACCATGGGAAATGTCAATATATACAAATGAGCAAATGCAATATACTTTCTTTTCCTGTGTAAAGTATTAACCAGAGCTGAGAGTAGAGAAGTCTTTCTTCTTCCATCTGGGTTTTCCGACTTGTTTGTTGTGGCATATGGCTAGGTATAAATTTAGCAAACTTATATACTTCAACAGGTAAGTGTGGGGTTTGTTGTTGTCTTTTTAAAACAAAAACAAAAACAGGGAGGGGAGAAAGTGGGAGGAAGGAAGCGATTTTTATTTTCTTGACCTTTTATGTGAGAGGAATTCCATGAGCTGTGATCCTTCTGGGGTGGAATCTGCTGTCAAGCAAAGTCATCCTTAGGCCAAAACATGAAAATGATTGGGAAACTGAATTTGTTTGCCCAAATTTTGCACTTGCCCTTTTAAGTGTGTTCTCTTTCTTCAGAAACCTCTAGCAATCCCATGTTGCTTTGTTTAGAGCCAGACCTGGACTCCCAGGTAGCAGTGACAGAAGTTCTATCTGTAATGTGTTAATCCATTGGGGGCTACAAACATGTATTTGTGGAAGAAAGAGATGAAGAATTAAATAAAGTGGGCCTCAACTTTATTTTTTCTTTTTTGAAATACATATAATGTATGTCCTTGTAGTAATATGTTTCTGTATGTCCTTGTTACTTTCCTAGCTACATCTTTGTTAACATACAAGGTCAGGAACTTTAAATACTTCGATTTCTTCTGTTGAGGAAAATACTAGAATAATTGCAGATCAAGACTACAGTTTCTTGGTAACATTATTTGTGAACGCTGTATTTTTACATGTGTTAGTCAAGCACTATGGAATTACAGGTTCAGCACTTGGTTCTAGGTTCAGGAGAAGCTTGTGGTCTAATGTTTTTTCCATCTCTTTCTGTGTTCCATAATTCTATAACTCAGCCAGTTTTAATGGATTTGCACACATATTTGCCTATACTATATGGAAAAGGGCCTCTTCAAGAAAAATCTTAGATAATTTCAGATTTCTAGGTTCAAAATGATACATCACACAATAGAAACATGAAGAGAAACATTGTTTCCTCCTCTGCAATTATAATACGATAGCATTAAAAAAAACCAAACAAAACAAACCAAACAAAAACAACCGAAACAAAACCAAAGCTGTAGAAAGGAGGGAGAAAACAAATAACCTTATGTCGTGGTTTAGGCCCTCAAACCAGGACACCTTATAATGCTTGAAAGAGTTAAGGCAAGTATGCATACCTTGAGCATCTAAGTTAAACATGCAGCAGCAGCATAAGATTACTGAAGACTCAGGTAGTCCTTACCCAGCACACGGGGGCATAATGAAATACTTCCTCTGATGTACAAGAGACTTAACAGATATCCTGTGTTTTACCTGTAATATTCTGTCTGAACTGCTCAGTCCATAAATCTTTCATTCCCTATCCATCTTCAGATCATCAGTCCCATCAATTCTCTCTCACCACCATCAATTTATAGTCTGCCAAACACATCAATCCTTTTCCTCAATTAGCTCTCTGTCCTCCAAACTCTCCACTCATTAATCTGTCATCGTCCATCTTGAGGTCCTAGTGTGTACCATCCTCCTGCCTTCCCTGGTCATCTCTGTGTAACTTCTATAAGGGTGTTTTTGTTTGTTTGTTTCCTGTCCTCTATCATCTGTCTTTCCTTAGCCATTTCCAGGTCTGTGCTCCAGGTCTGGAGAATTTCTCATGTTTTCATATGAACATGGCAGGAGAGAGAAAATGAGTTGGCAGGACACAGCAGTGTGACTTGGTAGCCTACTGGTTGTCCCCAACCTAGAGGAGATACTGCTAATTCTGATCTGACCTCTCTATAATACAACTGGCTTCAGACTTATGTCATGCAGTTATAATGTTCAAAATTCACCTAAGGTGTAGCATCCAGAATCCAGAAAGTCTTATCTTCAGTGCAGTGCTCAAGTTCCTGGACCATGGATGTTTCTTACATGCTACTTTGGCCCCAAGTGTCATCTCTTTCGCCTTGCAACCTGGCACAATAGGAATGGAGGATGCCACTTGCCCACCTTCCTTGAAGCCTCCTTGAACCATAATATAGAGTAGTTTAGATTAGGGCTTTGGAGGTATCACTACTGGGAAGACAAGAGCCATGAGACCCGAATTTCTGGCACGAGTGAGGCTGGAATTGAGGTCTCCCTCACTTCCACATGAACTAATTCCTGCACAATATAGCATTCCTTCTTTGTCTCCTCAGTCTTTTGAAGTAAAGTAGCTGCCATGGTTTGTATTGTAGTTCATACTGCCTGGATATTCACCTTGCTCAGAGCACAGGGTTTCCTTCCAACCAAGGAGCGGCACTGAGTTCGGAAGACCTTTCATCTTGTTTCTGTGTTGCTGTGGGGTTAATCTCACTTCCCTAGTTGGGGAAGTTCTGCATCATCCCCATGTCTCTGAAGAAATTTTCAGGCTGAAGAGAGAAGCACCTTAAGTAGCAATTAGAATTTGGCTTTTTCTATATCACTTTCTTCAATTTAGGGGAAATTGTTCTGTATAAATGCCATTGCATGCTCTGGATTTCCCTCTCAGAGCCCTGGCATGGGAGAAGAAACAGTTGCATGGGGGGCACAAAGAGTGAACTTCAGGGTCTATCTTTGTTACTCCCCGTACCAGTAAGTCTGTTCCATTCCTCAAAATAGCATAAGGAAGAATTTGACTCATCTGGTAAACTAGGATTCAGTTGCCAACAATGGTGACTTTTCACACGAACAAGTTTGCTATAGTGGTGAATATATATTAAAAAAGAAACATATTTGAAGATGTGATCTAACATCATACTTTAGTGCTTCTAGTATTTTATGTGCCTGTTTGACCTCAGACATGATAGTAATTTAATTTTTTATTTTATTTTATTTTTATTGTTCTTGTAGCTCTTTTCTTTTTAGAAAGGGAACTATAGAAAAGTAATGGAAAAAAACCTTGTAAATGCAAGACACTGGCTGTGAGCATACATACACTAAGTTGCTGTAATTACATTTAGTGCCCAGCAGTACCTTCTAGAAAAAAACAAGACTTGAGGAATTTCATTATGGTCTTCATTAAGACTTCCACACTCAAAATAATTTCATGATAGAAAGCACCAAAAACCTAAACATGAAAGGTAAAGTGATACTCCAAAACAATACACATCTAAGAACAGATCGCCGAACTGTAGGAGGAGATCCACTGCATATGGTGCTGCCATTGGCAAATATGGAAATCTCCACAAATGGCAGTAGTGTTTGTCACTTGCCCTTGTTCCAAGCACACAAAGACTTTAGAGCAGGATTTGACTAAGAACAGTTGGACAAAAGAGTTGTAAACTCATTTTGATTATCCTAGGATCTTCCAAATTTACTAAACTTTTTCTAACAGCAAGTGCTGCCACACCCAACTTATTATCTGAACATCAAATGCTTTTCTTTTACTCTCATTTATCACCAGTGGTAGTTGTGACTCGGATAATTATTCTGTAAGTTTATGCCTCAAATCCACCCCAGTTGTGTCAAGAATTTTATTAATGATAAATACATTTAGGGATATGACTTGACTCTTTGAACCCATGTTTGAGTTTTCATAGCTGACAACTGAAAAAAAAATCCTTTCCATGTTAAAAATTAAACAGGAAAATTAAACAAAATGTCTGCAGGCAGATAGGACTGCAGACAATTTGAACTGAAATATTTGAATAAAATAAAGCCAACATCAGTCCCCAGATAAGCCCCCTGATGCAGTGAAGTATTTTTGGCTAATAGCGCTTCTGAATGTTCTTAAAATTAAGAAGCTGTTATTGAAAATATTGCTATTTCTTATATCATGGTATTGTAATCAAGTCTGACTGCCTACAGCATTGAAATGAACCACTGAAAAAAAAACCTGTTTCAAATAATTTCTTTTAGATTGGGTGTGCTGTATATGGATGGAAGCAAGGCACACTTTTGACCTATCTACACTGTTATGAAAAGATAGGAACACTTCCTCTGAGTGAAATCGGAGAGGAATGAGAGAATGGCAAGTATGGGAGAGGGAATTACAGGGTCCAAATATGCTTCATCTTGCATATGGAGATTTGACACTGCAAGTTAATTTTATCTTTGTCTGCTGAAATATATTTTGGAGTAATCCACAGCCTCTGTGCGTTAGTAAATCTCGTTACAGAAAACAGTCATAGTAAGGAGAGGATCAACATATGAAAAATACGTATTTAAATAATGATAACAACTAGATGGCAAGCAAAACCAAGAAGCATTCCTCTTATCTTCTGAGGGTAAAAAAAGTACATTTTCCAAAATTTTACAGTCACGGTCTGTCATGGTGGAATGAAATTACATCATTTGAATTGTCTTTGACACATTACCCAAGCCAGGATTTTAATTTCGTAGCCCCTGAAGAATGTGTAGAATAACTGGTATTTCTCTACCTTGAAGCATTATCTCAGTTGAAAAAGTTCAAAAAAATACTTTAATCAAATGAAAGAGCTCTGTCCATAATATTTTAGCTTGAGAAATACAAACTTTCAATCTTGAAATGTTTGTGTAAGGTATCAGGTAAAGAGTTTAGCTGTGGGACATGTTTTGAGATAGTGGGGGTTTTTTCCGCCTTGAAAGTTCTGGTAACAAACACTAAAATATACTAAGCATAAATGGCTAAGAGACAGGTGTTTTCATGACTTGCTGTACTTAAACAACATCTACATTCAGCCTTACTTGATTGGAGGGGGGGTGTTGTGTTTCTATCAGTAGCTTATGTAATTAAAATATTTTTGCTTGTGTTTGCATGTAAATTGCCAATGTGTGATTTCCTTTTTTTTTTTTTTTCTCACATTATGTCCGTAATATGAGCAACCATCCTGATTGTGAACTTTTTCCATTAAGTAATAATTCTCGCAAAATCTTTGGAAGGAGAATTTTGAAGCAGGTGGTCTAAATGATTTTGTCCGGAGGCCATAACTCCTGTCTCAATATCGTTCCTTCATGTCATGTATGAGAGTGCTGATGTGCAACTACACAACTTTCCATTGACATTGACAACATAGTTCACAACTGTACTCCTGTAAAAAAATCTCTTTTAAATATTGTTAATTTAAGTACTGCAACCTGTTTTTCAGGAATGGTTATCCTAAATCTGCTAGACTAGATTTCTACTGACATTACAGGAAATCTCTTTTTTATTGCCTGAGGTCACAGATATATATTTGTATGGGAAAAGTGCCTAATTTGCCTGTAGGCTCAAAGCAGCTCCCTCATTTTTCCCTGGCAGAAAATCTTAGCAGCCCCTCCTTGGTTATTTTAGGACAAGTCATAACGGGTATGCATTTGTTTCCCTCAATAAGTAGCTTCAAGTACATATACAATAATTCTTTTGAACCTATTCCCATTGATTTCATGGCAATGAAATTCTTTCGCTCTCTGCAACTTGCATCAGTAAGCAGCACTTTAAAAGATGAAACCAGGTGAAACTGATCTTGATCTATGTCAAGGTATGCAGAATACTGTAAAGCAAAATACATCTATTTTAGCGTGATGCTTTTAGGAAGGCTACGTAGTTCATAATCTACTGTTGCTAAAGTACCTTATACAGCCGGCATCACCCAACTCTGACTAACGAAACCTCAAGTTCTGTGCTAATCAGCAGAAATCAAAAGAGGCAGTAGCCTTAACCTTGCATTGATCCAGAGAGAGCTCAGCCATAGGTGGATGGTATTACTCAGAATGTTTTTTTTTCTGACAATAGGAACCAAGTATGAATGCTACAACTTTACTTCTCATCTGCTTATCATCGCAGATCAAGACATTCAGAAGGAGAATTGGTATACTTCGGGAACAGTGGAATAATCCAAATTTCTTCTCACTGACCTCTATACGACTTTACAATCCATTTCTAATCTCAGACTACAGATGTCTTCTTATCCTGATGTCAGGAACAACTTATAATAGAGGCAACCACTAAACATTTCTTGCAGTTTGGTACAAGACAGTACTGCTCTGTTCTGCCAAGATGATCACAGATGACTGTAAAACTCTTTCTGGTCGTATTCTGTCTCTAATATAACATGTTGCTTGGGAGAATGGTTCAAACTCTCACACATCTCTGGGAAGGCAGGAAAATTTCGTCTGACCTCGGTTACTCAGATTTTCATTGACTCTTGGCTGAGCTACAGTAACGAGAAGCATGAAAGCCTAAATATTTAGAAAACACTAGGCAATATTAAATCATGCAGCACGTTTCCTGTTGGGGCTACCATAAGCGTATTGACCCTATTCTCTGCATCCCATCAAGTTCAAGGCTTCTGTCTTAATATCCAGGGAGCTTAATGTCTTTGGCCCGGGATAACCAGAGATTTTTCAAGCTCTATATGTAATGTCTCCATCTTTCTGACCTGTTGGAATGTGCCACAGTAAAAATTAAAGTGCAACCTCTGTAAGAGATAGGGCTTTCTAGGAGTATATGCTAAAGCACTATGAAACCGATTGTCTAAGGAGATGGGAACCAACATTTAACTCCACCTTCCTCTCCAAATACAGCACTCCTCTTTGTTGGGAGTCTTTTCTAATTTGATTATACAACACAAAGGGGATTTGTTTGTTTTAAGACTGTCTCTCAGTTCTCAGGGAGATGACTAAAATATGATAGCTGCTAGTCAAACCCACCCAGAAGGCAGTAATGTGCTACTATGTTTAGAAGTCACTTGCGTGGATGCCATCACGGAGTGCCCTAAAGGGGAGATCGTACATCAATCTGCCCACTGTTTCAGAGGGTGAGCAGGAGAGGAATGCGTGCCAGGTTCCAGCTCTTCCATAAACATCCTCCTTTTCTGGTACAGCTATTCTCTGGCAGGTGAGATGGATAGGTTGAACTGAAGCCATGTCTCCCTGTAGCCTTGCTTGTCTGCGTAAGATACAGCTATTCTAATGAGCCTGTTTCCTTTGTGCTGCACTAACTAGTCATGGGACATGTCCCAAGCCAAGTCGTTAAAAATAGTTTCTGTAGTGAATGACCTTAATCTTTTCGTTACAGTGAGTTGCTGTATAGTTATATGCAGATGCACATATAGAAACTCTGACATGGGGGCTTTGTAGTTCTTGAGTTTTCACAGGGCAATATTGAACCTTTGCAATTCCTAGGTCTGTTCTATCTCAAATATATTTCGGGGGAAAATACTGGAATTAGCAATATTAATGTATTTGTACTTTACAAGGTATTCCTAGTCTATAAGTTCTTAAATATATCTGTTTTCAGATGAAGATAGTATCTTGTTACCAAATCTTAGCAATAAGAAGCCATAAGACAGAATATGTGAAAAAAACATCTTTGTGAAGCCCTTTACAAGAGAGGAAATAAGCTACAAATTCCTGCTCTGTTCCAGGTAGTTTTATCCTAATGAAACATATATACAGTATAAAAGAAACATATATATAATAGGAAAGACATGATTTATAACTAAAAATGCATCTAATTTTCAGGAAAAAAAAAACCCAGCTCAGGTGAGATTCTTCCTTTTTCTTTTTTGATTTTTTTTGGTTGCTATAAAACTTTTCTGCATAAATGCACCTTCATGTTCCAGTTTTGCCCTTTCAGCTCTTTGTGACAACAGATCATCCTTCACATAGGAATAAGGCTGTTATTGTAGGTGGCACTGGAACACTAGTTGGAAATTCAGTTCCTGAGCCTGCTCCTCCCTCTAGTGGAACAGATATTCTTCTCATCAGTAATTCTGGAGAAAACTAGTGGAGAAACGTAAGCTTGTCAATCTATGTTCCTTCTTCTCGGGCACTTCTTAAAATGGCTCAGAAAACCAAATGGATAAGGATTGCTTCTATAGGCAGCTAAAACCAGTGTTGCTCCATCTGCACCACCTGCTGGCCTAGAGCCCTGGCTGGAGCACAGGACTGAGGTGCCTGTTTCTCCCTGCTTTGCTTCTGAGAGTCCTGGGTGCGAGGGAGTATTCCAGGTGTGTGGCAGCCAATGATGTGTCTGTCGTGGAGATGTGGCACCCTTCTCCAAAACTCTGCTTCAAACGGTAGTAGTTTTCTAATTGGTTTGTACTGAGCATCTAAGGTAAAGCGACTGTAGTTCAGAAGTGAAATGCCCATACCAATCCCCTTCACTGTGCTCTGCTCCAGACTTAAAAAACCCCAAAGTGAACAAACAAACAAAACAACAACAAAAAAACCCCAACCAAATAAAAACTTTGTGCAACTGAAGTGAAGCTAGTGAAGGGCTCTTAAGGAGAAAATGCTGTGTAATTGAAAAAAAAAAAAAAAAGAAATAGCCCAGGAAATGCAATATCAAACATTACATAATCCATCTTTCTATTAATGTCATTTTTGTTCAAACGTAGCATTTCTGTTTGTATATCAATAGGCTACCGATGAAGAATAGAGGAGGTTTGCTATGAGAATGGAGATTATGCACACCTGTCTTGGGTTCATGTATAGAATATAATTTGTATTTAAAGAAAAAAGCAAAGCTGGATGTACAGTTGCATTATTACCTACCAGATATTTTCAATGGTATCCATGAAAAATGTTTCAATAATAAACAATTTGCAAAGGTAAATCTGAAGGCCTATTGCTTGCCTGGCTCAGTAATGGCTGGCAAACACTCATTTGTGTTGCTGAAGTGTACTGCCACCACCCTCATTACCAGTATCAGTCCATAGCTTTCCTTAGACAATTAGGAGACTGAAGGTTATCACAGCAGTAAAGGCTCAAAAATGCCTATGTATTTTAACGCAGTTAAATGATACACTGTATTTTACTGATACCATATGGTTTTGAAAGGTGTTAGTGCCTTTTTCTGCTAGTTACGTATCAAGTTACATTTTTGTATGACCTCACATAGCAGTAACACAGTAAATAAACACCATCATCGTGGTTTCAACCTGTAACTAAAGGAACTAATTTTGTTTTCTCTAGGTCAATAGGAATACATTCACTAGAAGCAGATCAGCAAGGAACACCAAGGATCTAGATTCTCTAGATCAGCAGAAATAGTACAAATGGAAAAAAAAGTTTGAATTTTCCTGAATTTTGCCCATGTCTTTAAAGTCTACTGTAAGCTTTTGAATTACAAAATGTTAAGGGATGAATGCACTAAGAAAGTAAGGATAATAAATAGGAAAGATATTTTACAATACTTTGTAAATGTTTTCTTAAGTATATTTTTCTTTAAGTGGTATATGATTTATGGAGTATGCCTGTGTGAATTGTACCTCCCACCAGTAGCTTCTCTGCATAGAGAGAGAACAGCTTATTGCAGCTGTCAGCTAATGAAACGACTCCTGCAGTTCAAGTAGTTGCAGCTTTGGGCTGAAAACTGTGGTTCTGACATTTTTTGGCAACATATACCAGTGTCCTGTGGCAGAGGGTTTTTGTTTTGTCATGATGTACGACTACTGCAGTGAGCAAAGACCACGAAGACTGGAATATCAGAAGTCATTTTATCATTAATCTGCTGTTAATTTTTTTGCTGAGAAGCAGAAAGTCTGCCAAATCTTGTGCAGAACATAATCTTAGAGGTCAATGCAGTTTCAGTATGTATGATTACTTTCTTAAAATGTCAAGCTTAAAGAAAAAATAGTGTGAGGGAGCTGAGATTGCCTGCACAGAGGGTAATCACATGTACACATTGGAGCCACGCTTTGGCTGTCTGGGCACAGGAGGAAATATCTTCCATGTGATATTAGTACTTTTATTTGTATGGCTTTGGGGTCAAGAATTGTGTCATCTTGGAGCTATGCTGCACCTAGAGTTTTTTACAAATTAGCAAGTCCAAATATGCAAATGAATGGATAAAGTAGTTGGAAATAGTCTGACTCGTTACTGTACTTTTTGTGGCTGTGCATGTAACTCAAAAAGAGATGACTGCAATGCTAGCGTTTATACCTTATTTCTCTGAGTGTAAATGCACCTGCAGACCTTTTATTACAGTCTAACTGGAGGGCCGATGAATAATCTCAGCATGGTTGAGCAGCAAATGTTGAAGGATAATTGGATCTGCAGGCTAAGATAGTATGAACGTGGAAGGTCTGGTAGGGCAGATTGATACGCAGTTATTTTACAGTGTGTTTGAAATCTACTTTTTGTTTGTAATTTTATGTGGAAGATAACTTACCTTTAAAAGTTTAAAATTATAAGTTTTGATTCAAATGAGAGATTGAGGTTAATGTTCCTTAAATAATGTCTTTGTAGTCATAAGCTGGTAAACAGAACGTGCTGAAGAGTCCATTCAGTAAAGCTTATAAAGCTTTAATTAAATTGTGAAGCCATTTTTACAATGCTTTAAAAGTGACTCTTTTAACATAAACTTCACATATTAGGTTGAGGATATTTAAATATTCTATGTTCTACAGAAACAGCATACTTGCTTATAGGTGGTGGGGGTTTTTTCCTACTAAGTGAGATTTCAGTGCATTATTGTATATTAAAAGACAAACAAAAAAATACAGCCAAAGTACTCTGGATATGTTCTGGCCACCTTCATCTCTTTACAAAGCTGCTACTGGATTATTTTTTATTTTTTATTTTTTTTTAGCAAAGGTGACTTGGACAAATGCTGCTGCAGTAAGCCTTTAATAATATTATTAACCCTTAGTCATTTGTCTGTCCGTTCTGTCTCCTTTTGATAAGAAATCTGTTCTTTCATTGTTGTTTATCTTAGGACACTTAACAGCTTGGGGTAACAACTCCTTTGAGAAGAGGGGGATACCACACAAATGACTCAGTCATGCTGTTACTCATGCTAGGTTTCACAGCGGTGTTGGCCAACATACATGGGGTCTAGTACCTGTAACTGGAATAATTTGACATTATCCTCACATGCTTCAAACAGGTAAAGGAAACAAGCTTGATCAATTATGACAGTCATTCTCTGTTTATAGGTAATCTTGGAATCTGCTATCCAACGATTCAGTTAAATTTGCTAGAGAGACTGAGGTCTCAATGATAAGTTTCTACAAATAGCAGAGGAGAAGAGAGAGACCCAAATTAACGTCCACATTCGAAAAAAGAGATCCAAATTAATGTCCACATTACCACAGTATTTATCTATTCTGTTAGTCTTGCTAAATGATTGATCAGTGTGTGCTTCTTGGCTGGCTAATGCGAAGCGAGCTGCTCCACGTCAGTCCCAGATCCTTTCCTATTTTGTCCTTCAGAGTGACTTTGGCGTGTGCTGGTGAGAAATTGGGAAATGTGGAGTTGGCCTGATGATGCACACTGTTTTCCACTGTGACTGGAAGGAGGGGGAATAAATTGCAACTGGGATTATTGTAATAGATCTGGAGAATGGATTTAGAATCTGAATCTGTAGGAAGGAAGGCTTCACAGCACAAGTTGTTCATTGTTGTCATCCACAGCGTCCACCTATTACATTTTCCAGAAGAAGCTGAGCTGCATAATTTTCAAAGGAGATGGAAGGGAGGGCGGGCGCGGAGAAGAGAAGAAATAAGATGTAGTCAGTGTGAATAGTAGTTCCTGAAAATGTGAGAACATTCCCTAGATTTGCCACCATGAAACAAATCTGAAAGTTGGCTCTTGCTCTGTCCCTCACAAATGCAGCTACTAAACCCCTCTATTCCATTAAAAGAAGTTATATGAAACAATTTTGCTCTGGAAGTTGATCAACTATGTGGGACTGAATAAAATGTGAAGTATTTAGCCTTTATCGTTGCAAGAAAGGAGAATTAGAATGTCTTTAGCTGTTATCATTCATTGCTAGTATCTTAAATGAGTAGTGCAAAATGCATAAAAGTGATTTTTCACTTTAATAGACATATTTAATAGCTGGATCTGAATCCTACTTCGTAATCACAAATAAATGGCAGAAACTTTGAGCAGTCTGATGTAGAATGTTACATTTCCTTTGCCTTCCATAGAACCTTTCCTTGCACCAGGGTTTAAAAAAAAAGATTGGTGAAGTTTGGGATGGAAGTATACACTTCCACGTCTATAATTATGGTCCGTACATTCCAATTCTAACTATCTTATGACTGAAGATTTCAGTATTGTTCCTTCCAGGCTTCAAACAGAAAGGCTCAAACTACTTCAAGATATTGGAATTGCTAAATGTGAATAAGATTTAGAGAATATGAGAGAGGGGAAATGAGCTTCAGCCTAACTCTTTGGTTTAATTCCTGTAGCAGCTCCCTGGCATTCAGTCCTTGGATTCCGTCTTACACATTACATAGTAATTGGCACCCAGGACTTTCTCCTTTCTGGGAATTGAATTAACCTTTGGCTGGAGAACTCCTGTTGAAAAATGTATAATCCATAATTCCATATTGTTGTACAGCATTGTCATGGAAAGGGACCTAAGTGAGTTTGATAGTGTTGCTCAGTGTTTCACAAATCTCCTCTGCCACATTAGTAATGGAGAAGTAATTCAGAAGGCCTGCATTAAACTTACTTGAGTTCACAGAAAATTGGCTTTCCAGTCAGATGTAAATTACTGTTTTGCTTTCAGGCTTGTCAAGCAACAGCACCACCATTAGCAAACCCTCACTTTATATGCTTTTAGTACTCACCTATACTCCCAATCTTTGGTAAAAGTTACATCTGCATGGTTACAGTATCTTTAGTCTAACAAAAAGATAACAGTTTGTTTAATTATTTTTTTTTCCTAAGAATCAAAGGTAATTAAACTGCATTAGAAAATAATCACAGAGAACTGTTGTTTTAGAACTAAATTAAGCAAGAGTCTGGAGATGAATATATGTACATAGAAATTGTAACTGGATGGTTCAGTTCACTTGCAAGCAAAATGCATGTCAGTGTGGGGAAAAATCTGCCAGGTGTGGACAATTTCCTAATAAGCATCCTGCCCAGTAATCATTATCTACAAGTTTGTCTTTTTTTTTTTTTCTGTGTATATATTTTTTTCTCATGTCTCACCCACTCCTCCCCAGAACCAGGGAAAACAATGTTACAAAGTCAGCTTGCCAACATCACACCTGATACAAATCTGTATGACTACATGGTTTTAATGAATCTGTGCCAATGGACAAGAGTTGCAGATCCAGTTCTTTGTCTGGAGGTTGAATTTAGCACTATTTAGCACTGAAAAGAACAGTATCAGCTCTTTATGTGCTTCTTGGGCAATTACTTTGGAATGTTTACCTTTGGGAATGAAAAATTTTAAAAGCTAGTATACCATAAATAAAAAAAAAAAAAAGACCGCAAATTTATAATTATTAAAATACACAACTGATTTCAGTGTGACAGTGATTCACACTTTTTGTAGTAGCAAACATGTATATTTCCTAAGTCACCAGTTGAAAGAAATCACTCCCCTTATATGCAAGTTAGCAGCTGCTAATCAGAATATTGGGGTTTACACAAGGGCTGTTGAGAGACATCATAGTTATTATAATTAGTGCTGTAAGAATAGAAAATAAATAAATAATCCCATTATCTGTATTGACAGAAATGAAAAATCTTAGACTAAATTATTCCTGTTTTCCAAGTTTAAAATGAATAAGTGAGGCAGTCGATTACTTCTTTTGCATTCCCTCTGTTGTACCACCGGCTTTATTGATCGGTTTCAATTAATGTATGCCAACAAGTAAATTAACGTAGCACCTGAGGCATAATTCTCTGGTGGTTCAGGTACACTGACTTCTTACCATTCTTGCTGTTTTAACTCCTACTGAGCATATTGCTGGGAGCTACAATATTTTTCAGTCTGGACACGGACATTACCCATGGCTCTAATGACAGGTCATTTACAGCAAACCCATGTTTCACTGCAGAGATGTCTCTTTAAGTGACATCTTATCAATGGCAATTCAATTAGTCAACCTTAAGACTTTGAGATATATCCCACACTGTGTCACACAACACTGGCTGTTTTGCATTTTAAATGTTAGCTTTTGTCATTGTTTTACTTCTTTGGTATATGTAAAGAATGCATTTTCAGCACAATTCTTCATTCAGAGCTCCATGGAAAACATTTTCCATGTTAAAACCGACTGCCTTCATGCCCAACAGTGCTGTCAGCCGAAAAGACTTGTGGACTTGTACTGCAGACAGGAGCTTTTCAAAGCTGGTACTCTCCCTATCACCATATCCCACATGTCACTAATTGCTGTAAACCTCAGACGATTCTGAGCATCTGAAATACCAAAGCATCTAAGTATCTAAAATATTCAGCTATTGCAATGTAAATAGGATACATATAGAAACACTACTGTGGTGGAGACAATCTATAAATACATAGAGAAATACAAGTTGTAGGTTGTTTTTTTTTTTTAATAGAGGAGAATTTAAAGCCAGGTCCTGATTTTTCTGGGATACTTACACAATGAAGACATTCTAACAAGACATGGCCTTACTCTGCATCAGCCAGCTGAACTCCTCAGGGATAAACCACATTGCTTTCTATAAAAAAGTGCTTACATGCTGCAGTCTTTGGGAAGAAGGGATTTCCTGCAGTATCTACTATAGCACAGTGCAGTTGCGTTGTTCTTCAGTCTACAGTCGTGTATGTACTGAACATACACTGTTCGGTACGCATAAATTTCAAGCAATGGAGATGGTGATCCGATGTAAGCATCTGTTCACAAGGCGTGCTATCTAAAGCCCTGAGCAACAGTGCACACTTATGAATATAGTACTTATTAGTGCTATAGATGCATATAGGGAACTGTCTTTTGGGAAATGAGCAATAAACCAGTTAAAAAAAAAAAACAAACAAAGCAACAAATATCTGCTGGTTGTAATTGAGCATAGGGTCTTCTAAACTAACACAGAAATCTTGAATATCAAGCATTTAATCTCCCTGAATTCTGTCCTCCAACTTCACTGTAGTGACTGTGAGTGACTAAATGTACAAGCCCTTCCCTCTGCCCACCCCCATCCTTATATGTGAAAAATTATGTTTCTCAGTCTTTTCAGTCATACTAAAATGTTTTGTGGGTCTGTACTTTCCTATTTCTAAACCAGTTCACACACATGTTCATCTTTGAGTTTGTTCTTGTAACATCAAAGAATCATGATTTAAAGCCAATTTTGCCATTGTTGCTGAGAAATAAAACACACTTCTTATTTACATGAAGAAAGTGTTGTCAAGGCAAATCAACTGGTATATTTGGCAAGACTGTAAGCTAAATTTACACAGAGAGTTTCCCTGATAAGCTATGTGGTGTTACAGAACACCAACTTGTTTAAGGTGCAACATTTATTTTACATGTGCAACATCTAATTCAGTATTCAGAATTCCATGCTAAGGAACACTTTTAACTAGTTTCAAATTATTGAATCACTATTCTGAGATCAAATTTTAATGGAGGAAAAAATTGTATGATAAGGCTCATTAAAAGATTTAAAAATTTAATTAGAATGGAGTATAAAAAAATAGTGGGCAAATTAATCCTTATAGAGCTATGCTGGCTCATAGTAAACAAAGAAAATGAACTCATGAAGAAAACAGATAAACTGTATCCACCAGTTTGTGCTAGGAACACTTTTTTATTTATGTTAGTAGTACATATATGTTTATGTGCATATGCGTGTGGGCTGAGATACGCATACATATTTTCAGGGCACATCTTTGTTAGTGTGTTAGTTTGAATCAAGAGCATGCTTTTGAAGTGCATATTTTTCTTTCTTTCTTTCTTAATGTGCTTTGGTTCTTTGGTTCATGTCATGTGGAGCTTTTGCAGTGCCTCAACTTGATTCCTTTCAGATGAAACAGAGATTCAGGTTTTGGAAGATTTAGCACACTCCAGGAGTGTAACTAATGCACTCCAGCTGCAAATGGGCATTCAGTCCATAGGGCCAGACTAGAGCTAATCTGAAATAAAAGGCCTTGAAAGGTGTATATTATGGACACGTGTTGTCAGCATCAACTGTTTCTCTCTACGGGGTTGCCACTATCCATCCATAAACCATCTGCTAACCGAGATAGTCTCTGAATTCTTGTATGTTAGTTTTTATTTTTTAATTTTATGATTCTCTGTAAAGGATTAAGACACTATTCCTGCATAACTGCAGCAGGTACTTCTATAGTACCTCACAAAATAAGTATGTACTTGTATTTAGTGAGATAGCTGGTAATAACATCGTCATTACTGTATAGTGTTAGTATGTTGCAAAACTTTCAGGATCTCCATCCCTCAGCAGAAGCTTACATCAGTGGCCTGAGCCATCTCTTGCTGCTGTCATAGACTTTTAAAAGCTTATCCTGAAGTTTGTGTAGGTTATTATTCAAGTTACTGTACAGCTTTACTAAGTTAGTTGGACACTGTTGGGGTATGTAGGAGATAACAGCCCTAAAATTCACCCTTACTGAACTCAAGCCCTTGCTCCAAAGTATGAATTCTAATACAAAGAACATTTCCTCTTATTACAAGAAGAAATGTTGCAGATTTAAAGTTAGTTATGAGTGTGAGTTACTGTCTGTAGCAACTGCTTTGCAGAGCCTTTCTGAGGTATGGCAGGGCTTTCACATTTGTGCATGCACAAGTTTTAAAACTCAAAAGTACTTCTTTCATATCTCTCTAAAGCAGTTGTTTTTTGTTACTGCACCGTTCAACAATGCTTCGCTTTTATGCATTTGATTAAAACTGAATCACCGGGGAATATTAGCCCACATGACAAAATCATCACGTAATTTGGCAGAAGCATAGCACAGTTGACAGAGCCTACTTAGGGAGAGCCCCAGGACAAAGCTAGCAGAGGGAATAAATTCACCTTTGACCAGAAGCAAAAGCGATGCCTTTTGGACTGAGAATTAAAGCCTTGCTGTAAAACGTTCCATCTGCTCCAACACCAAACATTCAAATGCTTGCCACAAGAGCATTGAAATCTGAGCTTTTCAGAAATGTATAATAAATTATACTATTGCTTATATCCTTAAAATGAAATTATTCAGCTACTCCCATATTCTGAAAAACCTGATTGCGTGCTTAACTTCATCTATGTAAAGGGTAACTTAGTGGGCTTCAGCGGTAGGAAAAATGATTTCTTATGACTTTGCCTGATTCTCTAACTAAAGTAGGAGCATGTACATCTCCAGTCTTGGATGTCCAGTTCAAGATAAAGTAACCATTTGAAATGAAAATATCACTATGTTTTCCTTAAATAAGAATTTCCAAAAGGCACAACTTCGCTTTCCCAAGGATGATTAATATGTTTAACTTGAGTGACTTCTGTTTGCCAAGTTGTCTCATTTTGTAATCAGTATTTTGGGGTTTTAATGATATAACTTTCTACATGGGTTTTCTTTTCTTTTCTGAGCCAATTTGTAGATATACTTGTTTAG
>NW_009648549.1:11087-115828 GCF_000708025.1 Charadrius vociferus | reverse complement strand
AAAGTGAAAAGCAGAGAAGGAGGATGAAGCTGCTGTTAAAAAGTAATATGGGGTAAACCAGCAATGTATTGGCAGGCAGAATCAGTGGCCCGAGGCAGCCCAATGAGAAAAAACCTGCTCTGATACAATAGGAGAAAAGGAATTTTTCCTCTTTCTCTCTTGTCCAAATCATAGACCCCTGAATGACGTGAAATCAGTTTCCTTCATTGCAGCTCTCTAGTCTGTATTCTGCTTACAAACCTCATTTTGTGACTTTGAATTGTATACATAGAGCCATGATAACTTTTGGCTCTCAGCCTCTTGTAAGACCACTTAGAAAGGAAAACTTTGGTTACAAAGCATGCCAGAATCATAAAGCTGAGTATCTGGGGGTTTCTACTGAATGAATTAACCTCAGAATAATCCCCAGTTAATCGCTATCTATTCATGACCTAAATGGATACATCTCAGGAGAAAACTGGTTTATGAAACAGAGCCTCAGAACCAGAGTATGTGTATTAAGGACACGTGTGCTGTATTTCATGTTTAATTTAATCAAGATGTTAAATAGTTGTAATATAAGATCAAAATACATTGGTTTGTGTCAGACAAGTTTCTGGAATTGATAGTGCATATGTCATTGTATCTCCCAATAACTTGTCAATAAGTTAGTTGTTTAATGTTTATTGAGAAAAATAATAGTTTTCCTAACAAAATAGTATGTGAAATCTGATAATGATTTGTGAAATTCTTTTACATCGTCCATCCATCCATCCACCACATCTTGGATTGCTAGAACTACAGGACCACTACAAGATTAAGAAAACCCAATCACAAAACAAACAAAAACCTCCAAGTGAGACAGCAAAGTTAATTTGGCTACATGGCTATTTTTGAAGTCCACTTGATGGCCGCATATATCACAGGAACTGTTCCATAGTATGTTCTGTTTTCTAAATGTTTAGCTTTTCTGTCTTGCATCCATAACTTAAGTCTGGTTCTCTTTGTGACCTTCACAAAGATTACAAAAACTGTGCTTTTATGAAAGTAATCTAAACAAATAAGTAGCTGAGTAGCTGTAATAAGCATTCACTGCAGTTAGTACAATACATAGTCTCACTGAATTTTTGAAATAAACCAGGAAACATTTTTATTTTAGACAGTAACTTGTATCAGAAAATCAGTTAAATGTTGGATAATACTCCACTCCACATTGGATAATACTCACCAACTATAGGAAAAGATATTAAGGACTGTCTTACTTGTACTAGAACATTAAAATGAAGACCAGTGTCCTCATTTTAATGAAGAATAACCTTGATCTTTAGAGGCTATAATATATAGAAAAATAACTAAATGTTGGGTTTGTTTTTTTTTCTGAAACTTGTTTTAAGATGAGCTCAACGCTTGCAGAGGAGTCATCTATGTAAGAAAAAGAAGCCTTAATTTTGAGAGTACACAAATAGAAATTACTGTTGATTGAGACACTAAGCATTAGGGAACTTTAAAAGTAGATATGTAATTTGTCTGTGAAATTGATTTATTTTACATTCAGCATGTAATTGATCCAGAGTGTAAGTAGCAAGACTGTGATACTGCTCTTCATGATCAGGAATTAACTATGAATGAAGTAAAAGAGATCATTTTATAACTACATTAGGCGTTATATGCTGTTTGAAAACACAAGGCAGTATCTGACAGTGACCTCTGATCCTGATTTAAATGTTTGGTGGATAGACTGAATTTTTCTTTAGCATGTTCATGTAACTGAAAATTGTTGCGGGTTAAGTGAGGACAGAAGAAGGTCCTACAAATGTAAATGCTGATTAGAGCTCAGTTAAAATATTGTGATTTCTAGTGTTTTTCATCATAAATCTGTACTGTCAGTGTATAATTCTTTACAGAAAAAAAGTATATAAGAAAAATTTTCAATATTTTTAATAAAAGTATTTTAATTTTCAGAACTTGATGCTATTTTGTTTTGCATTAGCAATATAAAGTTTCATCTGTCTTGTCTTACAGAAGTTATAAGTCCTCACAGGGTTTATAAGCAATGTGCTTGTTAATGTCATCTTTTGCTCTTCATATTAGATCATATTTCTTATCCAACAACTAAAATCACGTGATTCCTGTGACATAGCGTAACTTCTACCATAGGAATCATGGTCTTTCCATAACCTCAAACCATATGAAAAAGAATTCAACACCAAGAGTTCCCTTGGGATCCCTTATAGTGTGTTCCAGCAACTTTTCAGATTTTTGCTAAATGTAGGGGAAGACTTTGTTTACTACTACATTTGAAACATTTTTAAAGGCCATGGTCATAATAGCCACATGCAATATACTGGATTTCAACTTCTGTGTGCAGATTGATTTGGCCTTGCCTTTATTCAGGTGCTGTCATGTCAGAAGGTAAAATTTTTTTTAAAACTTGGAATCTCTTAATATTGCAAAGGTTCTGCAAAGACTTCAGTATGACATTTCATTTACCCTTCTTAATACCAACAAACAGAAAGCCCAAACAACTCTCCTACCCCCTACCAAAATCTGTTATTAATGTGGATAATAGTATCCCTTAAATCAGTTGGCCCCATCTCTAAATCCTCAGTTAAAAATCAGTTGAAAGGCTTTGTCTTCTCAGTAGAGTGTTTGTGGTTCAGTGACCCCCCCAAGATAAAAGGTTGGTATCATTATGGGGCTACAATTAAGGAATAAACCTGCTGTGTTCAGCTGGTCAAAAATCCATTACATGTGGAAACATTATTTTATGTCCTCACCGTCATTCGGAAAAACTTAAGTAATGTGGAAAAGCTAGTAGCAGAGACGTCCTTTTTGACTATGAAACTGTGGAACTGAGTCCTGATGTTTTCCCTCCAGTATAGAATATTTACAGTGCTAATAGAAATGTCTGAGGCACAATTAAAGTCAGGAATACTTCCTCTTGGGTGCATAGACTTTAAACCAGCAGACCTTTTGGAGACAGGCCAAAGAGTTGAACAGCCTGTAGCAGTATTTTTGCTTTGTGAGCCATATAGCACTTAGATCTGGAGAACATAAAATAAAGACACAATGAAACCAGTTCGAATGGCAATTTACCAACTATAGTCATCCGAGCCAACTAGTGCTGAAATTTCCTTCCCTAAGACAGTTTATTTATGTTAAGCATACTGTGTTACCGTAATTTTAAAGCAAACTTTTCAAATACATGCAACTCATGCTTCTTAGACGTTGCCAACAAGTTGGTCTCTTGGCTTCCCATGCTGCTGTGGCTGATGGGATGGCTCCGCCTTCAGGCATGCTGGAAGCAAGAAGCCTTTCAGTGGGTTGCTTAATAATGAATTAAAGGATAAAGGTGAAAAATGTAGGCCTTTTTGTATTTCTAATTTAGCATTGCTGCTGGAAGTGTTCAGCATATATTCAAAGTCAAGGTATTGGCTGAATTCTGGACTGAGAGGATGGTTGTTCACAATTGGAATCAAACACCTTGACTTTTTTATTTTATTACAGCTGTATTTGATAGTATAATAACAGGCATAAGTGCTTTCAAAATAACTTTGTGAAACAGTCTTTGTCTCCTGATGATACCACTGAAATGTTCCTTCTGTAAGGCTGATGTTAACTTTTATTTTTGTCCTGTCACTTATTTTAGGATGGAGTACTCAAAGACTGCAGTGTATTATATTCTATGCTTGACACACCATAGATTTCATAGCTTCCTGGAGATCTGTTGCTCTTTTAAACAAGTTTAGTTATATATTTTGCCTTTCTTTCCATCCAAACTTTTGAACTGTGGAATGCAGTAAACTCCTACTGCTGCACAGCTAGAAATTTAAGTGAAGCATGGGTGTCAGGCTTGGAGGGAAAATGAAGAAGGCATGTTGTTCTATGCTGCAAAGTGACTGTCCAGAATTTCAGCTCTCTTAGTTTTATCTGCCACTTCCTATGACAAAAGGGCTGTCTCCAAGTTGCTTTCAGACCCTTGACAAAATCCACTACAGCAACAGATGCGGGGTCAATAAAAGATGCCTGTCTGAATTTGTGAATGCTAATGATACTTCAGATTAGAGTGTCCTTTCTGCCTTGTTCTTGAACGTCCTTTGTCCCTTACTGATCTGCATGTTGGAGAGTTCCCATTATGACTAATTCATTTGTTTCCGTAACAAATTAAGGTTTCTGGCCCATGCTAGCTTAAAAAAATCACTTTGAATTTAAAATAAATCCCTGACCTTGTTAGGCTCATTGTGTTTGTGGATTTAGGCTTTGACTCAGAAGTAGCTAAGAAGTAAAAGATTTAAAGCACGTATTGTGTCCAGTGAGGTCATCAAAGCTACAGATATGTTGACTCCTGGCCTCAAGAAGAAAATGGGGAACATCATCAACATAGGCCTTCTGCTGTTTATTTTGATGGCAATTTTCTCATTAATTTCAGTGAAATAAAATACTGATTTTATGAGTAAAGGGCTCACAGTCTGGCTAGAGTGATTTAGAAATGCATGTCTACCAATCTCTGTACTTCGGACATCGTGGGTTTGAAGTATGATATTTCTTTTCCTTGGCTTCATAAATAATGTAGATTAACAAAATCCAGATGGTTTAGAGCTCTCAGTAGCTGCAAGTTCAAGAAATTTTTTATCCTTTGAAAGGAAGACTCCATACTTTTTCAGTTCTCCTTGCATTTTATTCAGAGCTTAACAATTTAGGGTTTTTTGTTTAGTTCTTCTTTAAAAAGTCTGTTTTCTTTAAGATATCAGTGAGAGGGCATACTTGCAAGTATAGAGAATGTGGTTAATGAGTGTCTGATGGAATGCACAACATGAAGATGTAATTTTCAGTCCCTCCAGGAAATTCAGTGCAAGATTTCCTGAAGAAGCTTAATTTTATGAACATCAATGATGGTATTTATAAGTTATTTAAAGGATACATGTTATACTTTGAACAAAAAAAGGACAATGTTTGAACTATTACATGGCATTTTTATGTATTGATTTCTCTAAGGCATGTAGCAAATATTCTAGTTTTGCTGCAAAATTCAGGCAGTTATCTTTCATATTTTTTGCTGAAAAATAATCTTCATTGAGAAGGTAAACATTCTTGTTGATTTCTGCAAGATTATATATATTTAAAAAAGCACTTTTCTCTGTTTAGCTGGTGGATGTTGCATAATAGGCAAAGAAGTGCTAGATGCATGTTTATCAAAAGCTATGTCAAGAAGCCATCTTCTGTCTTCCACAAGTCATATCATTCTTTTCAATTTTCTTAGAAAAAAACCCCGTGGCTTAACCTTGGATAGGTATTATGTTTTGTTTATTTTTTTTTTTGTTAAATTAAGTTTATTTTAGGATTGCTTTAATGCTAATATTATTAGTATTTTCATTGGAAAAATAGCATCTGCTTAAAGCTCTAACACTTTGACAGATGAGGTGTACTAAGTTATCGTAAGTTTGCTGGAAGGGCCAGGACGCAAAAGCAGAGTTAGATTAGTAGAAGCTGATTGTAACATCTGGGTTTTAAATCAAAGCTGAAAGTTGGGGTTTTTTTTTGTGTAGTTATTAATTATTCAGACTTTTTTGCTAGTTCTATCTAATCTTCTAAATGAATGTTTCTCTAATAGAATTTCAAAACTCATATATGAAGCTATTAAAATAGTCTTTCCATAAATAGCAAAAGTGTTTGGGTAGCAAATCGATCAAGAACGTGGGCATGGACATCTCTGGACTACTGTAGACAGTATTTTCTCTCTACGGCTTGCTTTCTTAGGTCTCATTTTAGGCAGCAGTCAGTATGGAGCAACACTGCTTGCCACAGTGACTGATGAATGATTGTGTAGCTCTAATGGGACAAATAGAAAGAAGAAATGAAAGGGCAGAAAGACATCCCATCATGCCTAGTTAGAACAGTACCCTGTACACTAATGTTATATTTTATGGTTATTTATCCCCTGGCACTATTTAACACCACCAATTTTGAAGATAAATGTAGTAAAAGCATTTTTATCCTGCTGCTATGAAAATGTGCTTTTAATAGATTTAGGTTTTCTCGGGTCATAAGAAAGAAATAGAAAGATTTTGCAGCTTTCTAAAGGACTGTATTATATACCAAGTTTAAAATGTCATAAAGCAGCTTGAAACACTACAGGGAGTCTGTGCAGTAATTGGAAAAATGTTTCATACTAATGTTTGGATTGCATTAGTGTGAGCCGTTGGCATACTTTTCGTGACAATAAACATGTCTTTGCTTAATTGTAATTATAGCTTAAAGAAGGGAAGTGAGAAAGGTACTTTGGTGAGTATGGATAATGACATTTTAATGCACTTAAGGCACAAGACAGCACTCCGAAAGACCAGCTCTAGCTTGCATGCACTGCTGATAGACCAGCCCTATGTTTTTATTTAATAATATTTATCAAGATTGGAGAGTTTGTTAGGATTCCTCTTTTCCATCCTCTCTCCTTGCAGATTAACAATTGGCAAGGTTGCCAGCCTGTGTGTCTTCCTCAGATTAAATTCCTAAGATTCCAGTTATTACTCAGTACTGAGCTGTACCAGATTTTCACTGGTGCTGTTGTCTACATGCCACCCCTCCTACAGTAGGTTTTAGTTAGCATAGCAAAATATAGGAGAAACAGAATCACTCACCTTTGAAATGTCACTTGAGAGAAAAAAAGAAAAAAAAGTTTAGAACTCGTAACAGCATCTCATATCTCTATTATGAATGCAAAGTTGGGCTTTTGTGTGCAGATTTGGACTTTGTGGAAATCCCCAACATCTTCATTTATTCAGAGTTTCAGTTTCAGGCAACTTTAGACCCACTGAAATCACTAAGCTTAAATCCTTAATTGTAACCAATCAGGAAATGTAAAAATTTAGGTATTTATTCTCCTGTTGTCACTTGCTTCCTGAAGGATTAAAACTTAAATTTAGAATGGGCATTGTTTCTTACTTGGATCAGAATAGCTTGTAGCTTATTCAATCAAATGCATATATAGTTTATTTTTTTCCTCAGAGTTGAAGCCCTTCGAGATTTTAGGAGCTCTTCAATTAATATGGTAGTATAATGAGAAAATGACTAACTGCTTTCAAGTGCTCTTGGTATAGTTTTGAGATGTAGCTGGTTCTTTAGGATCCTGAGTGTCCTTCTCTGCCACTTTCAGTGCTACTGAATTCAAGCCTCACTCCAGAGTTCTTAGAATATTTTTCTGCATTAATCCTTACCAGGAATAAAAATTTGTGCATAACCTGGCTGTTTGGGAATGGTGAAGTGAACTGAATAATCCTTTCTTATCTGACTACTCGATGGATATGCTTGTCAGTGCAATTGGATTAAAAAAGTGTTGGCAAGATCTGTTAGGACCTGCAGTACGCTTCTGGTAACCAGAAACTGGAATGAGAAAAGTCACAGTAACACCGAAGAAGAGAGAATGATTCATCGAAACTCATCAAGAGAAGCAGTCATAACAGCAGCACTACTTTGACTTAGTAAATTAAATTGTCATGCTAGAGCGGAACATTGAGATAGAGCCTTTAAATCTGTATTTCAGTGTACTTCCAGGACTAACCTCTAAACTGAAAGCAGTAATAGCACTTTTGGGTCAGAGTCAAGATCAATATTTAATAATCACCATTGTGGGAAAAATAATGAGGCATTTCACTCTGAACTTGATATTGGTGGGAGGGTGTTGCTATTTACATACATAAAAACACATATTTTTTTTTTTTAACAAGTGCATAATTGTACTTCATGAAATAATTTGAAATTCCTAAATTTAACTGAGGGAAAATTGCCAGCTAGTCGTGGTTTGTTTCTAAATCTTAATGACAAGATACATCTGCATGGCTGGGACAGATAATTTGAAGAGAAAAATACCAAAAGTTTCATTTCTAAACAAGCAGAAAAGGTTTACTTGTAATAGGAGGACTTCAAGTAGTACGCTTTTTTGGTTGGTTTGGCTTTTTAAAGAAAATTTAAGATGTAACTGCTGTTTTCACTGCAGTCTTTAGAGACTATAGAAGTAATGTTGAGCAGAATAAGTGACATATTGCTACAATACTTGTGATTATAACATCTGTGCTAGATAAGACTCTAGAAATATAGAAATATATTTTTAAGCTCTGTTATACCACAAATGCCATAGCACAAGTAATTGAAAGTGATTTAGTGGCCAGCATTAAAAGATTACCAAGTAGATTGATGTAAAATGCATTATCAGTGTAAGTAACAGGTAACTCAATCAAGTGCAGAGCACTTTTTTTTGCTCACCAAAACTATGATATGAAGGTATATATCTCTGTGTGAAATATGGTGCAGATTTTTACAGATAAGCCAAACTAACTCTGTCAAGCAGCTTTAGAAGGGTGGATTTGCTTTGAAGCATTAAAATTGTTAGAGTAAGTCATGAAACTCTAGTGAAGACTTTTGGTGCTGTTTTCTCTAGAGTAATTCTGAGAAAATTGTTTTCATAAACTATTTCTTTTCCAAAAGTAAAACTATAACTGTAGGAAATTTAACAAAGCACAGGCAGAAAATTGATCAGGCTCCACTAGGTGAAAAACTAAAAGCTTCTGCTTTCCAGGTAACAATTTATGGTAGCAATGTCAAGCTCTTTAAAATGTTCTGGTTATAATTCATATTTTATGTGCATGGCATAAATACAGTTTTTTAAAAAGATCTGGCCTTCAGTGAAATGCAATCAGTCTGACTGGATGCTTGTGGATCTTTGTTTTACCCGTCCCCTGTCAAACCTCTGGAGGTGGTAATGGAGAAGCATTTTGCCAGTGACTTAAAGTATTTTCAGGGAAGAGCAGCAAAAGTGGGGAAAGGAATTGTGTACCTCTCCACGAACAGTCTTCCAGCTGTTTCTTTGATGTTCATGATACTGTATTTTCTTTTACTATGTTGTGTTAAGATTTTTACTTGAAAAGGAACGTTTTCATAGTATGAAGTGCTTCTAGTCACAGCTTTCAGTGGTATACCACATACCATATTAAATCATTTTGGGAACTACCTTCTTCAGAAGATGCCCTGTGGGGGACCAGGGAGTAGCTGAATGCAACATGAATCCTCATCTGCAGCAGGAAGAGACTTGGGGAACAGATCAATAAAAGATCCGGCTCCGAATGGGAAGTATGTCCAGGAGAGGACAGCTATGGATGCCAGGAGCCAATCCACTATGTCAGGGCAGACTGGGAGACAAGAATTGGTAAGAAGCTGAGAAGCTGTGGCATAGCTCCTTCTTGCCCCACTTGCTGCACCGGGAAACTTTTTGATGTAGCCCCATGGTGACACTGGTATTACTGCACCAGAAACAATCTCTTACCCTCCTTCCAGCAGCTCTTCAACACTGTCCTCTCTGACCCCATCTGAAAGATCCCCTGCTAAGAGGCGAGGGGCCGTGCCCTCGGCTTTGGTAACTAATGCCATGTACCAAAGGTGGAAATAACACCTTGCAGGTGTGGTGCTCCTGTGCACGCCTGAACCTCACTGTTAGTGACTTTACAGCATTCAAAACACTAGGAGATAAAGGTGAAAGTGAATACATTTAAGTTGTGTGCTGTGAAACACATCATGAACCGTTATACCGTGTCTTGTACTACACTCCTGCATGTATTTTATGCCTAGGTCTTAAAGCAGATTTTGACCAAATGAAATGTCAGAGACTAGATCTAGCTTCAGAATAAGCATTTAATCCATCTGCCTGGTCTTTTACTCCATAGAAGGTTTCACCTTTGAATTACCAATGCCACCTTCAGAGCTCTTGTGCAAGACAGTCGTTTATGGTTGGAGGTATGTTGCTACATCTGCTACCCAGTTAATGTTAGTACTACTCAAGATGAGTATGTTTTACTTTTCAGGTCTCTAATATTTTTGTAGATTATATTAGCGGATAGAGACTGAAATTTCTGGTAATAAGTCCTATAATTCCACTTTGTAACTGTTCTTCCTCCAACTCCTTTTGTGAACCTGCTATCAGAAGCTTGGAAGAAAAACTGAACTGCATCTATTTATCCTCTGTGGGCCAAAGCATGTGGGCTCTACAGCAAATAATCACTGTCTGGCTGACTTTATTGAGCATCCATGTCAATTCATCCTACAAAATATTCTTTTCATGTACTACAAAGTCTTTTTAAGGCATCTGGGACCTAAGTATGGGTGTACTAACACCAGCACTTGAGATAAACCATTAAGAACTCATCCTCCTGACATGAGAAAATAACCCGCTTGATATATTCCATGTAAAAGCCTCTTGAATCATTGGGAAGTAAGTTCCCAAAAGGAAGGAGAGAATCAAGAAGATCCTACAGTAAAATCTAGAAAATACTGCCTCCACCCAATAAAATCCTTTGCAATAATCACATTTATTTGAAAATTAATCACTTGTATTTACCAACATAATAAACCCCAATAAACCCAACTCCCATATTTAAAGTAAAGGGAAATGTTTTACATCTTACATGTCCACTTTTGTTATTTTTAGCAATTTTCTGGAAAACATTGGCTTGTTAAAATAATCACCTATAGGAGTCATAGCTTGGATCTTTTTGCTAATAGTCATTAGAATCAGACACCATAGGGGTATACAGGTAGTGCTTGAATACAAAGGGAAGTTGCTATCGTTCCATACCCCAGGACATCAGTTTGCTGTCATCTTTTCATGTACCATACTTCTGTTGCAGGGCAAAATGGTTAAATGTCTTTGTTATCTGTATTAAAGGATGAATGCAACTCTTCCACAGAAATATGCAACAAGAACTCTGTGTACTGACATTTGCCAGTGCTTCCAGAACACAATTTCTATGGGTTTCAGCTACATATTCTTTTCCTTGCCCTTGCTTATGTGAAGCTGAAGAGGCTGCTCTTGAATATTTAGGCGTTGCCTTTTCTGAGAACCATTCATAATGATTATATGTTCTGCTTGACTGACAGTTTGTGGTAGGGCAATTCATTAAGGTTAATTGAATTCTGAAAGGAGGAAAAAATATATCTTTGGACATGAGTGTGAATTATTGAGAAACAGTGTAATGTACACACTTATAATTTTTGGAGTATATAATGAAGAACATACTGATTTTTAAAACAACGACGATAATTTTACATTTGAAATAACAGTTAAAAATCAGTGTGGAATTAAAAATAGCACCTTTTGCTTCCTCATTAGCAGTCATGATTGGTTAATCGATAGCGGGCAGGAGAAGTGACACAAAAACCTGCATTGCTGCTGAAGCAGACAGGATATTGACATTTAAACAAATGCTTTAAACATACTGTGCTTACTCTTCTAGTTTTAATATTAAAAGCTGGTGGGGGAGCTTGTCTTATTTCATCACTCATATTAATCTTTCTCACACAGCTTACTTAGGGTGGTTCATTTTTGTTATTTTCTACATGAAAGAGAATCACAGACCTACCAAATCCTCCTTTTCTTTCAAGAGATTGATTGAACCCTCTGTAACATTTGGGACTTGGGAGACATTTCCATTGATCTCACTTGCTATAAGCATTGGTAATAGCCAGAGTAACCCCAAACAAGTAACCTGCCAGGATTTCTTCATCCTAATGATTCATATCTGGAACTTTTCAGCAGCACTGTTGATAGAATTTGTGTCTGCACTGATTTTTGGGGGAGGGTGAGCGTTACATTGCACAAAAAGATGAAAATGTAGGTAGGTGAGATATGCCATCTAGCTTTCAGCTGGGTGGTTTGGGCTGTGTTATCGCTGCAGCTCTGGCAGCGTGGAGGTCACCATGGGCTAGCTGTATGGCAGTGGCTTCCCTGGTGGGTTTCTGCTGTGGCTGGGAGCTTGGGCACAGGCTCACCCATGGAAGCTGCTCCATTTAGCTGAGGATGCTTCTGCAGATGAGAAGGAGCGGCAGGCGGCTGAGTTTCTCTCTAGTGGTTCAGGTGCTTAGTAACAGGCAGCTGTGGGAAACAGCTCTTACTCATAGAGTAAGTAGAGTAAGTAGTTCTATTCCAGAACAAGTGCCTGTATATCCAGGTACAGGGGTCTGTCCTATCTCTCTCCTTCCCTTTCTGCTTGTCCTTTTGCTGCTCCTGTGGAAGTGTACACCGAACTCCTTCACCTGATGAGATTGTGAATGTCCTTATGGCAAACCATCCTGTTGCAAAACAAGTCCATGAAAGATGTGATAATTCCCTTCAAAAAGCGAAAAAGAAACTTTTGTTGTCCTACCTGTCCCTAACAAGGAGCTATCAGGTGCAGAAACACTGCCCCACCTCTCCTAAAAACTCAACAGCAGACAGTCACAACTTTTGTTTGTATGTGAACACCTGACCTGTAAATTTGCTTTCAGGTGAGCTCCTTGGGGTAAGCACCTGGGGTAACTTGTGTGCTGGAGCATCTCCTCTCTGAGTCCTGAGTTACTGCAGGTGGGATAGGTAGTAAGCTGCCAGGTTTCGGTGCTGCTGAGCATTCTCAAACACCAACATTAGGTACCTTGAGGATGTTAATATCAAAAACTCAAGTGTCAATGGAAAAGGGACATACAGATTTACTCATGCTGGTGTTTCAGGAATCTGGTTTTTGATGAAGTACCTTAAGTCCTTTCATGGATTAACCACACTTGGTTTTCTTACACACTGGTGTGATTTTTCATTTGGCTCTAACTTCCTATTTGTGCTTTTTTGATGAAAGATGTGCAAAACCCTGACTTGAAAGTATAGGAGTTATCCTGTTGATCGCAGTAGGGCCAATGAGATCTGAAAATTATATAATGTGTAGTTAAGAACACAAAATATTTGCAGGGTAGTCAACTTTCAAAGGGATTTGGGAATTACCAGTTTTGCATTTTGTGACTTTCTGTGACTTAGTGAAATACTAAGGATGGTGACGTTAACACGTTAGTTCTTTGTCCTTTCTTATTTCATAAGAATTCTGATTCTTTGACTAATTTTTATATACATTAAGACCCTTGAAAGTCCCAATGGCCTTAGTGGAGGACATACTGACAAAAAGTTATGTCCTGGATATACATAATCTCTGGTAAAGGTATTTGAAGACGTATCATTCATTACAGAGAGCTTTGTGGGTTTGGTGCTTCGGAACCATGTGATTTGTTGAGTATTTTGTATTCTGTGAAGATGTTGGGGGTATTTTGGTCTTTGCTTTTAACATCAGTTGCACTAAATGTAGCCTTAACCAACTTGACAGAGCCACTAGAACTGGAAGAGCACTTCCTGTTAATTTATGTGAGTAAACAGAATGGAAATAATTTTGAATTCCTACTTATGACATTGCCATATTCAACAGAACCCAGATTTTAGCTGAGCACTGGAAAAATAATTAAACAGAAGGAAAACATAAATGAAAGACTTCTAGAATCAGTTTTGTCTTTTTCTTTTAGCCATTTGACTTTTAAAATATTTCTGTGTTACCATTTTTATCACTCTTAATTCTTCAGCTTCTGTGAGGGCAAATTCCCTACTCCAGTCCCTGGGAGATTAGCTGAGGCCTGACTGGTATGTTTGGTGTGAATGTGTACAGTTATTCTTTTTAGTTTCTGTATGTTTGTGTTGTAAAATTTGCTAAAAGGTATCAATGCTTAAATTATTATTCACTTATCTTCCTGGGTTATTGGGTATGAGCAGGGCCAACAATAACAAGCCGAAGTCTAGAACGGAGGAGTCTTTTGTGACATAGTTCCCTCCTTCAGTGATGAATTCCAAACCGGCTATAAACGTATCTCTCCAACTTATTGGCGCGGGCAAAACGGTCTCAGCCCTGGGATATTTTACTTAATTTGTTGCCAATTAACACAAACTTCTAATGACTGATTTGGGCATTGAGGAGAAAAAGCGAGAATAAACGATTAAGCACTGAAGCAGCCGCCTCTCCCCTCCCTTCCCCCTTCTCTCCCCGACCGCAGCTGCAGCCGGAGCCGGAGCCCTCCCCTCCCCCGGCCCGGCCCCGCCGGGGGTCCCGCCCTCTCTCCCGCCCCGGGACCCGGGTGTCCCCACACCTTCCTCCCCGCGGGCTCCCGGCACCTCTGTGAGAGCAGAGCGCGGATGGAGACTTCTTTCCACCTCCCCCCGCGGCGGGCTGGTGAGCGTGAGTAGCTTTGCTCCGTCTCCTCTCCAGTCGTGGGGTTGAGGTGGGCGCCGTGGAGTTGTTTCGCCAGGGAGAAGCGTTCCTTGCAGGTGTTATCGATAGGGGGGGTCGTGATACAAACCCACGACGCCCCATCCGAGGAAGCAAGGAGAAAAGAGCACCCTCAGAGTCCTCTCAAAGCCCTGCTGTCGGGGGCTGAGGTGGCCAAGCCCCCGGGGTGTTCAAGCCACCAGGGCGCGAAGGGGCAAAGTAGTCCCAGCGCACAGTTAGTCACAGGAATCTCTGTGGTTGCCAACTAATAAATATTTATAGGCGTGTGCTTCTGCCATCTTTACATTTGTTTTAAAACAAAGATCTCTGTGTGAAATTGAAACCTAATGTTTCATCCAGCTTGTTTGCAGTGTAGGAAAAAAGCCCGAGATTTGTCCGATTAAAATGATGGATTGCATCTACTTAAAGGATGATTATAATTAGCTGAATAAACATCTAGAAAGTAATGAGCTGTAAAGGTACTACCATCCAACTTTCGCATATAGTAACGAAGGTAATGGAAATTATTGGTATGCTGAGTTACCAACCAAAATTATGGCTGTACAGGGTATCCTTACTGATATAAAATGCAATGAAACACTTGTGATTGAAGATACTTCTGTGTAAGTTTGTGATAAGTTAATCTAACCAACAACGAGTTAAAAATTAGTTTAAGTTCTTTGTAAGTGTTGTCTACCTTTTACTATGAGTAGTTTAAACATTCATTTCTGACTGCATCAGACATCAAGGTAATCAAATCGAAATTTTCTCATCACAGCGTAATTGAGAAGCAATGCTTACCTTTAATAGAAATAATTTTATTTTATCTGCAAGAGTGGTCTTGGATTTAAGGATAACACAGGAGAGAGAAAGATGTAGACTTGTTTTCTGTAAGCCTGTGGGGTTTGGTTTTTGTGGTGTAGTCAGTGCAGTAAGCAGTACTGCATCCTTCTACAAACATTGCCCTGTGGATTATTTGTATACCACGATGACTATGACACTATATTAAATATAAATGTAAAAGCTATTTACATGTTACTATGAATGAATAGGTGTATTTATTATGCAGTCTGATTGTTAGGTAAATAAGGCACGTTTTACACTGTTATTTCTCCCCCCTAGTTCTTACTTTGTGGAGGACTTTTTCTTGCATGTTTGATAGATGGTTTGTTCAGTAGAGTTGTTCAGACACTGAAAATGATACTGTTCAGAATTTACTATCCTTGTATCTCAAAAGAGTTTACAAGTTCACACACGGCATATGATATGTTTATATCCCTTAGGGAGGAATACATAAAACAGTATTGTATAAGAAAAGAAAAGATAGAAAGGGAATCAAGGGCAGACAAATGGGTTTCAAGAAAAGATCTGATTCTGGCATGAATATATCTGGTTTGTCTAAAAACATAATTTTTACAGATTGACCTAAAATGGATTTAAATACTGGTTTAGTTGAATAACTAACATGTCAGGTTTTGAAGGGTTATAGCTTATGACTGTGGATTTATCAATACAAGGAAAATCAATATGACCTTCATCTGAATGAAATTAAGGATATCACCTAGAGGCTTGTAGATAAGCTGATGAAATTTGCGTAGACTAGACCCTTTCTGGTTTGGGTCTGAACATGACTGGCAATGGGTGGTAAGGAAAAAAAGTATAGTCTTTAATTTGGAGTTTACTTTTAAACTATCCAAAAGGCAATGCTTGTACTTGATTCTGTTAGTGTTTATGTGGTACCAGGCATGACTACCTAAGCTGTGCTTGCCTGAGAGACAGTGTCAGGGGCAATACAAGTTAAAGAGTTACCCTCTACCTGCGCACTGTGTCCTGCCAACACAACCATTTATCGGGTTGCTGTGTTCCAGGCTATGAAGATAATTAAAACTTTTTTAACAAGTGTCTTTCCAAAGTGGTTTTGAAAAATGGAAAATTCTTCATTTTCATAGCTGCCTCTAGCTTTCCAGGTAATCAATATCAGTAACTAATCCCAACTTTTGTCATTCTTAAAACCTAATGTTTTTTAATGCTATGCCTATCTGTGCCTCTCTCCAGTAGTCCAGTTCTTATCTCCTCTGGGCCAAGAGGCCATCCAGCTCTGGGATCAATTAGGGTCTTTCCTGAATCGCAGCCGTGTATCTCCAGAATAGCACAGGAAGGTCCATGGGCTGTACTCCAAAGGGGCAGTTTTCTAGCCCCTGGTTAACCCAGTTCGCCTTCAGCATACGAGTGGACCCCGCCACTGCAGCGTGCCTTCCTTTTGAACTATCTGTTTAAATTTTAAACTGCTTTCTGGAGCATTCCCCCGGGTGTTGTAGAGAAAACTTTAATCTCATGGCTGTGCTGAGAGGCATGAAGGAGGTCCCGTGGTAGTTCCTTCTGTCAGGGAAATAGATGCTGCCTCACAAAACAAGTTTGAATTTTACTCCCAAAGTCTCCAGGCAGTTCCCTCGTAGCTTAGCTAACCGGCACAGACAACACATTAAAAAGCAACAGAAAACAAATAAACAAATATGAAAAGAACTTAGTAGGAACTGGATTTCTGTTGCTGGCAACAAACTTTTCAGAATCTTAATTTTAAAGCTCCCTAATTATTTCAGGCACTAATTTTTAAATCCAAGCTTGAAGGACATTCACAAAGTGATTTAAAGTCTTCTCAATGGAAATTTACTGGGATGCCCAGGTAGTCCTGGCTTTCAATCAATAACCGCTCCTTTAATAACATAGCAACCTGTTGACAGGAAACATAGTGGAAATGTCTTTCTCTAAATCAGTCAAAGGGGATAAGCCCAGAGAAGGAATGGAAGCTAAATTCCCCAGATCAATAGCTACTGTAGTGTATCTGTCACCTTTGCCGTGGGCCAGGAAATGCGGTTGAAACAGAAATAGTTATTGACGCATTTCAAATGTTCAGTTACTTGAAGATACTTACTAAGAGTTCTTAGAGCACCAGATTAGTGGTCCTGGCTTTAATGATGCACTTTGAAAGACGCAATAGATTTTGAATTTTCTCTCCCCCCACCCCCTGGTGTATATCTATGGACTGATTTCTCCCAAGGAACTGAACTGTCTTGTGTAAGACAGCACAGAAAGGCACAGGTGCAGTAGTTTCTCGAGCTGCAAGCAAGTACCTTGAGCACCAGGTTAACCCTTCCTCTCTTCTGAGGGAAGAACCCGTCCGTCTGAAGTGGCTGAGTGCAGGCAGTGTTGTGCTGACTCTGAAAAGCAGCAGGGCAGGGGCAGAGACCAGGGGAGAATCTTTCATTATTGAAGTTACTGTGGTTTACTGAACTGGGCTGGATTCTCTTTTAACCAGACCTGTGATTTGTGCTGCTCTTGCACGCCACTGTACGCCCCTCTAGAAGCTTTTGAGTGGTAGAATAATTAAACCAATTAAAAGCCATTGTGGGGGGAAAAAAAGACAATAACAAGTAAAATTGGGAGGTCTGGAAAACTGTAGGTCTTCTCTGTAGAGTAAGAACAAGTTTCTCATCTAAAGTAAACAGATACCACTTGCTGTCTCTCATGGTGCTACAGGAGTAACGCAAACTGAGGATGTCTCTGTGATATTTGCTGCCTCTACCCACTCAGTGGGAGTGTTTGGAAGAGGTGTTCCACTAGACAAGGTAGGAGGACAGCAATAGAGTATATTGGTTATTTAAAGGTGACCTGCAAATCAATTTGATGTTATTTGACGATACACGCTTAGTGCCCCCAGTAATAACCGTGCTTTCAGCACGTTATTAACCAGCCTCACCTGGATCACTGCCTTCTATTCATAGATTGACGTCACGTCAACTCTGCCAGACGATGAGGCAAGCTAATAGGTCAGTGTCTTTCATTGAACTGCATAGTTTGGTATAGCATTCACTTTTAACTGCGTTAAATATTTCTAAAAAGCTTTTTGGAGACAACCGTGCTTCATGGGAAAGAAACTCAGACTTTCTTTTGTTTTCTTTTTCCATCTTGAAAAAGATAAATACATGCTCTCTCATGTTTATGGCCTGCTTGACAAGGACAAGATTAGTAGGAACTTTTACTATAGTCATACAAGTGGCAGCCAGGAAGTTACCTTCTTTGGGACTTGCCTGATATTGGGTTGCTTTAGAAAGGAAAGGGGAGAGAGCTTTGTGGAAGAAGGGTGAGGCTTTTCAGCACATTAGGATCAAATCAAACTATTCAAAGTGAGCCTGAGAAACTGCTGGGCCAGATATGTATGAAAATACACTTCCAACGAAGAGGAATTATGCAGAGGAAAGCAACAAGATGATCTCAGAAACAGTATTTTGAAGCAAAGTAGGAGGTAACTGGACTATTTACTCCGGAGGAGAGAAAACTCAGAGTCTTGTCATCAGTCTTTGCATATGTAGACAAATGCAAATAAACTCATCTCCACAGCAACATGGAAGACTTCTCTATCTGTCTGGTGAGTCCTTCCAATGACAGAGTTGGCAAAGCAATAAAATAGATTAGTTGGGGAAACTGTGGGATATCCATGGTACGATGGCCTCAAGAATAGGATGGGAACACATCTGTCTGGAATGCAATGATGTATATTTGATGTAGCCTTTGATCAGAGGGCTATGCTGGATTATTTCTCAGTGTCTCATGCACTACTTTTTTTTGTGCGTGATTGTGAAGTCTAAAGGAAGATTGGAACAGAGCGGGTGCAGGAAAGATTTGGGAAAAAGAGCATCAGACACAAAAGCATTTTAATTGAAAATGCCAATTTAGATAAAGGTTCTATGGAGAACAGAGAAAGGATAGGTTCCCAAATGTATCTGCAGTGACTGTAAAATGTCTATACCTAACTGTAAAAACAGTGAATTGAAAGTGTAGATAAATCTATTCACGTGCAAGCATAATTGACTCTATAAGATAAAGTACGTAATATGTGTAATCATACTAGGATATACAGATATAACCTTGAGAGAAACAAGAATTCTGAGATGCCACTCAAATTATTTTTTTCTTAAATATTTAGAGCCTTCATGTTTCTTTTTGCTGTTGTAAGATTAAAGTGTTGTATTGTTTTAGAAATCTCTGGGACAGTATATCTAGCAAGCGTATTTTTTTTTTTCAGATGGAGTTCCAAAATTTGACTTACAATTTTGCTGTAATTTTTCCATAAGTAAAAATGGTGATCTTCTGGTTACATCACATAGAAATGAAATTCAGCATTGAAGTGTGACTGCATGTGAGCCCAAACCTATTCTTCTTTCTCCATTTCAATCTCAAATTCACACTTCACAAACTGCAATCAGGTGCAATACAGAATCTGTTTGATTATAAAATAGCAGTACTATTTCATAATAGTACTTTAACTTTTATTTGGAAGTCTAAACCAAATAATTACTTAAATTTCCAATTTCCCATCTCAGGGATAGGTCCATTAAATCATTACAACTGAAACTTTAGGCAACCCATGAACTACCTATGGATAGAAAAGTACAAAAAAGCAAATGGAGAAATTTTGCTTAAGATTTCTGAGACAACCTAGTACAGGAATCCGTATAACCTTATTATTAATCCTTATCATATATCACCTTATGTATTAACAGAGAAAGTGAACTGTGTTGGAATTTGCTGTGCCTCGAGCAAAGATTACTTCCACCTTCTTTGAAGGTGAATTGTCTCTCTCTTTAATCCATCAGAATACGATGCTCTGCACATCTGAATTATTAGCAAATGCACTGTCAAAATTGAAGTCTTTATTTGCAAAAGTAATCTTTTAAATCCTAATGCTGGTAAGAACTATAATTTCATACTTGTATCAGGGTTTTACATCTACATACGCTCCCAAAATAAATAATAGTTACACTTTAAAAAAAATATACACTAGTCCAATAAACACTGATGAGGTGGGCGTGGGCAACAGGATCAGCTCTTTATGGAGAAGCAATACATTATTCAATATAGAAAAATGTTAATATTAATTTAGGTTTTTCAGTTTGGTTGTAAAGTTATATTCAAACCCTTTGTATGGGTATTGAGGTCAAGAAATGCTCATTATGTGTCCTTAAATAGCAATTTTTTACATGTGCAGGGAATGATGCTTTTGTACAAATTCTGAGTTCCATACATAAAATATGAAACTATTATGAAGATATAGTGGCCAGCTTTATGGAGTTGAATTGCCTTATAATTCTGAAATACAACAAAATGACCTGGGGCATGCTATAAAAACCTTAATTTAGGAAAATGTGTATGTGAAAGTGATTTGATAGCAAATGGTAATTATTTTCTTCCGTATTGCTATAACCAAATTCGTAGGAGATGGATTTTGTTTTTATTCTCAATACAAAGTGATTAAAAAAAAAAAAAAAGTCAGCCGAAACCTCATCTGCAGAGTCCCAGCCTAAAGCAAGATTTTTACAGTCAAGTTTTAAATCCTTTGATGTATCTGTGTTTGTAATGGAAATGCTAACATAACCTTAGCTGTTACAGGGCAAACAATATTGCAATAATAAATAATGAACAAAGTGGTTTAATAATTTGAAGCAAATCATGTCATGGGCCTAGCAAGATTTTATGACTAAATTATATGGGCAGGAACCTATCAACGGACATGCTGCATAAATACCATAAATAGATGAACTAAGGATGTGTGTTCATGAAGCTGAAACTACAGTTTTCATGATCTAGGAGATAAAATGCTGTAGGAGACTATAAGAAATTGGGTGGAAGCCTTAGGCAAATCAAAAGACAGAACAAATGATCAATGTCTCAGTTTTTAATCAATGGCTATTATCTCTAGTGCTAATGATCTGTACGGGGCCTCACTAAATCTGCTGGGCTTCTGAATATGGATGTTTTGGTTAATGATGCATTATGTGGCCTGTTGGTAAAACTTCTTTCCTTTTAATTGCAAAACATTATATTCCCCCCCCCCCCTTTTTTTTTTTCTTTGCAGTACCGTGTGTAACCTGACTGAATGTTTTCCTCTTTATAGCTTAAGGAACAATAGGAATTTCCCTGGCACGGTTTGGATCTGGTTCAGTAAGGCTAGAGTCTTCTTTCTGTCAGTTGCTCATACTCACTGTGTGCTTCTAAAGTGATGCAGTGACTCACAAAGTAGGAAACGGCTGATTAATTTATTCCTCCCTCATCTCTGATAGCCAAGAACAAGTTTCTGGGGTTAGAGCTTGAAGGACATGTTTTCCTTCAAAAGATGAAGTGCTTGATCCTCGGTTAACTCTTTTCTTTGGCTTAGATCAACAACAGCAGAGGATGAGGGCGATGACCACAGGCATGCCCTGAGTTGCTTGGTTTATAGAGCTGAGAAGAAGAGTGCCTGCGGTTCGGAGTTAAAGAGCAGGTAGGATGTGGGTAATAACCCCAGCCTGGTGCACTGCTGGTATGGCTCCTTCTGCCCAGAACAGGGGAGGGGAGCATAAGAACTGTGAACCCATTGCACCAGCCCCATCTTAGTCAGGAAGGGTCTCTGCTTAGGCAGTTTTCTTGAAGGGATTGTTACATGGCAGAAAAAAAGACTCTTGAGGTGGTAGTTCAGTACTAGGGAGACTTTGTATAAATAGAAGTCCTGTCTTCATACTACAGTGGCTGTGTAGCAGGGGTCACAAGAAGTGGTGATAAGGCTGAGATTTTGGAAAGATTGTACTTCTTTCGGGTTTCTCTGAGCTAACGCAGTATTTTAGAAGGTGAAGGTTTAAGCAGTCAAAAACCATGTTTATTTTTGGCTGTGCCGGACTTGGTTTTAAGGTCTTGCGTTGCAGCTGATGTTCAGAGATACCCTGAAGAAAGAAGCACAGCAGCTTCTTTCCAGATTCCTAGCAGGATTTTCTTCTGCTTTTGACATACAGGCACAAGCAGGTCATTATACTAGTGTTAATGCATTCGTTTTGCAACTAGCTGACGCTTCTGCAGACCATACCGATGGTGACAGCATTGTCAGGCTGCTGCGCTGTCAGAAAGGAGGACGGCAAGAGAGTGATCCAGCATAGTCTACAAAGCCAGGGGTAAGGTTATGGGGTTGGACTACCTGAAGTCAATTTGTGAAACACACTTCATCTCGCAGTCTTACATCCAGAGAGATCATGAAATGTGTCTCAAAATCCACAGATTTGTTTATTGCTTCAATAACGTCTCTCTCCGACTGTAGCCCTTTGGGTAACAAGGCTCCATTTTAGTGCAAACACTGAGATAGGAAAATGGTTTGTGATCATCTCAGTACATGTAGTTTTCTGGCCAAATTGGGTTTTAGAGATCTTAGTTTATTCATTTGTGACAAAAAGAGGCTGTATTGCCTTAATACATAAAAAGTATCATATTATTATTATTAACCTGTCTCCATATTATTATTAATCTGTTTCCATGCTTTAGATGTTCTTTGAGAGATTGCCCTTTGTCTGTTTTCAAGGCAGTCAAATTAGGGCACTCTGATTTGATACCATTTAATATTCCCCTCTTAATTCATCTACTTACGGAAAAAGCATGGCAGATGTGCTTTGAACTCTGGGGAAGGCTCTGTGAGCCTTTACCAGGGAATTTGCACTCACACCCTGTCACACGACATGAAAGGGGTCTTTTTTCTGGAGCTCTCCTAAAGACAGTGTACACAAGGGTTCTTGATATAAGAAAACAGACTTCCCCACAATTTCAGGTCTTCATTTGGTGGGGGGAAAGGGAGGGTTATAAACATGTGAATGTTAGAACTTATGTATCATCTCCAAATTTGTCACTGACATCTAGGCAAGGTAAAGGCAGAAACTTATTCTCTAATAAGATTCTGTACGCTGCACTGTATATTAAAACTCTGGATTCAACTAAAATTTTCTGTTGTTATAGTTTAACTAGCTTTAATGATTTAGGATCCTATTAAATCAGAACACAGTTTTTTTCCTCCCATCTCAGGTCATAGCAGTTTAAATGGACTAAGTAATGTCCATTATATATTACAAGGAATGCAAGGACAGCCCCACTTGCAAGATAACTTCAATAATGGGCTGTTGGTTTTACAATTCATTGCCAAATTTGAAGACATACACTGTCTAGGCCACACTGAAGGACTACATTGTATCTTTACAGTTCTTTGTTACTGACTGGTTGCTGTTTCTGGTACCCATCATTGGTTTGGGTTTGACAGTGTTTGACAGCTTCTCTTCTTGTTTCTCTTTTGTGAAGCTCTTGTGTGGTCTAGAGCATGATTCCCTTTTTTCTGTGCTCAAAATTACTTGGAATATTACCTTAGGTTATGTATTGTTGTTAGAGGTATCTCATTCTGTGCTTTTCAGCGATTAATTCAGGTGAAGTGATTTTACCAAGATCTTTTGCAGGAATTGGCAATCAGATTGCAATTCCTCCACCCCTAAACCTTTCAGGAGCTCCTCTCCCCTAAATTACTTTCAGTAAATGAGGTTGTATTATACAGTATATAGCAAACGTGCCACCGTTAACATTTTTCAGAGTGGGAAGGAGGATAAGGTTGTTCTAGGAGAGAAAGAAAAAGGAAAATAAATGCGGAGTTATTAAATTGTCCTTTATATATATATATATGAAATTTAAGCTTCAAGGCTTATCTAAGAGAAGATTTAAATAGAAAAAGCACCCCAATCCAAGCTTGCACCTACAGACACTAGGTATTACAAGCACTTGATGACAAGGATTCTGGAAAATCCTTCTTGTGTCTTTTTTTTAACATAGGGCAGATGCTTACACTCCCTTGTCAAGTTTAGTTCCTTGTACCACAGACACTAGACACAGCTCCAGCATGAATTAATGAAAATTAATGTTGGGCGTTTTATCCAATGTGCTAGGAAGACATCATATAATCTATTTTTATTTTGATTGGGTTTCTTTCTCTTTATTTTCTGTCTCTGAATAACAACTCTACCTCCACCTCCTTAAAAAAAAAAAAAAGAAAAGGGAAAAAAAAAATCCTTTTCAGGGATAGAAATCTGCCTGATAGCTGAATTTGACACTTTGAAATGCTGTAATTTCGACAGACGAACAAAGACGGGCATTGGAAATGAGGTGATATTTCCCTGCTCAGACACAGCTTTAAGTAAAGCTTTGGAATGGGAAGGTTGGTTGTGTGACATACCTCACTGAAACAAGCGATAAGCAATATATTAATACCGAGATGTTTGACTCCCATACTGTAACAGTGTGTCTGTGCAACATATTTCCATTTGAAGTGGCAGGATCTGTTTATGTGTCGCATAAAACACAGTAATATCTCTTTCAAACTTTCAGAATAGCTTATCTGTACATTCTGCAGCATTTGTAAACATCCAAGGATGACAGCCCTGGATCAGGCGTGCAGGGTGTTAAGTATGAGGTTGTAAGTGGGGGAAAAAGAAAAAGGAAGAGTGAGGAAGAGCTGGTTGCATTTGGAGGGGTCGTTGTGTCTCTGAAAGACTGGCGTGATATTGTCCACGTTCCTGGGAAGGAGAAACCCTGTTACGTGCTCCATCTGCTTCTCTTCCAACTCTGGCTTCGCAGAGCTCCGAAAGCTCGGCTGAAGGCAGGCGCTGTACAGCACAACAGTCCATAATTCTGACAATCTGTAACTGCTCTGGTTTTGACCTATCTGCCCCATTGCTATCTCTGTTCTTCCCACACTCGGCAGTTTCCAATAGTATTTAATTGGGATTTCGCACCGGTGAGGTCTGACCTGTTTGATATCAGCTGGTCCTCTGCTGCTGCCCGTCTTTCTTCTGCATTTGCAGCTCTTCCCTTCTCACCTCTTGCAGTTCACAGAAATCATCGGGGTTTATGTTGTGCTTTTTTCTTCTTCCTTTGTCTTGGGAAATTATGGTCCATAGGAAGGAAAGTGTCCTGAAAAGCTGGAAGGTAGGCTGCAGGCGTTGGAAGGTAGGTAGTGGAATGAAGGACAAAGGAAATGAGAAGGAAATTTGAGACTCCTTTTCATCAATAAACAATAATGCCCTAACACTTTTTTTTTTTTTAATTATTCCTTGAACACTATTCTCTGAAGAATAAATGCAAATTTCCAGATTTGGTTTTTCTCAGTAATACATCTATTTCAGAAATAATTTGGGAGGTAGCTGGAATGAATATTGTTTAATTGCAACCTGTTTGCCACAAGGTAGGAGGAATAGAGAGTTATGACTCACCAAGCTTTTTTTTTGGTGTGTTTTGTGTTGATTTTTTTTTTAAAGGGTAAGCACTGCAGTCTTTCTTTTTACCTTGTCAGTCACATGTAATTAGTACTTTCTGTGCACAGAGAGTTTTCACTGTCATGTAGATTGACTGGGAAAAGGCGTGTTCTGTAAGGCCTTAGCTCTTCTCCTGATGAATTAAATAGTCTGCCTATTCAAGTTAGTAAGAGCAGGCTTTGACACATGTTACATATGTATACTTTCTGCAGTGTTTGGAAGGCTACTTTGACTTTCATGGGATTTAGTTCCGACTCATAATGCCTGCTATCATAAACATAAGTGATCCCTTGTAATAAAACATTTGGCAGTATTTACCATCAGAAATGCCTCTTTGCAGAATATATGCTATTTTCTGCCTCCTGCAGGCTATCACTCTAAATTTGTATTTAATTGGCACCTACGCCCTATTGAAACTGGCGTTCTACCTTGTGTGTGGGCTAAGTGCCATGCTGACAGATGGACATCAGTGCTGGTATGTTAGAGAGCCAGTTTTCGCATTGCATATAAGTCTGAGTGGCTCCATTTTCCTTTGCAGATAGTGAATTTGAAAATCTTAAAAGGGCTTTCATGTTTAAGGTGAAAAGGATGCACCAGTGCTTTCCAACTCCAAGGCTGGAGAGAGGGAAAAAATATTGCGGCAGTATGAAACAGATGTTTAGCTCTGGTTAACCCGAGATGCTGTTCAGAGGGAGGATTATCTTCATCTCCATCCTCGATTAGCTCTCCACAGGGCACACTGACTTTTTAGTGACATTATTTCCATGGCTAAGCCAAGTTTCTTGCGGAATACCTCTGCTGAATACAGAAATCTGATCTGTCCTGCACCCCGTATAGGAGTCTGTCTATAACTTCTGCTCAATAGCAGCTTTATAAAGACAGCTTTGGCGAAAGAGCGTCATTCAAATGGCTATTTAACTCCTCAGAGAAGCAGCTATGATGTTAAGAAAAAGAAAAGAAATCAGTAAATATACTGCCTTATTATTCTGCAGCATTTAATACGCGTTTCAATACTTCCTGTTCAGGGTTTCTTTTTCTTTCTTCAGGCAATTAGCTGCTAAGATATAAACATAATAAAAGCTAAACTATACAAGAGGGGGGTTTTCATCCTTTTGCTAATGCGAGTACAGACTTTAAATCTCAACCTGAATACTCCTTACAGATTGACAAGGGGTGCATTATTCTAAGTCACTCCGTATTATGTGTGAAGAGTGCCCCAGCTGTGTCACTGCGGAGGTTAAAAGGTGTTAGTGCTTGCATCTTTTAAATGAGCATAGTAAATGAAAGTGAACAATTAAGTAAGAAATTTGGCTTGCTATCTCTGCATGCTGTGTTTTATTGTGGTGTTGCCAGCTTCTCTGAATGAAAATACAAGAGCAAATTAAACAGCTTTATGAACTCGCAGGAGGAGCAGTTGTTCTAGTGGCTTTCATACAAATGTCTAATTAATTCTTGAAGTAACCCAAATTGTTCTTTTGTGATCTGTGAATGGGAATTTGTGAGGAACCTGTGCAGATGAAACTAAGTGAAAGGAGAGCTGGGATTTAATGATTAGCTGGCAGTTTGCAGTTGCTGGGTCCAGAAAATTTTAGTTATCTTTCTCATTAATATTACATTACGAAGTTAATGAAACATTTGGATGAATATGTTATAAGTAATAAAGCATTAATGTTATTTTTCGAGCAGTCAGTTATGCTAATGGGCATCTGTCATTTTTTCACCAGTGTTTGAGTTATTTGTGAAAATCCTAAAATAAAGGTATGTTGCAAATAAAAAAACATTTGACAAAAATCTACATTTGGCTAGTAGCAGTGGATTTAAACTATTTTGTTAAGACTATGTTACTTTAGGAGAAAAGTTCACAACTGTATAACTTTTGCTTCCTTCCTTTAAACATTTTAGAAAGACTCAGTTTAAAATTCTTGAAAGATGTGTTCTTTTTGTTTCACACCAGACCTGTATGAAATAAAAGAGTCCTTTAAAAATGAATATAAAATATTCATTATTCATAGTCAAACACATACCAACTTCAAAGCATGTACTGAAATTACTGAAGTATCAAAATTTATTTTTATGGAAATAGCATCAGGATAGTGAATAGGAATGCTAGCGTTTTACTCCCCTGGAGAAAACTGAATTAGTGTCATGGTGTCAAACCAACAACACCTTCACAGCTAATATTAATCCAAACTCTCTCTTTTTTTTTTTTTTTTTTGTAAGAAAATTTGATATGTATAGTATCAAGCATCAGTATCAGAAGTGCTGTTCTGTTACACATTGACACAGCCAAAGTTAACTGATTTAGGTAACAGTTGACAAGGTCGTTCTCTACTACATTGTTTGGAACACAGCACTCCATGAATTATAAGCGTATAGATCTTTTTGTAGAGGAAGATGGAGTCAAACGACGAGCAAAATACAAATAGCAGAGGAAAGCTTGGCCAGAATATGTCGAAGTGTCTTTTAATGTGCAGGCAGCTATAGGTGTGAAATAACACCTATTCCTCTCCAGTAAGTACACTGAAAGGAACTGTGTATTTTCTCGGAGAAGGGAAGAGCTTGCTTTCTTCGTCCTCCATTAAATATGTAATACCTTATGATGTCTTCTCTACTGTATTTTTATTTAAACTTGGTAATTCCTTTTTAACTGAGAATTTGCTGAAGGTCCCTTCCAACCCCTATCATTCTGTGATTCTGCCACTGTCTTCGTTTGGACCAGGCTCCACCGATTAAGCATAACTTATATGTGTGATTTTGTTTCCTTAGCAATACCTTTTCCTTTAAAACTTCTGCGTATGCTTGTCCTTACAATAACTTAGCTGAAGATCAAATTAGCTTATCATAGCTTTAAGTCAGTCTGATTTTAACTTACTGTTTTCATAGTGGACATATTATTTAACTCCATGTTGTGAGAAGGAAGTAACTGTGCTACGTATCCCTAGATCTGCAAAGCTTTATCCAGCTGACCCATAAAATGGAAGCGATTTCTTGTAAAAGCAAATTTCCCCACTTTACTGAGGTTTAAAATACGCCCCTCAATTCCTCGACTGTTGTCAAAAGCTGTAGCAAGGAATTGCTTTTAAAAAAAGAAAAGGTTTTGGCATCTTTGGGAGATAAAAACTCTTACTTCCACTGCATGTGTTGAAACGGAAAAGGTCTTGATCCAGGAGAAACACCTGAATATTACCAGAATACAATAAAATCCTTAATGGATAAGCTAATTTCATACTGTAATGTGATCTATGGTAGTAATCATTAGTGAATTGCTATGGATAGCATTGCTCTCAGAAATGACAGGAGCTGGGCAGCACCTTGGTTTGATCAGAAGCAGTGTACACGAAGGTGTGTGTTCTCCACTGTACCAGATTATCACCGGTCAGTTGAATTCATACCTGATACAACTCTGCATCTAATATGTTAAGTAAAGGTAACCTGTACTACAGCTGTAATTGTAAGTCAAAAATTGCTTATTCTCTCACCTTAAGGTATTTATAGCCGCAGCATGTCATATGAAGGTCGGGATTTCACGTGTGTATGTGTATGATGTATATTAACTTGCATCCCAGTGGAGCATTTAATTTGGTGACAGACTTGCAAACTTATGTGAAAAGAATGTGAGAGCTTAACTGGAAGGAGTTACACCAAGTCTTATCTTTTAGTACAAGAGCAGACTTTGCTTTTATATACCAAGCAGCAACTGAAGGATATTGTATGGCCACCTGCCTGTTGATACAGTGTTCCTCCGAAAAATCTGGAGGAGAAAGAACAGTCTGTGTTTCCTGACTCATGTAAATCTGCTGTTAAACATATGTATGAATAAGCATATTTTATAATGAGTCATTCCAAGAACTGAAGTTTTTGACAGTATCAGGGACACTTGATGGATTATAATGATGCCTAACTTATTGTATCTGACAGTATGGAAATCTTTCCAAGTTGTAGAAGTGATTGTCAGAAATATAAAATAATGAAGAGCACTACTTAGCCTACTTATACACACTTGTAAGGCATAAACTCTGCTGTTGCCATATGCATATGACTTCATAAGTCATAGGGCAGCCAATAAGACTGGCAAGTGTAAGTCTAAAATGAGAGTTTGAATCAACTCCCATATAGATAAATAAAGTTAATAGACATATGCATACAAGTCTATTTTACATATACATATAGTGTCTAATAAATGTATGTATTTAATAGAGGTAATAGGTCCTTGTCAGATTGTCACTCTAGCAGTACGTTAAAGTTTCTGAAAGGCCAGAGCAGAGTCGCATGCTTTAATACAGTCAATATTAGTTCAGTCATCCTTTGCCAAGTACAACCATATGTGGTATAACTAATTCTGTGTAACCCCTTCGGCTTTCTGTCACAGTTATTGCTAATGCACTATATTATTTTCCCAGACCCGTGACTTGCCTCTGATCTCCCACAGGGCTGTAAATGACAGCTCGGTAAAGACGCTTAATGCCTTCCATAGCTGCATGTCAGCTGTAATGCACTGTTTTGCACCTTTATTCAGTAATGGTGGTGGTGCTCCATAGCAACGTCAGCTTCCCAGCTGTGCGGAGGTCTGCCGTGGGGAGGCCTACTGGGAGCTATTAGAGCCTGTGGAAAATCTCCAGGAAAGATGCAAGGTGCAGCGGGCACAAAGCACGGGTGAGAGAAGCTCCGCTGCTGCGTGTGCCTGAGCACCGTAATCACCGCTAAGCCCTCATGAATATGCTCGAGTGCTGCCAACGGCGCGCCTTTTGACAAAATACTCTTTCCTATTGATTGGAAGCCGAGGACAAATATTAATTTAGAATGTAATCAAAGGTATAACCCAGAGTCGCTACTGTGCATGACAACGTTGAGATTTGAGGGAAAGATTTCCTTATGCAAATGAAAGAGTGATAATCTGCATACAAAGGGATTTTGGAGCGAATTTGGACCAACTGTTTCTGAAAATCCCTGCGAGAGGAGAGGAATCCTACCCCTTTCCACTGCCTTTGAAATCTGCCTTGTGTCATGTATAAATACAGTACTTCTCAAACAAACAAAAGGCAAAATTAAGTGAAAATCTCAAATCGGAGTTCTAACTGATTACCCTGAAATCACAGGATGTATAGGATTTTGAATTAAAGAAACTAACTTCTGTGAATCAAGTCTTAAGACACAGTCAGGCTTGTCGTTCATGACTTGCTGTTCATGAACCTCAATAAGTCGTCTTCACAAATCTGCACTTACCATTTCTGAATATTTTTAAACCACAACTTAAGTGTAATAGCATGCTTCATAGTAGTTTGACTTCAGTGTCCATTACTCAGTTTCAGTATTAACACCAAGAACAGCTTTTAGGCTTTTTTCTTTCCAAATTTAGATTAGCCCTGATTAGATGAAAGCAAACTTTTCACAAACAATGTTATGTGGCATTTTGTGATTATAAAACTCTGCAACCTGTTGGCTTGTGCTGTCCATGGGATATATTTTTTTCCCCCTCAAATTTTTGTTTTGTATTAGCCAGCCCTGATGTTTGAAATCATATAAAAAACAGACAAGTGAAAACCCTGCCATAGAAATACTAGGAAAGACATCCACTGTAGAGCAGCCTATAGCCAGCTTTTTGGGGATTATTGGACTCTGCAGATGAAGACTTAAAAGTGGCTTCTTAACTGTAAATCTGCATTTGTGGTTTTAATTTCTTTCCTTTTCTGTACTTTTTTTTTTCATTTCTTTATGCTAAACTTATTTAATATAGGGGAGTTTGGGGATTTTTCCTCTTCTCCAATTTTATGGTCATTTTAGGTTGTCTTATATTGTGGCTAAACTGCAACTCACAAGGGATACTGGGAAGAAAAGGCAAAATTACTTTTTTTTTTTTTTTTTTTTTAAATCTCTAGAATATTTCGTCTCTCTGGAGGGCTATAGCTTGTGTTAACAAACACAAACCAAGTGTTTTTGGGAAGAAGTTTTTTCCCATGGGGAAAACCAAAAATAATGTAATCAATATCAATGCTTTCTTGCTTCCTAGTCTGCAGCTGTGGAGACGGAGTGGCGCAGGAACACCTGCTTTACCATCTCCATTTATAGATCTGAGGCGACATCAATGTAAAGTGCTTCAGCCTTCCTTTTACATTGAAAGCAGCAGGAGGGTGATTAACAAAAACTGACCGTACTGTCCTTTAGAACCACCTGCTAAGGGAATAGACTTTAGATTTGTGTCAGAAGTGGATGAACAAAGCATTTGAAAAGATCCGAAGTGTAGACATTTCATGCTTCTCATATGAAGAGTTACAAAATACCTGGAATGGCATCAGAATGCTTCTGGTTGCACCCAGCAGCACCCTGACCTGCCCATTCTAGCATGCCAGCTCCTCCCTGCATAACCCATACCATCCTTCAGGCATCAGGATTCAGCAACTAAAGGTTTTTCTGTCTATGAGGAGCACCAAAATAATCGAATATGGTTTTGATTCATAGAATCTGATATTTCTTTTTGAGTACTACATTTATGAAATGCACAAGAATTGCTTCTTGTAGTATGTAGACTACAGTGGCAAATGCAAATGCTTCAATGGCTAAAATGGATAAAAACATCAATTAAATTCCAGAAAAAAAAAATCTATACTGAAAATAAAGCGTAAAGATGTGGGTTTGACCTCAGACTTAGGAACCTCCTGAGCCAGGAACTGCTAAGAGCTGGGCAATCACACTAGAGAAGCAGCTTTGTGTATCTGGACTGTTCTTGTCCCTTGTTGTCCTCGCTGACTGATGTGCTCAGGGCGGGTACTCAGCTAGAGGAACCACTGTTTTGACACATTCTAGCTGTTTTATGTTTTTCATATAATTTTTTTTTTTCCTTTAGCTGTTTCTCCCCTCTTATTTTGCAATTACATAGCTGTTGATTGACTATGTGGGCCAATACAACTTCAAGTATTACCGTTAGTGTGTATAGGCATCAAAACTATCCCCCTGGGCTCATCATTTCAGTATCTGGTGGCTTTCCCCATTGATGTTTATCACCTGGAGGATTTAAAGTTTTAATCTGAGGCAAAGAAGTTTGTTGAGCAGAAATAGTTGTGGAGCACAAGGTTTAATGCTTTGCTGAACTGGTATTCCACTGTCTATATACACACATGGTTCTTCCTAGATTGTTAGAGGAATAACTGACAGATTTTAATATGTAAGCCAATTTTGAAATTCCAGAGCAAGAGTAAATTTGCAGGATAATACTCCCTGTTCATGCAAAAAGCCATGAACAAGGGCTTATCCTCACTTTTCATATATTCTGACTGTTCTCCATTGACTTTGTGTTGTCAAGGAAAAGTTTGCAGGATCAGGGCCTCAGTTCAGCATTTGGCCTGAAGTGTTTAGTGACCTTCTGCACCAGTAGTTTTGTTTTGCAAGGGCTGACATGAATTTTACTTATCTTGACATGTGCAGATTAAGGTGTTCTTTGCTTCATCACCCATGAGAAGTAGCATCCTGAGCGAAGGATATTGACTCAGCAATTTTAAGGGCATTGGATGTCTTAGTAGCAACATAAATTTTGCCACCATTTTGTTGGGTAATTTAGGATGCCAGGGTAAGAGAGACAGTAACACGAGACAGATGGAGGGAACACTTTTGTTGTGAAATAGTTTACTTTATCCACTTTGCAGGTTTCTTTGTCTGGATTGGGCTACTATAAAGAATACTTTATACCCTATTATTTCTTTGTATAGGAGTACATAATAAGGGGAAAAGTTTTTTCATCAGACTTGACAAAAACACCCTAAACCAATCCAAAGTCTTGATGTTTGTGAACCAAGAGCTTGGAAGCAAACAGAATTTGTATGTAACACTGGTTTCACACTCATGGACTTGTAGAGCGGTTATGTTTTTATTTAGGGGGTGGGATGGGGCTAGGAGACTTTTTTTATACTGCTGTTAAATCTTAGCTCTTTTGCCTAAGCTGCTAGATAACAGATTTTTTTAAATTATGGATAGGATTTTGATATGACCTTATCACTCGGCATACGGCAATACAGATGGAGAGTGAAGTCGCAGATGAGTGACAATGAGGAAAAGACTGGGAATGAGCAAAGCCTTCGATATGCAGAGAAGGGAGAAGAAAACAATCTGGTTTAACAGTTTTCTGATGGACTCCCTTGCAGGCTGCATATCAGAAATGGCTTTCTAGAAGTGCTGAGAAGAACCGTTTTACTTCCTTCCAGTTTCTAATTATACTAAAATGTTCACCAGGTGTCCATAGTGGGAAGGATTCTGCCATTGTGAATTAGTCATCTTCAGGTTAGACTTGCACTATAGGCTCTAACAGCTTGATCAAATAGTCAGTGGGGAGCAATGACCATCTCCATAAGGTGACCTCCTAAAAAAGATATTTAAGGTGAATCAGGTACCTGCATTTCTTTATTGGCTATAGACACTTAACATTAAGGTTAGTTAAAAGCCACTCTTACTTGTGCTCAAAAAAAAAAAAGTAGAAAATGGGGTTTCAAGCTCTGTAACCTTATCTGAAAATTTCATGCCTGTGAAATTATTTTTCCGAGATGATACACTGATGATACACATTGTTTTTCTTATGGGGTTTTTTTTTTTTTTTGCTATTTGGTTTTTGTAGACAGAAAACAGCATTTTCAAGAATGAGTAAATGCAGTTGTGAACTTAAATGAGTTAATGCTTTTAGGAAGAGGAATCTGCTTCAACAAAAACACTTGTACAAGAAGCATGATTTTTTATTGAAATTAAAGTTTTTACTGAGGATATGCATAGACTGAATTTGAAGTACAAGTTTGTAATATGTCAGCAATCTGAAAAGTTGTAGCTGGAGCTCAGATTGGGACTGGGATGTGGAAGATGCAAGAACTTGTATTTTATTTTCTTATATCCCAAGAACACTTTTTGTGTGCTGTTAAGGGCAAAGAGGATAAACTTCATAAAAAAGTGGGGTTGATTTATTTCTAGCAGATGTCGAAGTCCAAGAGCTATATGGTAAAATGAAATTGGTTTTATACTTTGATCAGCTTCTCCTACTAGCCAAGACATGAGAATCCATTCTCAACAATCAGTCAGCTATTTTGTATTATTTGTTACTGCCTCCCAAATGCTATACGCAAACTGCTTCCTTCACAGCTGTCAAAAGTCCTTCCCTCCACCACATTCTGCAACATTTTCAAAGTACAGTATTCTGCAGCTTTGAGTGCATCTGAAATGTAGATGCGCTGTCAAATTAACCACATGTAGTAATCTCCAGTGGCACCTACCTATTCTTTTACTCCAGTTTGTTAGTAAGAATGCTTTCAATTTCAAGCATCTCTCTAAGACATCAGCTTCAGCTTCCCAGTATGCAGCACTGTCATGCTGCAAACCATGTGCTGCCCAATCAGTTTAGGCTGAACTTTTTGTAGAATAAATAAGTACCAGTTGTACCCGTTGCAGAAGACGGCTGTTTCTCTTACTGTGTTAATTCTGTTCTTCATCAGCAGTTCCCATTTTATTTTCTTATTCTGTGTTCTTTTCCTTGTTAGTCTCTTCTTTCCATACTGTTGTATTCCACATATGAGATCTCTCTGCATACGAGAGTCATCTCATTATTTACCCCAAATAAAAGGCAGTATCTGCAATACTCCTGGGAGATAAAAGTGAAAACTAAACACAGTTCATTTCCTGCTTGTCTTTTGCTTTTCCACGGGAGTACAAACTCTGTACCAGCCTGACTGGACGAGTAGGAATGCTGCAGGAAGGAGCCAAGCCTCCCACCACCTGTGCAAAGGACGGACCTCAGCTGAGAACTGGCCTTGCAGTGGATCTCACTGCTTCTGCTCTGATGCGTAGGGCAGGTCAGGCTTCTATCAGCTCGAATGGGATTACTGAAGCAACCTATTAGAAGCAGTTTCATTACAATACGAATCAATGTCTATTCACCACTTTAGATCATCTTCAATTTATCCTTAATCTCTAACTTACTTTATGCCTTCTCCACTTTAATTCACTTTAATTTTCAGATTGTTTTGTGTACTGAAAAAAGATAAGGTAGCCTGAATGGTGCCAAGAAGAAGAATTACCAAGTTCTGAAAGAGAATCATGAATCATACAGGAAGGAGGAAAAAAAGAGAAGAAAGAGCGGAACTTTATCCTTTTTATTTTTAATGTCATCATGCTGACTCTTGAATACAGCAGCTAATAGCTGCAGTTCACATTGGTTCATACAATATATAGAAAACTGGCAATGAATGTGAAGTAAATAAAAGATTGATGGGAAATGTCACCTTAGATTCAATAGGTCAGATTCTCAGCTGGTGTAAAAGGAAGCATTGTAGATTTCCACCTGTTTAAGGTCAGGCCTAATATATTTGCAAATGGCTATCCTATATTGCTGTTTTATACAGCCATATAACTTTCTGTCTGCTTTTTAATCCATTCCAAATTCTTCCTCAATTGATGCACATCTGAAAATCTATTAAAGATCAGCAGTGGAACGATATAAAACCTCCACTGTAACATTATAGATTTAAATTAATTCTTCATATCAAGTTAAAAAAAAAAAAAACTAGTCAAAAAAAGTAATCCCTTAAGAGCTGTGATTCTACCTTAACTTCATTTACTTAGGGAAAGTTTGCACAGCACCTTCGTGTTGTTGTTCTAGCTAGAAGGCCACAGGCAGGCCATGTGATCCGTAGGTTTTTTGGGATAGCTCCTCCCATGTTCATTTTAAACAAATGTATGCACCAAGCTGTTAATATTTTAGAAATCAAAATTCCTTTTTTTTTTTGTCCTCTATGCAACATAAGAATTGGAAACTTGTGGATTTTCTACATTCACATGTGCCTGAATCACAAAATACAGGAAGCAGGTAATTGGCCACATTTCATTAAAAAATAATAATAAAAAAAAAAGAACTTGTGAATTACAGGGCTAAATCTGTCTCCAAGCGACTACATGTGGAAATAAGACTACCCCTTATTTTGCTGAATAAACTAAAGACTATTGTTTAAACGATCTTTAATGCCCTTCTAAATCTTTACTTTAGTAGCCTTCTGCTATGAATAACGACTCTGACCTTCCTGACTTTTCTCATGGTATGAGGTACTATCCAATATGCACAGAACCAGCAGGAGACTATCCTTAAAGGAGCCCCAGTGAGATGCTTTATTTCCCCCCACACCCTTTCTTTTCCTTCTCTAGTTTCAAGTGGTAACAAGCTCTTTTCTGAAGCATCATTTCTCATGCCAGTGTAGGATATACCCCAACTGGAATGCTGGAAATCCTATAGCAGCGTAATACCCCAAATTACTTGACGTTTTAAACTGAGTGTCTCTATAATATGTGGTGCACTGCCATTAAAAATGATTGTTTAAAATTAGTTTGGTTGTCTTACCACATGCAGGTTGCTATTAAGTTTTCAGAAGTGAGTTCTGTGAGTTGTATCCAGTAATGCAGTAATCAGTGTTAAACTCTTATATTTAGGGTACATTTCGTTACTGTTAAGTTTTATGTCCTCTGAAGCTAAAAACCTCTCTTGTATTTCACTGCTTTTGAAATGGAATGATAAAATTTTAATCTAAATTTTATATCAGAAATCTCAGCCATTGCTCCAGGGGGTTGAGGGACGTGCAGGAGGAGTCTTCGCAAGGGCCCTTTCAGAGAAACATTTTTCAGAAAGTATTTATCAGGGTGCTAAGCTGTTAGGATTTGCTTACTTTGTTGTTTGGGGTTTTTTTGTTTGTTTGTTGGTTTGTTTTGATTTTTTTTTTTAATAAGGTGACAATATTTGTGTTCCCATTAGCAAATTCTTTGTGTTGCTCAGGTCAGTCTCTGAGACTCATTCAGAAGCCAACAGTAGATCTTCCTTTGTGTAATGTGTCTGTAGCGGGGCAGCTCAAGGCATATCCTAGGCTAAGAGGTTGTTCAGCAATGTCAAATGAATCCCTGGAGCCCTGCTCTCTGTCATATTATTTTCTGCAAATGCTGACACAAATGAAGTGAAGCATTTATTTATATTCATATACCTATTATTATGGTAATAGAATTGCTATTGTAGTATCAATATGAGAATGTAAATATATGGAGTGTAACTTTATGATCCTTTTCTATGATTACTTCACCATTTTTCCCCAAAATTGAAACGGAAACTCAGATGGACTTAAGAAATAGTATAACTTGGTTTCTGCACCGGTAAGGAAGGTAACAGTTCAAGAGATTAAAATAGTTATACCCTAGGTGAGGGGCTGTACTTAACTGCTTCCTGCATCTATGTAAGTGAAATATATCCCGCAATATACGACAAGTTGTGTGACTACAAAGGGATACCCTAGACTGCCGATGTGTTGTGAGGCAGAAAGAGAATACAAGTTTTCTTCGTTCCCCAGAGAAAAGTGAGTATCCATTGTGAGCTCCATTTATTGAAGTGCACTATTGCACTCATAAAATGCTTTTTGGTTATGGTTCAAACAGCGGAGAGAGCAATTTAACCCCTAGCTTGCAGAAATATCCAAGCATTTAGAATTCCTGTTTAAATTAAACATTAAAATGTGTAAGGTAGCACCTTCACTTTTAAGGCAAACCAAATTTAATTTTAATCACCTGGTTGACCAAAAAACATGTCTTGTTTGTGTCTCTCAGCTCAGACCCTTTACTGAGTCCTGTACGTATGTATTTATAGATGTAGTTGTGATATGTTGGTTGTGAACTTATTTTTCATATTCTTTTAAGAAGTCTGATTATAAAAATAAGAGGCCCCTAACTAGTTCTTCATTTCAGTTGTTTTCTCAAATTTCAAATTTGAGAAAAGTATGTTTTAGAACTTATAACTTACTCTGGTGCTACTATTCTACTGCTAACTGCTGACTGCTATTTTGCATATCATGGAATTAGTTATGCAAAGTCTTTTAAATATAGCTAACTGCTGTGAGTTTTATTTCCCTTTGTACCTTTCCACGTGCCTACTTCTCCATTATGTTAAGAAGGGTGGCATGAAAACAGCTCCGATTTAGGGCTGCTAAATGCTTGATATCTCTTCTGTCCTTTCTTAATGATAGTTTATTTTTATGTTTCTTGCTCCTGGATGTTTGGCTGTCATCCACCCTTCATTACATTGAGGATTAAGTGGTTGCTACCTATTCCTCTTTTATGTTGTTTCTAGTTTTCTGCATCTCTAGTGTATAAATATACAATCACTTTGACAGTTTTCTGTCTTTTGATGGTGCTTGGGGTTTTGTTTTTGGGGTTTTGTTTTTCATTCTCTACTATATCCTTCTGTGATTTTTATAGTTCTACAACATCCATTGCCTCAGGGTATGTTCAGTAAAATCCTGCAGGAGTTTGTTGAGTCTTTAAGATGTATCAGTTTGTTAATAATGTTACAGGACTTGGAAAGCAAGATAAAAAATGTGATATTTGTAGTAGGAGGAGTTCATTCACTGTGGCATTTTGGCAGATATATTGATATACAGTTTCTTTGAACGTAGTGCTTTTCCAGCAGGGTGAACTCAATACTTTTTCTTCTTCAATTTCAGCACTAGTAATCTAGATGCATGCGGTTCAAGTGTATGTATGTATGTACACTTATAGAAAATAATGCATTATGCTTTACATTCTTATCTGCATTTTGACTTTTAGCCTTCAAATTATTTACAGTCTGTATCTTAGCTGTGTGGTAGAATGTATGTACTCTTTACTGCCTTTTACATTTTCTGTGTTGTAATTAAGTCTCTAGGCAGCCAGCAATTATTCTGTCCCTGGTCATGGGTGTCTGAAAGAGATGCACCAGTCAGGGCTATCTTACTGGATAATCAAGAAAACACACGCTTTTGACCTACAAAAAAAAAAAGTAAAAAAAAAAGTAGATCTATTTGGTGGGAAGCGAAAGGCTCAGGGGTCTTGTTAATGAGAGAATGAAAGATCATGAGAGAGAGAATATTTCACTCCTAGGTCACCAGTTCAAATGCAGACTAGCTTAATAGTTAGTGTAAGTTGTTACCATCTGACAGCTGTTCCATAATCCATGAGAAATGGAAAAATCACCACAATCTAGTGTCTCTGGCATCTAGATCTCTACATGTCGACATCCTACAGACAATCATAATTTACACAGGGATATTAATCACTTGTTTTATCCTTGCAGGCGTTGAAGTGGAATATTACAATACTGAATGTAAAGAACACTTGAACTTTCTCATTCTTAAAATATTGCCCTGTGGGACAAAGTTGAAGGATATTTGAAAGCCGTTGTGGGAAAGGGAGAGATGCCACCTACCCCTGCCATTTGCAGTGCCAAGTTTCAAGCATAATTGGTTGACAATAACAAAGATTCTCAGCATCAGATGACACAGACCTTTTTTTTTTAAATAAGCTTTACTGGAAGTTTTTAATGAGTAAGTAGAGAGTAATAATTCCAAACTGTTTTGAAAAACAGATTAAAAATTAAAAATTTGAAAAACAAACAGCATTAATGTGTTTCCTGTGAATTCATAACCCTGAGGTGATGGTTCCTATTCCAAGCTGTGGCTTCTAAAATTCTTCGGTTACACTGTTGTGTGTGCTCACGAAAGTTAAGAAAAACACACTTAAATAGGTGTAGTATTTATATAAGTACAGTGATCATAATAACAAATTACTGCATTTTTACTTTGCAATGCTTAAAATAGTAAAATAAATGTGTGCCTATATTATATATATGTGTCAATTGAACACAGAAGAATAATTACATTAGGGTTTATAGGCTTAGATTTCAATAAGCAGAAAATGTTAATACTTATTTGAAGGCAGCAAAATTCTTAGGACTTGATTCTGGAAGATTTAAAAAAGAAACTGGGGGGGATATGTCTAGGCTGTAAGTTTGAAAACCCTAGTGTGCTGCATAATTTATTTTTTTAATTATTATTTTTAATTTTTTCATCTAATGAAGTACTGCATACATCTCAAAGTCAAATATTACACCAAAATAGGGAAAAGCAAACCAAGGAACTAAATGCACATGTGTCAGTGATGTTACAGTTCTGGTCTATTTTCTCATCTTTGATTTGGAAATGTAATATTAAAACTTCATTAGGCAGGACTCATTTTTAGAACACAAATTGAAAAATACCCTCATCTGTTCGTGTCATCTCTGTCATCGTTTTGCTTACTTGAAGGATTTGGGAACTCGGGTGTCTGTGTTCCATTCCTCAAACCACAGCAATCATAGATATTAAATGGGGTTAAGATTTATTTTCAGGCTTCAGATTTGTTTCCAGTTAGTCTACTTTATCAGTTTCTTAATGACCCAAGGCCACAAAGACTCATAATTAGCCCTGCCGAGCACCTGTACATCCTTTTGACTTCAGCAGGCCTTGTAAGTATCCACTGCTTGTCAGGTTCCAACTGGCACACCAGGAGGAGTTTCATTTTCATCCACATAGATTCATTTTGCTCTTTGGTGCATCTTGTAAAGGCTCATCAGGTTAATGCAAACCCAACCCAGCTGCTAGGAATAGAGAAACATAATTTTGAAGAGGTTTTGGCTGTCATAAAACATAAATGATGCATAGTGTGCTGGTATATTTGTAAGGGAAGAGAACATCTCCTGTCTCAAATGGTAGAGCACATCTGAGCAGCTGCTCTTTATATGTTATTAGAAGCCAGATGTGGTAGAAAGCTGGTCATTTAACAGTAGCTAACAACAGACATTAACAACTTCATTTGCAGCCAATACATTAACAGAACATGGAAATAAGTGAGCATAAACCAGATTTGATTTGGCTACATTGCCTTTCATTAACCACAGTTATAAATTAGCAACTACATTTGTATAAATGTAAACAGCTATACTCAATTTTGGCATTTTTGTGAACTACGTCATGAAATATTCATCTCAAAGTAGTATATTTTTCTGAATATAGTAAGAATTTTAGGCTCTCTCTGCTCCCCAAAGACCTTTTCTTCGGGTTTAAACTGTTCATTGTTTGGTTAGCTCATTTTTTAGGGACACATGCTGGAAGATTCTCCTTGTTATTCTCTCTGGATCAGAAGACCAGAGAATTACTTTCCTTACAAATTTTTGCAGCTTTCAAGCTGAGTATACACAACAGATGTTCAGTGCAGGGGTATATAAGAATTGGTTTCTTACAACTTGCTAGTGCCCCAAGGCTTAGTTGCAAATGGGACCCAAAATGAAAATAGCTGATGATCAGTAAGTAGAAGAGAGTCTCCTTTCCACAGACCTTTCTATCTGAAGACAAGAGACAAAGCTGTCAAACAAAACCCAACATTGAAATTGCTTATATAAAGTGGCTCTTTGTTTTTGCTGTTGATGAAATTAGCAAGATGCAAGCTCGATTCTTTATAACGTGATCACACAGTCTGTGAAATAAAGCCAACTGAAGGAGTTTTACTTATTGTTTACTGTAACTTGAAAACAGCACAAGATACTGCATGCACGTAGGACTATATAATTTTAAATTTATTTATTTTGTGTCCATTTTTATTGCCAGCGCAGCTTTCCTTTTTAGCTCAAACTTATCAAAGAAAGAAAATAGCTAAAGAATTAATTTCAACTCTTGAAAAGTGAAGCAGTTTACAGGTACATCAATTCATTTCCAATAGCTACCTGTTTGGGGGTTGGAGAGGTTGTTTCAGATGTGCTATGTTCCAGTTGGTTTTGCCAAAGAGAAAAATTTTTGGCATGGTTCAAATTTTTCAGTACTCACATGTGATATACTGAAGACAATCATGTTCCCTTATTTCTTCTCTTTATCAGTTGTAGGTCTGATGTAATTTTATACTTCATTCTTATATTTTGCTTAAAAACATTTGTAAGGGATTTGTATGGTTCAGCATCATTTGATGTATACACAGCCTTGTGTGTATATATATTTATATACTCACATACAACCTGGATGAAGGGATAGAGTGTACCATCAGCGAGTTTGCTGATGACACAAAACTGGGAGGAGTGGCTGACACGCCGGAAGGCTGTGCCACCTTACAGCGAGACCTGGACAGGCTGAAGAGTTGGGCAGAGAGAAACCTTATGAGGTTCAACAAGGGCAAGTGTAGGGTCCTGCAGCTGGGGAGAAATAACCCCATGCATCAGTACAGGTTGGGGGCTGACCTCCTGGAGAGCAGCTCTGTGGAAAGGGACCTGTGAGTCCTGGTGGACAACAGGATGGCCAGGAGATAGCAATGTACCCTGGCGAGCCAAGAAGGCCAATGGCATCCTGAGGTGCATCAAGAAGAGTGTGGCCAGCAGGTCGAGGGAGGTCATCCTCCCCCTCTACTCTGCCCTGGTGAGGCCACATCTGGAGTACTGTGTCCAGTTCTGGGCTCCCCAGTTCAAGAAAGACGGGGATCTGCTGGAGAGGGTCCAGCAAAGGGCTACAAAGATGATTAGGGGATTAGAACATCTCTCATATGAGGAAAGGCTGAGGGACGTGGGTCTCTTTATTCTACAGAAAAGAAGATTAAGGGGATCTTATTAATGCTTACAAATACTTAAAGGGAGGATGCCAGGGGGATGGGAGCAGTCTTTCTTCAGTGGTGCCCAGTGATAGGACAGGGGGTAACAGGCACAAATGTGAACATGGGAAGTTCCGTCTTAACATGAGGAGGAACTTCTTTACTTTGAGGTTAGTAGAGCACTGGAACAGGCTGCCCAGAGAGGTTGTAGAGTCTCCCACTCTGGAGACATTCAAACCCCGCCTGGATGCTGTCCTGTGCAACCTGTTGTAGGTGACCCTGCTCTGGCGGGGGGGGTGGACTAGGTGATCTCCAGACGTCCCTTCCAACCCTGACCATTCTGTGATTCTGTGATATAGGATAAGTTTTGGGTAGAGGCATTAGTTAAACTTTCTGGAGATGATAATTATCTGTCATTGGCATAATGCAAAGTTGAAGCAAGTGATGAGTTTAAAATACTTGTGCATTGAGGATACTAAGTAAATCTGGTTTTAAATTTTAAGTAACTTCCGCTGGAATTATCTACTCTCTTTCTTAATGTTTTCTGAACCATTTTTTTCCTTACACTAAAAAACCCTAGAAACTAAGGGCAAGTCTCTTGTTTATTCTCTTTCTGAAAATGTATATCCAAATATTATGGATATAACCAGAAATAAAATGTAGCTTTTGTGGGAACATGTAGAGTCCTTTAATTTTAGTTAAACAAGCAAGGCTTAAAATGTAACTTCTGTTTAGTCACATCTTTTTTTTTTTTTTTTTTTTTTTAATATGGACACTCATAAAATGAGTAGCACAATGTAGGAAGAGGAGAAAACACTCATGCAAGTCAGTGATTTGCATGGCAAATAGAGCAATGGGTTTCCAAAGGTTTTTGAAGATGAGTAAGAGCTTGAAAAAAATACTGATTCAATGATATGCAGCACATGGGTTTTGGAATAATTTGTTTTAATAAAACCAACAGCTGGCATCCATTGTGTATCTAAGATTTCTTGAAGTTTTTATTGTGAAAGACTTAATAACTGTAGTGGTAGATGGTTACAGATTTGGATTTGTGTCTCATTGCAGGTTCTTTGCAGAGTTAAGGATGGTGGGAAAGGTGAATTGGCGGCTGTCACCAGTATAATAATGTTCCTTTGAGAACATAACATGTTCTTTAGGGGTTTTGTTGGGAAATCAAGCATGTTTTTTCAGTTTTTTTGTTTCTCCTGTTGCAGCTCAGTCATGCTGTCTCTACCTCCAAATTTAACCTCATCCCTCCCAAGCACATTTGGTTACCCAACAGGTGCCTAGTCTGGCATTCCCTACCTGCAGTTTTGACAGCACAAGTGAGTCATAGGTTGCCCTGAGCTCCTATGTGTTAATTAACTGGCTGGCTCATGTAGGTGGTATGTTTGGCAGGGAGAGCTCCTGCTGCCATCTGCTCTTCAGTGAGAGCACTAATGGACATCTCTGTTCAGGTGCCCATTTCCACCACGTGGAAATGTAGAAGGTTATCTCTGAGACCCCACCTCTTAAATTTGGTTACAGTTTACGAACACTTTCAACACCTGTTATGGTCTTGGATGCAGAGTGTATGGCATATGATTGCATAAACCTTGTTTTGAAGGAAATCAGGGGAAAAAAGGAGTCACATTTATTCATCTAGGTTTAGGCAGCTATTACTGAAAAAAAAATGTTTCTATTATATATAGATTATATTCTCATATTAAGATGTATTTTTACTGTAATTTCCTTGTCAGTTAGTGTTTGGTTTAAACAAAAGTGTAAACTACATTCAGATGCATCTGCTTCCATGGGATTTGAGGAGAATTCTGGTTACATGAAGAAAGATAGAAAAGATACTAAGAAGTTAATCCACACGTACGTGTATGGAAGGCCAGCTGCAGAGCCAGGGTACAGAGTTCTTTTGACAAATGCTGTGTCTTGTTTTAGAAATATGGAATCCCTTCTTTTTATTTTGCATATGAAGGTATCGGCACACAGTTTGAGAAGAAGTGTGTCTAGTACTTTGCAATCAAATCAAAATGAGCAAAGCAGACACAGCAGGACAGACTGGAAATTCAGTATTGTGTTATGCCCTCTATATAAACCTCTAAGCCAAGTGGACTCTGTACTTTTTAAAATGCCCTTTTCTTTTCTTTAAGAAATTGCTTGAGACCAAACATGCCTGAGGTGCAGTATGGCACATAGATTTGAACGCGTGTATCCATAGGTATGGCGTTGCAATGGGTGCTCACTGGTTCAGCCTTGTGTAGTCCAGAACAGAAGCCTGCAAAGATGACGTTATGCAAAATAGTAATGCAGTCTGTGGCTTATAAAGGCTTAGAAGGTAAGAACAATGTGAACAGAAGGGAAAACCTGACAACTTTCATGCAAAGAAGAAATCAACATGGTACTTCTGGTTATCAATGCTGTTTGGATTGCCAAAGCCCCTTTTAACAGTAGAGAAAAGCCCAAGTGCTGTGGAGTTCATAAGGGTAACACAGCACACACAGTATTTAAAAAAATATTACAGTGGAAACTGAATAATGAAGGCATATTTGAGAAGAATGTGCATCTATTATGTTGCATTCAAAACTGAATGGGCAAAGGCAGAGACTGCAATATGCGGTTAAAGCTACCGTCTTGGATATAACGGAAATTGAAAAGAATTTTGTGCCTTGAATGATTGAAGGAAAGGTTTGTAAAAGAGCAGAAATTGCAGTCTGAAAAGAAAAGCTGAAAACAGGAAAAAAATGGTATGGTTTTCACCTGCCTCAATTAAAGCATACAATGAATATTGCAGTTCCTGATTGAAATTCAGACTATTCTTTTTAATAGTTTGAGGCTTAATTTAATGGAGGCATTGGATGGTGTAGATTGGATAGTGCTTCTCTCAATCTCTTTTCCTGCATTCAACTTTTCTTTTGTAATTTATGTACTTACAGATAAAACAAAGACGGGAGTTTATAGCTTGCTATTGATTAAACTCCTTTTCCAGTTGATTTAATTAGGTCCTTTGCTCCTCGAAAATCTGATCTGAAGCTTAGATACGGATACATCGCTTCAGGCATTCAGGCTAAGGTGATGGAAGGAAGCAATGAGCCTGTATGAACGGCTTGGAATGGGGAGCGGTGGGGGAAGCCAGGCAGCAATCAATCAGCGTTGCTTGCCCTTAATAAAAAGCTCTCTAGTGCCAAAGTTACTATTGGGAGCAGGGAGATGCAAAAGGAAGCATAGGTAGCCGTATATATGCAGGCTGATACAGAGGGAGATTTGGTAAATTCTGTATATATTTCTACGTAGTCCATAAATGTTGAGGGTTGTGGTGGGTTTTTTTGTGGTGGTGGTTTTGGGGTTTTGGTGGTGTTTTGTTGGTTTTTGGGTGGGTTTTTTTGTTTGTTTGTTTTTTGTTTGTTTGTTTTAAGTTAAAAATGGAAATAAGAGGAGGATGGAAGACCTGCTTTTTACCAAGGCATGATAAATGAGTTTTATGCGCAGTTACTCTAAATGGATGCAAGGACTTTCCTAGATGTGTGTGACCTATTGACCATCTGGCAAGGGAGCAGTGCTGTAAAGCAAGATCCACTGATATTACAGTAAAAATAATTAATTTCTATCTGACAGTAGTTATTTTTAGAAAAGTGACAAGTGATGAGACTACAGTTAATCTGACTACTGCTTTCTAGCATCTCAGACCCTTTGTGGAGGCTGTCTCGCTCCTGTACTTAAGATATTTGTTTTTCAATTCATTATATTCTGATTCTTTCAGGAGCAAATATGAAACAATATTTATACTTCCTAGCTATTTTCCTATAAGCTAAGTACCCACAACTCTATGTATATACAGGCTATAATTCCTAGCTCTAGAATAGGATCTTATTACTGCATATTTAAATGAAGCCAAAATAAGGAAGGCCAAAATAAGGTTACCATATTTCCTAAAAGCATTTCAAGACCTTTCTTAGCTCAATAGGTTGTGTACTTTCAAATTAACTGTAAGCTATTTCAAATTCCAACTACCCCTATTAAAATGCTGAAATTTATATGATAGGATATAAATCTAAACTCCCATAAGAATTGCATGTACAGTACCAGAACTTTAGGCAGGCTCAGGTGGAGCATTATGAAGTGATAAAAATGGTCTCAGCAGAATTATGTTTACTAATGCTATAGTGTAGAATGCCTATCAAGGAAAATGATCTTCCTTAATTCAACTGTGGTAAAGTATAGGGATATGGTCTTTTTTTTTCTCAGATACAAGAGCTTGAAAGGTGAAAGCTAGTGAATATCTTCTTTTTGGTCAGGTGACAAGCGGAGAATTGGGATTAATGAGCTGCAACTTTGGGGAAAAGGGAGATTGTTTTCCCATGTCTTTGTAGTTGCAGCATATGCATATAAGATGAAGTATGTACTTGGCAGCTAGTGCAACCTCCTGATGAAGGCAGGGCTAACTTCAGAGTTCACATTCTTGATGTTTTGTTCTATTTCGTGGATTAAAAAAAAAATAAAAAATCTTGAGTTAATCCTGAGGAGAGTTTTCACAATTCAGTAGGCAGGAGAGAAAGATTTGCTTATTTCTGTTGCCCAATACTGTACTAGCAAGACTTTAAGTGTTTGCCAAAATATGGCATACCCACATAATATACTGGGGGAGGGCAGATGAAGGGAGAATAGAGAAGGTCCATCTGCCTCAAACTTTTTCAAGAAAAACATGAGAGGGATGGGTCCAGCACTTGTGGATGGGGCAAGTCTTTCTGTGGGGACAGTCAGGCCCATCATGTGGAAAGCATTTAAATCTTCTCAGAAGATAAATGTTGCATGTAGGTCTTCATTGTATTGCCAAAATACCCCCTGTTAAAACAAACCTCAACACCTTCTTTGTTTCCTTTTCAATTCAGGATGTGTACAACAAGAATAATGTATTTTAGAGGTTGATTCAGTATTTGGCATAACTTTTGGAAAACAAATAGATCTTGTAAGATGAGACAACGTATGTCAATCACCTTTCACTGTTACTGTAGTTTATATTACGGATATGTACAGTTCCAATATGTAGATCCAGTACATTCCTGACTTCTCTTACTGCTTTTTTGTTCTGGGCATCTGTGGCCTGGATCATCTTCACTCCATGGTACCATATCATGCTCCGGCCCCTGTGTGATATGGCACAAGCAATATCACACAAACTAGACAAAAAACCAATGGTTGTTCAGTAGTTATAGATATGCAAATATACTAAAGATGCCTATAGGAGAGTATCTGTGGTATAGGTACCAAGCCATGGATTAATTTGAATGCCATGTGGTGTGAGTGTGACCAGGCAAGCCTAAGCAGAGGTTACAAAGAACAGTATGCATTGGAGCCACTCTGAGCCAACCGGCATAGGAAGTGGGGATTGATCTGAAGCAGCTCAAAAAGACTGTACGGATACATATAGCCCATGAAAAATTTGGGAAGACTGCTACTGTTGCAAATCTTCCTTTAACACCAAACTAAGTATCACAGAAACTGAAACGCTGCCATGGCTTTCCCATAAGAAGATGCTTCTTGGAGGCAGTGTTTCGTAGTATCACTTTGGGCTGTGTTTCTCCACTTCTAACATGACTGGCTCTTTCCCAGCCCTTATCTCCAGGCAATCATACCCTTTTAGAGGTAGAGTTTCTTTGTATGTCACCAGGGATTGACGTTAGGTTGTTTCCTCCATCGTCATCTTTTAAATATGCAAGCAAGTAATTGGCTCTACTTGGGAGTTTCTTGCATTTTCACAAAGTTGTTATCACAGCATCTCTTTGCATGCAAGAGGATAAATGTATTTAATTATATTGTTTTGAAATGCATTTAATTATATTGTTTTGACTTGTTTAGAGATACGGCCTTAAACATTCCTTTTCCCTGGTTTTAACCCCTTCTGTGTCTTCAATAACATATGTTTTGAATGTGAAGGCATACTTGTGTGTCTCCATTTTAAGTCTGACAGCTAGAGATAATGAAATTTAACCAAAATACACATCCAAGGAATGTGCAGAAAAGTCCATACTATTACTCTTACAGACTTACAGCTGAAGTTTGGGACCCAATGGAAATAAGCTAGAGTTGTTACTGACAATATTTATAGCATTCTTTGTTATGATACAGTAGAGAGTAAGTCATACCCAGGGCTGGGTATCCAGCAGCATTTGTGGGAAAGACATTCACTGAAACAGAGGGAGGAACGTGAAGGAAGCCATCTCCAAACTTCTAGACAGATGTAAGAAAGTATGAAGTCTAGAACAAGGAACTGTCTTTATGAGTGAGTTTTCAGTAGTGGTACTCCCATGTGGAAAAGTGCATTGTCCTCATGGTTACTTCTTCTGCCATGAGACATAAGGAAAATCCATTTTATTGGTCACAAATATTCTTTTATGAAAAACTAGGACATGACTCTTAGAGTGTTGGTAGTTTCAGTATCCTTTACTGTCTGGGTCTCTTGATCGCAACTTTTAACAGAAGTAGACCCTTGAGAGTCGTGGCCAAGATATACTCACCAGAAGACCTGGCGAAGCAGTTCAGGTTGTATGTTGTTACGACCTTAATCCTCAAGTCTCTACTCGGCTCAAATGCTATTTCAGCTAGCAACAATTAAAGGGAGAGGAGTACATGCCGTAATACAAAAGATAATATCAGATGATTAATACATGTGCTGGCCATTTTATTCCATCATTGAAAATGTGCTGAATTAACACATCTGCCAGAAATTTCTTAGTGCTTCATCCCTAAACATATCTCTTGTGAATAATTTTTGGCTCCAGTACTGGAGTTTTTCATACGGGATGCTTAATAATACATATTGGAAAGGGCAATTCATATTTCTTTGATAACTAGAGCTTTGGATTCAATGGTTTGTTTTTCTTTAACTACAGGCTGTAGGTAATGCATGATTCAATAAAATTACTTGAGCATTCCCTTCTGAGCACTGATCATGATAGAATAATACAAATGATTCATGTTCACTTCCTTTACGGTAAGCCAAAAAACCTGATCATGGTGTCATAAAAAAGAAATAGCATTTTATAGCAGCAATCAAAGTTGAATGAAAGCTAATGAATTAAAGGGGGAAGTTTTAGTACCTCTTTTAAGGAAAAATTCCAAGTATTTTATGGGATGCATTTATATAGGCTTTAACATAGCATTCTTTTATGGAATAGATATGATAGTTTTTGCTGTCACATTTAGTGTTTATCAAAAACATTCTCATAGCAAAAAAAAAAAGCAACAGCGTTTACTAAATAACAGGCTCTTATGTTTTGATTAGAATAATTAAATATTGCTTTATTTTATAGCTGTGAAATGAATATGTAAATGAAAGAACATATGTATTTTCTATTGTGGATAGAAAAGAACACTGCAATTTTTCTTAAGAATTTCATTATGTATAAAGCTTACCTGTGAAGGCTGTTGAATAACTTCCCCCTGGGGTTTTGTTTTGTTGTGCTATGCTCCTTTGCATTTGTATACCTTAAAAATCCATCCAGAAGGTAGAGATTTATTATGAAGAACCTCTGACAAGCTAGAGTTGTGATTTAGTCGTGGTCTAAAGCCATGGTCATATAGTCATTTAGTTTGGCACAAGTGCCAGCAGAGGCAATTCTCTTCCTCTTCCATAGTCATTGCTGCCTACTCTTACTATGTCCTTCATGCTCCCTGTAGCATTTATGAAGCTCAACCATAGACTGAGTGAAAAACTCACCTGATAAAAAGAAAGTGGCTAACTTGCTGGGTGCCTACAGGAACTATAACATCACCAGAACTGAGCAAAGAGCTAAGTGGATGGTATTTTTTACAGGGAGAGAAACTTTGACGCGTTGAAGACAAAACCTAGTAATGGTGCTAATTAGGGGCATAGGGAACAGGACAGTTCAGCCCACCGAACAGAGGAGAAATTGTTGTTGTCATTTTGATCTCATGGGCAAAAATTCCAATTTAAGAAAGCCTCTACACCACACGGTTCCTAGGGAGGCAATTGTCTTGCCCTTCCACTTGCCTTAGATTGGAGGTGGATGCACGGTGGCTGAAGGCCGTGGCCCGCTGACTGCTCTTCCCATCACCAGTTGCCATTTCAAAACGATACAGGCCCAGGTGTTTTTCCCAGTGCATAAATATCCATCTGTTGACATTAAGCACATCAAGTTTAGTTCAGAACAGACTGATGAAGGATCAATAGTTAGTTCACTTTGTTCTTCGAGTCACTTGTGAACCGCTGTTTTCTGCTGCCTCAGGGTACACTCCATGATCCACATGCTTTGTCTCTGGCTAGCAATCTAAAAATATTTTTCTCTAGTTTAGCACTTTCCTTTTTGTTCATTTACTCTTGAAAACTTAGACTTCTAATAATTAATTCAGCAAAATTATACTGTGATCTATGAGAGAGGGGCATCTTAGGCAGAAAAAATCAGAAAAGAATGAAACATTTATTTATATTTATGTACGGTTGGCTTTAAAATTTGATGTCAAGTGTTTGATAATTTTCTACACAGTCTCTGTGCATGGATTATTAGAAGTTATGGTTTTAATGTATATATTGATAGATGATTTATTGTTCCCAGTGAAGACTCAATCTTATTGTAAGACACAAAAATGACAAAGATTAGAATGTAAAATCATTGTAAGAGTAACAATACAAAATCAGATATATATTGTTTATATACACATACATATATATGCTTTATATGAATAGTTACTAGCTTTGTTACTGTTGTAACACTAAACATCTTAAACTTAGCTGGCATTAGTGAACTGCTTCTTCGAGTTAGGTGTACTGTTAAAGAAGAAGTCACAGAGAATGTTTTATGCCAAAAGCATGAAATGAAATGAAACTTTAGCCATTTATAGGAGAAAGTGGCGAAGTTGTACATAAAATAGATGGTAGCAGAAGTAGAATTTAAAATGCCAAGAGAGAAGAGGAGGCAAGAAAGGACAAAGTTAGAAGGGATATGAAAAAATTGCTGCATGAAACACAAGAAGGTGGCAGAAGGATTACGAGAGTGGATGAGTGTTCAAAATTGTCCAATTTCCAAGATACTTAGGGGCTGATGTGCCATTGTCAGAGAGAGAAGCTTTTGTAGATGTTCATGTGCCTAATAATAATCTGCATCTTTAGCTGCATGAGTGCTTACAAAAATGACCCATATCAATTTAGAATCCTAAATGGATTCAAGGATCTTTGGTTTTTAGGCTGTTTTATGCTTTTGGAATTTTTACCCATTGTGATGAAACCTAAATGGAGATAAAACTAAAAACTGCATTTAGAATGGGCTGAAAGGGAATGGTTGATACGATGTAATGGAGCTTGAGAATAAATGAATCAAAATGAGAACCGAGAGCTTAAGTGAGCATTTAGCTGTGCAGGCAAAAAGGAACAAAATTATCTTTAATGTGTAGAAGAAGCAGCAGAAAGATTTATTTATGATCTGGATTAGGAAGGCTAAGGAAAGGTGAAACAAAAGTGACATTTTTATTACAGGCTTGAGTGACAGGGGGGATGCTGGTGATGCAGTGCTTGGGTGGGATGACAAAGAGGTCAATTTTGGCCATGTTAAGCAGATGGCATGCCAGCTAGCTGAGGTATCAGTGAGACAGCTGAGGTAGAAGATTAGGTAGAAGAAGAAAGGTCAGGAGTAGAGAGGTAAATCTGTGATTTGTCAATAAAGCTGCTCATATATTCTGTTTGGTAAATAGTTTTATTAAACCTGCATCAAAATCACAAAAAAAACAAACCAAAACAAAAACCCCCAACAACTAAACCCTAAAACCAAAAGCCATTGACAATGACTAGATATTTTTAATAAAGGGTGAATTTATTGCAGGTTTCATGACTTGAAAACAGATCTGCTACCAGAAGTTCTTCTCATATCTTCTATTATTATAATACTGGGTTTGATTTATGTTTGAATGGAGACAGTGATCCATTAAAATAAATTGCCTGAATGTTTGCCTGATTTTGTATGTGAAAGTTCGCGGTTTGAACTTACAGTTAGAGTGACAGGTTGCACTAAATGGAAGAGCAGTAAAACCATATTGTGTCATTCCAGCACTGTTTTCTTACTTCCCTTCTTCTAACACCGTGTTCTGAATCTGCCATGTCACACTGAGCATACAATTCAGTTTATTCCATTTCAGATGTTCAGAGAAGATGTATATTTTCTATATGATGTTATCTGTATTATGGAAAACTAAAACAGAAGCTTTGCCAAGTACAGAGTAAATAAACTGCTTAAAGAATGGGATAGTGTAGTTGGCTTAATTTATATGTAAATATGAGCAATGTTATTTTAGATTAGTGCAGCAAATTGCTAAAAGAGGAGTCTCATAAATATTGGCTTTTGAAGATCGGAGTTTGAATATTTAAACAGGAAAAGTTTTTTGCAGGGAAATGTGATTTTCTGAATGTCATTTGAAAAACAGGGTTGGTTGCTGTTTATTTGTTTGTTTTCTTACCAGGGACTGCTGGTTTTCAAACCACTTTTCAGGAGCATTGGATTTTCTTATTTTTCACTGTAACCAAACCTGCTGTTACTTCTGTTCATGCACTACATTCTTATTTGTCTTAGTTTTCCTTGCCTGCAGTGGTAGAGCGGCATCTACTACTTTGGAGAATGTCAACAACTTGTCCATCATGAATTATTTTTTATTTGGCTATGTTTTATCTGTGAGAGTACTTTAAAGCTGGGGGGGAGGGGAGCAGAGAGTTATTTTCTGCAGACATCCATATGGGTAAATTTTTTCCCAGTGTACTGATGAAGATGCTGTCTCCAAAACATACTTTGGAGTGTGTCCCAATGTGTATCTTTGTTGGTCCACTGCTGAGCATAGCAGCGTACTTTAGCATGCTCTTTCTCCCTAACTTCAATTTAACTTTCTTGTTTTATCAAAGGCTATTTCAGACAAGTATTTTGTGTTCCAGGAGAGGTAGTGTTTCATTTTATGAAAATGAGATTTTGATTTGTCATCTGCCGGTACTTTGGTTCATGGCTCTCGAGCTATTTAGTGCTCTGCATAAGCAGAGTCTTCGCGGAACGAGGAGGCACATTGAGGAACTGAGAAACCATTTCTCATGGCAGCATCGCATCCACCAAGAGGGAAAAACAATGTTATTATAATTGTTACACGGGTACTTGGAAGGAACTATTTATAAACAAATGGTATAAACTATTGTGCAAATCTCGGGATAGCTGTAGATTTTGTGCTTACAAACAGATCATCCCATGGTAATGACTTTAGTAAAGGCTCAGTTACCAAAGTTTGACCAAGTGTTTAGATACGGTTATCTGTGAAAGATATTAGTAAAAGTATGCACATGGGGTGACATAAAAGAAATGGGAAGAGTACCAGGGAATAATTAAAATATTTTGTTTCAGATACCAAAATTCTTGAATTGCTTTGTGGTTATGCAAAGTAAGCTTTACTGTTATTAATTATTAATGTATTAATTACAAACATATATTGTTAGAGGTTTCCATTTTGGTGCTTGGTGTGCAAGGTACAGTCATATGCTGTAAGCACATAAAAGTATGCTAGTGCATACTCATTTCCCTGGGAAAATATTATTAGCTGTTACTTTTTTCCAGTTAAAAAGTTTAGGGGTACTTTGTACTCTATAGAGCATGCTCTTTGTTGCACTCAACAAATTTGCTTTTTGTCTGCCAATACATACTGGAGATCTCCAAGGTAGATCGAAAACAAATTAAGTATCCATTTTTCGGGAAATGAAGGGAAAGTGGGTTGTGATATGCATTGGTGCAGATGAGAGCACGGACTTAAAATAAATTTATTTCCCTCTCACTAACAGGAAAAGACCGGGAGAAGAGTAGCTCTGAATCACTTTAATGCGTGCAAGGAATGTGACTTTGACGCGTGTTATGAACCTCTTCATTAATACTGATTAGTTCATGTGACTATATGATAAATCACATGCTCAAAATGCGAGTAAATTTACATTGCAGCCATATGAACATCTAATCCACTGTTTTCTTCTTACTGGCTGTAGCACTAGAGAGCTGCAAAGAGCCCATCTATGTGGATCCAGGTCTCCTGACTTATCTGAAAGGAAAGAAGGGGAAGGAGGGGGGCCGGAAAGGCAAAGTAATGGAAATATTAGAATAAAATTATTATTTTAAAAAGCGGTAAATGGGGTAAAAGTATCTTGAAGTCATTTTGTTACAGTTTTCCTTTTGCTAATTTAAGTTAATGTTGCCTGTTTTTGAGTCCTAGAAAAGCAATACTGCCTTCCAAAAAGTGCCAGTAGCACAAGCCAGCACATGCATAATTTTCTCTAAAATACAATTACCATTCTTCATTTCAGTTTCCAGTTCAGAGAGAAAGTATATGATACTGTTGTCTTGCTCCATTGGCATCTTATTTCTGAGGGTGTAGAGCTTGTTAGAAAATGAATGCTGCTTTATTCCAGGTATTTCCAAAGAGACAGCTGCTTCAATGGAAGAAAATAAAAACTTTAGAAAAAGTCAAAGACAAAGTTTCTCTTGAAGCAGTCTTAGCCTTTTTAAAATTATACTGTCACAATGTGTGCAAGGTAGTCACTCCTCTAGTTATCCCAGATTGAGAGAACTATTTAAATGAAATATGCAGGAATACAGCTGATTATTAAGTCATGAATACACAATTCCTGTTGATTCAGCCTCCTTTTCTAACCCTATCTAATTATTCATCCATTACAAGTTACTTTGGTCATTAAGGTTTACTGCTAGGAAATCAGTTGTCCGCATCTATAAATTTCCAACTGTCTGTTTCTGTCCAGCTCAGGAATATTTAAGCTTTAGTCTCTGAAGGTTTAGGAGCTAGCAGTTTAGTTATATTCAGTGATTCAAGATGTTTTATTTTCTTGCCCACCTGAGAGTGATTATACAGCAGTTCCTCTATTAGGAAAGGTCACACCAGTTATGTCAGGCACATCTATAACTTCTAAAATATGTTTATAGCTGGTGTCTGTTTTAGCTACAGGGAGCATGATACATGGGTGAGCATCTGATTGTGCATCTGACACACAGAAAATGCATGAGGATCCATGCTAGAAACTGGGGAGCTGTCAAAATACTACCAGTTAATCTGAACTTTTAGTATATTGGATATTCTGACAAAATGAAATCCCATTTGCTTGAACTGAATGTTTTCTCTCAGGAAAGTTCATTGCATTGATAGGAGAAAATATAAATGAAAATTAATGCCAGACTTCAGTTTGCTGTGCTGTTTGGGTAGCTGAAACTCCAGAATTTGTTATTGAGAGATGCGGGTTTTTTTCTCTTTGCTCTTGTATGTAAATGTTATTTCAAGTTTTGCATTAGAATTTGGATAGCCTTTCTGAGACATAAACCCTCTATTTTCTTTTCTTTAACTGTTGTGCTTTCCTGCTCAGGACATTTTTAGGAGCTTTATCCTTTTTATTTATTTTTTTTTCCTACAATAATATTTAGAAACAAAACTTCGTTTTCTAAGAAATGGGATTAATGGTCTGGGAACATCATCACAAGGGAAGTTTTCCAGGCTCAAATATTCAGAAACAAAACTTCTTTTTCTAAGAAATGGGATTAATGGTCTGGGAACATCATCACAAGGGAAGTTTTCCAGGCTCAAATATTCAATCTGTCAATTTGAGTCCTCTGCTACTGTTATCTCTGTAACGGATAACTTCAGACCTTAAATTATATTCCAGAACTGATGAGATTATTAAATATGCGCTGTAAAGGATTTTCTTTAAAGGAGAAACCAAGGAGGAAGGAGAGGAAGAAAGGGGATGATATTCTTTATAGGAGTGATCTGCATTTTCAAATTAATGTTCAGGTTATGAGAGAAACTTCTTTTGCATATCCTGCTCTTGATAAAATTTAGTTAAGTTTTTAAATATATTTTGTCTGAGACTTCAATTCCATAGAAATATTAAAAATGAGATTTACCTCAGGTTCTCTTTTCCCTCCTACCTGTAGGAACAAGGAGCCCATCACACTTTGGGAGGAGCTTGCTGGTGATACCTTAATCTTTCATAGGTTGTTGACAGCACATAGACTAAAAAAATCCTTTTAATAAAGCACACTCGAGAGATTATCAGGGTTTACAGAATAGCACTTTCTTGCATGTAGCCTGTGATCCCCCCACCCCTGTTGGCCATTGTCCTCCTAGGAGGCTGAAACAGAAATAGCAAGGCAAGAAGGACTTGGGTTCTGAAAGATTCATTTCCTGCATCCACTAAACTTTCTCTCTGAAATAAACCCACATCTCCTTTTTCATTCCCTCCCATGTACTTTAAGGCCCACCACGGCGCTGCCCCGTCTCTCACTCCCCTGGAGCTGGTGAGGAGTTCTGCCTGGGCCCATTAGCCAGGCAGGAGAGGTAAGGGCCATGTCCTCCCTGCATTCCTCTTGGGGCTGGGAGTGGAGACATTATGATTTTTTTTTTCCTTTGACCCAAAGATTGACAGCCTCAGGAGCTGTAGAAATGCAGTTGCTTTAAATCTTTCGTGTTTCTCTTCATGCAGGACTCCTGAATTAAAAGCCAGTGGGAGGAAAATCGACAGTGAGATGGCAAAGTCTGCTTTAAGTATGAAACGTAGCAGAAAGCTTACTAACTTTAGGCGGCAATAGTACTCCTCTCACAGGGAGAAGCTCTTAGGCCTGCTGGGATAAGGACAGGACAGGGCTTTCCAGGGGCACAGCCATTCCCCAATGTCCCCCTGCAATGACAGCTCGGCTGCTGGTGGCCCCGAACTGCAGCTAAATGCCACCACCTGGTCGAAGGAAGCGGAGGAAAGGGTTGCTATTAACAACCATTACGACGTTATCAGATCAGTCTCAGTTTCAAAGGGATTCTGCCACTCTTCCAGTATCTTCGTGAAAGCTGGCAGCTTCTTCCTTTCCCCCAAGGAGTTAGCATTTCACACAAGTCCGTTTAACCAAGAAGCGGACAAGGTTGAAAGTCCTTATATTGTTTAAGCTTCACCTTTACTGGCGACCCCAGAAGGATGAATGCGGTCCAGGGGAGAGCTGAATATTCTTTGAATCCTGATGTAAATTTCTGTCTCTGAGAAGGCTTGTTGGTGGGGCAGGATCTGCAAATCCTTCCTAATTGCTCTCGTTCTTATTAAGGGCAAAAGCCATGCTAGTTTTCTTTCCCTCAAAGTTGAATTTCAAGTGGAAAAGAATTCTGGCGAGCCTTTTTGCCTCCAGAGGCTGCAGTCCACAGTCCCTAAATGCTTATTGTTTCATAGCTTTGCAATGGAAGGCATCCCCTGTTTTGCTTTGTGCGCTGAGACTTTGTCTAGTATTCCTTTTTTTTATTTCACAGAGTTTTAAATTTGTGAGGGGGCATTTACTGCCTCTGTCTCTCATGATAGCTAGAAGCCTAAGAAGCACGGTGGCTAGAGGAACACAAAGCTTTCACCATGCCCTGAAGTCTGGGCTTTTCTTTGCATTAAGTGACTAGCTGTCTCTTTTTGTTAAATTGTAGCTGGGGAGAGAATTGATCTGGGAATTTTACTTCCATATTTAAGCATGCCTTCACAACACTGGTTATGCCAAAGCTGTGATCTGAGGTCAAATCTTAATTTTCAGACAAGAAAAACCCCAGGACGTTTTCCTGCCTGCCTCACCGAATATGTGTGTCTGACTGCTGGAACATAAGGGCTAGCAGAGTATCAACTCTTCTCAGCCAGCTTTAATTCATGCTTATGTGCAAGGTGAATAATGAAGCATGCAGAAATGCTGTCCCTTACTTGCTAACAATCTGAAAGGAACGGGTTTTAAAACTGTCCCTCCGTTCTTGACTGTGTGATCACTGCTATTCCACTCCAGTGTAAAGGCAACTAGCTTAGTTTAAATCTTTGTCCCACATTGCGGGCTCAACAGCCATTGACTAACCTCTCTGCTATGTATATGTAACATTTTTTGTGTCCTTATTTTTAAATTATGTGAGTGGGATTTACAGAAGTGCATATATCCATCCCTATTTCATTGTCTTTGCAAAATTCCAATCAATTTGCCCCAATCTGGGAGCAGAGTTAGGTCAGAAATGTGTACTTTTGAGATTACCACCCCAGATCTGTTGCATTTTTCACAAAGCAAACACGTATTTCATAAAGCCTGAGGAATATATAACTTGGTCAATTTAATATTGTTGAAGCATTATCAGTAATCTTCTGCTTCCCATCTGTGATTCTGAACCCTGCATCATTATGTTGATATTTCATGCTCTCCACTCCATTAACATTTAGGATGTGTAGTAGAGGCCAACACTTCTCCAAGCACAAGGAATTCAGTGAGATTACACGATTGGCTTTTACAATGTACAATCTAAAAAACCTCACTGAAATCTGAGATGTTGGATATACCTGTGGGGTTTTTTTGATTGGTGAAGAGAAATTAAAAGTGAAGCTACTCTGCATTTTTAGAAAGGATTGCTGGATTATCTTTTTTTTCAAGAAGCATGAGATAGAATTTATAAATTGTCACCAATGTTAAAGAACTTTCTAGTTTGACAGTTAAGGCTATAATTGTTTAAGATCAGAATATTTTTTAAGTTTGCAACAAGATTGCAATATAAATTACTGTAAAGCAAATTCCTTATTTCTTATTATACAGCATTATATATCAACATAAGACAAGGTTAGACTGAGTAGTGTACAAATGCTTTCTGGAAAAAAATTAGTGGGTTTAAGGATTCAAATATTTACTCTTGTGGATTTTGGAATGTAATTGTTCTGTAGTTCCTAGTCCTGTTTTATTTGAAAATTAATATTTTACTTCTCTGGTTAAATATTGGTTCTGTTGACTATTTCAACATTTTATGAATATTTTGTTTTCTCTGGGGACTTTCTGTACATCTTTTCAGCTGAATAAATGAAGTAATTCACAAACCAACTGCCTCTTGCTCTCTATGGCTTTAGGGGACCTTGTCATTCCCTGTAGCCTTTTCTCAGGCCCAGCTGTGTGGCTCTGAAATCACTTGGCTGGTAATTAGGTATTTATCAGATTGTTTCTGAAAAGGGATGAGACAGTTATCTGACACAATTATCTTTGAAAATTGAATCCCTCTTTTCTGGTCCTGCTGAGGACATTCAAAGGTACTGTGAATGTTTAAAGCTAAATGCCTTTGAAAAACCCTTGCTTTTTTTAGATCAGGTATAACAGACGAGTCAAAATGCAGTCAGAGGAATGGGTTTTTTTAACCTTACAGGCACTGGTCTATCAAATGTTGTTTCTTTTCCATGTGAGTCTGTTTGGAAGTACTTTTGACAACAGTCTCTTTACTTCTTTAAACGTCCACTACTTAACAGTGTTTGGACATTGACAGTATTTCTTATGAATCAAGAAATTACTAATTATAGGAAGGCATTACTAATGATAATTTTTTTTGCCGGTACAAAAAGTGATGAGTATGCAGTTCTAGAAAAACAGTTTGGAAACATGTTTTTCACATTGGGAAATCTGCAACAGATACAGTACCCAGTTTTATCCACACACTCCCTTGAAAGTCTTGGTAGTTCAGACATGAGTTGTTGATTTAACATGCCAATGGGCAAAAAGAGATAATGCATTGGTAATATAAGATACAAGAAAGTTATTGCTTTATTTAGACCGTTTCTTGGTTGTATTTTTAGAAAGTGCAAACTTTTTAACATTTAGGGAGCTCTTAAGTTTGTCTGTTGGAAAATTTGTTTGTTGGAAAACACAGGGCTCATTCCACTGTTACTGAATTTGTCATAAATTAGAGTGCAGGCGCATCCTTATTATTTTGAAGAGATAGCATTGCTTTTAACAAGTTCAAACCTCTTTGAAGGAACCTATTTGTTTGATCTGAAGATACTTGATTCTTGCATCACTTATGTGCAAAAGTTTGTAGAAATGGAAGGTGGAAGTATCTGATATAACAGGAGTAGAGTAACACTTTATTTCTTCCTTCCTGGCATTCACAAGTAAGAGTATCCCTAAAGGGAACTTTCCTTTTTATTTTTGTCATACTATTTTCCAGACTTGGAAACAACAAGAAAATTATTTTATATCATACATGTTGCTTTCTTCTGAGTAGGTATAGACTAGTATCTGATGCTTGTCAGTCTTGTAATTTGGGGTCAGAACCATGTTAAAGTTTTGTTTCCTGATTGTTGAATCACAGTCAGAAAAAGAAAATCTCACTGAAACAGGGCAAAGCGTTTAAAAGATAGCAACCTCATAGACAATCCATGAATTTTATTATAATTTTTATTCTCATGACTATGTGCAAGTTCCTTGTAGATACCCTGCCTCAGTCAGTGATCTAGCTACTAACCAAGAATTGTTAATCTTCCTGTCCCTGCTTTATACCTAGTTTTGTATATGGTACCACATCCAAATCCAGCTCTGAATTAAATTAATTTTCCCATAGGGTTTTCCATAGTGCTGTTACTACAGGATTTGCTTCACACTTGCTTGCTTGTCCTTATTAATAGGTGGTCCCCTATTATGCAAAACGGGAGGCCCAGAATTTTGAAAAATATGAAATTGGATTTTTTAAGAAAAATACCAAACAAACCCAAACAGCTGTTTCAAAAGTCTTGTGTTTTAGAATTACATGGAACCGGTTGAAGCTCTTGGAGATTGTAGTTCTGATCCTTTGGCAGGCTTCTTTAATTATAGAGAAATTTGGTGTTCTACAAGAGAGAATTATACCAGGCAGCCTGGCTACAAATGGGAAGAACAACCCAAAGTGTCGTTTTCCTCTAGGTTTGAAGCACAAGTGAATTTTAATAGAATAGAGATGTCTCTGAAGTTACACTGCCTCTTCTCACACAAGTGCTTGTGTGTGTGCACACGCAGAGAGAGAGTATCCTGCACTGTAAAGCTTTTATCTAAGACCTTGAAATCTTTCCATCTCACTCTCTTATATGGCTTCTTGTGAGTGATAATACAAATATCTTCACTTCTCCCCTCTCTTCCCACAGCTTTTAGCTATATCAGCAGTTTCAACCAAAAAGGCTAATTAACAGAATGAAATCACCTTCTGGATTTGAGGAAAGTTTTGTCCAATGAATTCACTGGTGACCGTTACCAATTATCTTTGGCCTCTGATTGCTCCTCTGAGAGTGACTGAATATAAAATAGACAACAAAACCTGCATTACTGTGGGTCTGTGCAAAATAATAGTTTGCAAGTTAGAATTGATTTTTGCATTCCAGGGGAATAATCAGCCTGAACGCAACAAGCACTGTGATGACAGGCAATAGCTTACGACACTGCATAGCATATTTAAGTGTTAGTCTATCTGTACATTCTGCTTACCTGTCGGATCATAAGGTTATTCCTAAAAAACTCATCACAAACCTCCTCAACTTTATATTTTTGACCACGCGTTGAGGACTTTTCACAGGATAAGTGATTTTTCTAGTATTCATATCTTCTTTTTCTTTTTAAATCCTTTTTCTTTTAAGCCCTTAAAAGACATGTCCAGCATACTACCTCAATCTGGTCGGCTTCTGCTCCAGGACCATTTGATGATGCTAGCTTTTCTGGTCACTCTACGCTACAGCTCCTGAGCATTTTGTGACTAGTTTTCTGTAAGAGGTAGCCTTCCCTCATTCTGTGCTAGACACTTTATAATACTGCATTTCCTGAAACAGTATATGGATCGCTGATTTTAGTGCTGCGGTTCCCAAGCAGTGAAGTAGGATAATCACAGCTCAGGCAGGGAGGAGATCATTTAGTCCAACACCCTGCTCAGAGCAGGGTCAGTCAGGGCAGGTTGCCCAGGACTGTCTCTTATCAGGATTTGCATGTAAGGATGTGGTCTCCATATTTATCTGGGCTACCTATTCCACTGTTCAATCACCCTCACAGATGAAAGGGTATTTTTATGTTTTCCTGTGTTTCAGTTTGTGACTTTTGTCCTGTCACTGGGCACCACTGAGAAGAGTCTGGGTCCCTCTTTTTCATTCTCTTCCAGGAGGTGTTTACCCCCATGGATCTGATCCCCCAGAGTATTTTCTTCTGACTGAGCAGTTGCAGCCTCTTCCCATATGACAGGCACTCCCACCCCTTAATCACCTTTGTACTCCTTTGCTGAATTTCTCCACTGTCAGTCTTGTACTGGGTAGCCCAGAAGTGGACCCAGCACTCCAGATGTGGCTTCATCAGTGCTGAAGAGAGGAGAAGGATCGCCTTTCTTGACCTGCTGTCAACACTCTTCCCAGAGTAGCCTAGGATATCTTTGGCCTCCTTTGCTGAAAGGACACGTTACTGACTCAACTTCTTGTCCAGCAGGAGCCCCAGGTCCTTCTTGGCAGAGCTGCTTTCCAGCCAGTCGACCTCTAGTGTGTACTGGTGCCTTAGGTTATTCCTCCCCATGTGAAGACTTGGGATTTCCCTTTGTTGGAGTTCACAAGATTGCTCAGCCTGAAGAGGTCCTTCTGGATAAGAGGCAAACCTATCTGGTGTATCAGTCACTCCTCCCAGTTTTATGTCATCTGCAAGCTTGCTGAGGGTGTACTCAGTCTCAATGTCCAGTTCACTAGTAAAGATGTTAAACAGCATTGGACCCAGTAGCAACCCCTGGGCTATAACACAAGGGACTGGTCTCCAACTGGATTTATAACACTGATAGCAGTACTTTAAGCCTGGCAGTTCAGCCAGTTTTCAGTCCACTTCACCCTCTGCTTATCTAGCTTGTACTGCATCAGCTTCTTTATGAGGATCTTATGGAAGACAGTGTCAAAGGCCTTCTTAAAGTTGAGTTAAACAACTTCTACTGGTCTTCCCTTATCTATCAAGCTAGTCATCTCATCATAGAAAGCTTTCAGGTTGGTTAAATATGATTTCCTCTTCGTAAAACCACATTGACTACTCCTGATCACCTTCTTGTCCTTCAATGTGTATGGAGATGATCTACAGAATAGGTTCATCCATCACTTTCTTGGGGATCAAGATGAGGCTGACAGGCCTGCTCTTCCCTGGATCCTTCTTCCTGAAGATAGGGGTGACATTTTCTTTCTTCCAGTCCTCAGGAACCTCTCCTGATCGTCACAATCTTTCAAAGCTAATCAAGAGTGGCCTTGCAGTGATGTTGGCCAGCTCCCTCAGTTCTCATGGGTGCATCTTGTCAGGTCTCAGGTCCAGAGAGTTTAAGTGCTCCCTGATCCTCCTCCACTGAGAGCAAGTCTTCCTCAGTCCAGACTTCCTCTCTGGTTTCAGGGGCCTGGGATTCCTGAAGTCTGGTCTTTCCAACAAAAACTGAGATAAAAAAGGCATCAAACACCTCAGCCTTTTCTATGTCTTTTGTCCCCAGGTCCCCCACCTCGTTGCCTCTGGTCTTCCTTTTGCTGCTTATGTAGTTGCAGTCCCTCTTGTTGCCCTTCGCATACCTCAACAGATTGACATCCAGGTGGACTTTGAGTTTCTTAATGCCGGCCCTGCACGCTCGGCCAGTGTCTCTATATAGCTCCTGGCACAGCAGGCAGAAAAAGCAGAGAGCAGTAAGTGCTCAGTAACCTACTTCGACTCCTTGAGAGAGACCAAGTCTGGGCATTGGGCATGGGCAGGAGCCTGCAGAGCACTGCAGTTTTCTCAAGTGGCCCCAATTCACAGAACAATTGGATATCATGTTTTACAGTTAATGGGATTGTGTTTGTTGGTTGTTGTGTGTTTGGTTTGGTTTTGGGTTTTTTTTTGGGGGGGGGAGGGGGGGGACACGTGCTTTCTCTTTACACTCCTTAACATTCCATTTCACGCTTCATACCTTGCATTGCACTTTTATTGCATTATAAATATGTTGCTTCCTTACACGGAAATCATACTCTGTTTCTTACCATCTCACTTATGTACTCCTTCCTGAGGAAAACTTCTTTGTTAAAGTTTTTACTTATTCAAAATTAATCTCAGTTTATATAGCCAGACATATGAAGGAAATGATAGAGATTAGCAGAGCTTCTGGTATACAGATTTTTTATGAGACTGAGACTGGTGGGAGAAAAGATGTTTCCTTTGCCATAAGTTTGGCTCCTCACACTGAGCTTTCATGTGTAGGCAGTGTAGTAGAGGGTATTGAGGGTTTAGGCTGCAACTTATATCACATACCACAGTTTGTCAGGCTGATACTGCTGTTTGGGTTTCTGCCACAGTCTTTCAGTATGAGTGGGTGAACATAGACATAGTTTGGGTGTTTTTTTGTGTTTTTTTTTTTTCTCCTTTGAATTAGACTAGTTGAACTATTCCTATTGTGCTGCTTAGGCAGTAAATATACCCTACAGAGAATCAAGTCAGTTAAAATCTAGGTAAGCCTGTTTTACATATAAGTTTGTTACCTGCCAGCTTAGAAATGTAAATTGGGCACATTCGATCCATTACTACTATTAGTACTATTACTAATTATTTTACTCTTGGTTTTCTCACTGCATTTAAAAAAAACCCAAACCCACAGCTTAAAATAAGTAAAGTATAAAACTTGCATCATAGGTGTTAAAACTGACCCAAGAATGGATCCTAAAAAAGCAAGTGTTTTGGAATACTAGAAGATTAAATAAGGTGAGCTTCATGAATGTCTGCTGAAACTGTCACTGAGAGGACCACAGTCCAGATCCATAGATGCTTTGGTTTAAATAGATTATTTTTTTTTTAGTTGCTTTGATCTTGGTAGAGTTGATTTATTTTAGAACAGAAAAGGATCTGGCCAGACTCTTTTCCCCTAGTTCATCAACCTTCTGTCATTCTTGCTCCTAAATGGAAACAGTTGAGACAATGTATGGCAGTGCTTCCTTCTCATCCTCCTGGAACTCCAAATAAATTTAGTTTAACAAAGACAGGATGTTTAAAATAGTAGAGGGAAGTTCTTAATTTTAATGATATATAGCTTTACTGATGATAATGCACAGGAGGAGTAAGTTCAGCAGTAGTCTCAGTCTAAACAGAGATGACCAGATGACTGGGTGTCCGACTAATACACGTTAGGACTTCATAACGAAAGGACTGAAAGTACAGGAAGGTCCATCCAATATCAGGAGGCCTAATAATGCATTACAGGCTTTAAAAGTTTCATGCATTCAAAATGAGTTAACATTTCTTCAAAAGGAAAATTTTGTATTTTTTCTGCTTTCAGTGACATTTTGCCAGTCTATTCCAAAATGGCCTTGACGGCAAATTAAAACTCTGCCTCATCCTGTAGATAAACAATCTTCTTTAGCATAATATTTAACAAAATGTGTAGATTTTACAAAGGGAATTTATTTTTGCAAGTTAGGATCTTAATTACCTGACCTTTGTGTCCTTTTTTTTCTATTCAACATACTGTCAAAACCTAGCCTTACCAAGATAGTTACTATTTCTGAGAGAAGCAACAACAATAATCAAATGTAAGAGGGGGAAAAAAAAAAAGGAAAAGAAATGAAAAGAAAAGAAAAGAAAACCAGCATTGGTTTTGGTGTTGTCTCAGTGTCTTTGCTTCTGCTGCTGAATGGTACACTGGCCATAGTGATAAATAGCACTATACTTGAGATGTGGAAGAAAATAATTGATTACACCCTTTCCCTGCATTTACCATCATGCTTCTTTCCCCTCTGGGTTTGTGCAGTTTAATTTGCCATTGATTCCTTAATGATTATAATGTCATAGAGGAGCCAGTGTTTATCTTCATTGTGCACTCTGGACAACGCATTGGACCTGAATCTTTTCTTGCACATTCTGGTGTAGATCTGCAGTCATTTGACAGAGTTAAGTGAGGTCTCAGGCCACCTGAAGTTTATATGGTGAGTGCATCCTTCTTCTGTCACTGGCAATGTCTAATTAATGCCAGTCCTTATTCTGCTAGATTAGTTTTGTATTTCAGGCACTGAAAGACTAATTGCAGGGAAGGAGCAAACACAGAAACATTTTGCTCAGTTACTATAATCAAAAAGTTAAATGCTGTAACACTGAGAAATCTGTATATGAACAGAAGTTCTAAATGCATGTGGCAGATACTTTATGGGCCTTTAGTGTCTACTAAAGGAAGCAGTGTTTTAAAATGCCAGCTGAATCTATTGGTTGTGACACTTCTGTGGGTTTCTTCCCCTATAGCGTAGTACTTGAATTGTGGACTGTGGCAGTAGACTATGATAAGAAAGATCTTGTTTCTCTTCTGCTGAACTCCACTTCTATCTGAATACCATTTTCCATTCTGGTGACATCTTTTTCTACTTTATCTTCCCTGTGATCAGGGCTAATATTTCAGAAGAAAGCACTGTACTCTGAATATAGAGAATTAGCCTGCTATTCAGGATTGTTTTCAAGGAATATCTACGAGAATTGTTCTTAAAGTGCAGACTAAAAAACTTTGCTTTCATATTAAAATTACTTGGTTTCATTAAGGCTATTTTCACTGAAATTTTCTGTAACAATAATGTTTTTAGTAACACTGAAATAATTTCAGCTTTTAGAATTAAATATTATATTTCAAACAGAAACCACAAGCAGAATTAGAGGGCAGAAAAGGTTTAACAAACAAGCCAGGCAGTTAATGTCTGAGCTCCCGGTGGAGCTCTGTCACATACAAAGGGGTTAAAAAGAAGTCATAGTCTACCACTTAAGTAAATGGAAGAGAGGGGTATGGAAAATACAAAACTTTGGATTGATGCATGGGATGCCTTCACAGATAGGCCAGGTGCCATAAAGTATGTTGCTGGGATTCATCTCCCCCCACAGCTTTATGGTTGCAGTGAGTTAACTACTGTGGTGGGTTTTGCTAAAGAACAAAATTTATTGCTGGTTAAAGTAAAGTTGGATGGTAAGAAAGACAGACAAAAACGAAAACATCCCCCCCCCTTCTCCCCATTTTTTCTAGGCTCAACTTCACCCCTTCATCCCCAAATCTTCCCCCCCCCGGCTTCTTTCCCTGAAGTGGTGCAGGGGGATGGGGAATGGGAGGTTGTGGTCAGTCCATAACAGCTCCTCTTTGCCTCTCCTTCTCCTCATGCTCTTCCCCTGTGTGGTTACTTTCCATGGGCTGCAGTCCTTCAGGATAAACCTGCTCCTGCTTGGGCTCTCCACGGGCCATAGCTTCCTTCAGGGCACGTCCATCTGCTGCAGACTGGAGTCCTTCATGGGCTGCAATGTGGATATATCTGCTCCAGCGTGGTCCTCTCTGTGGGCTGCAGAGGAAACCACTCTGGTGCCTGGAGCACCTCCTCCCCCTCCTCCTGCTCTCACCTTGGTGTTTTCTTTCCTGTTTCTAACACACACACACACACACACACACCCATTCCTCTGCCTATCTGGCATTTTGCCCTTTCTCATATAGCCTTTCCCTGAGGCACCATCAGCTTTGCTGACAGGCTCAGCTGTGCCCTGCGCTGGGTCTGCTGGAACCAGCTCTGTCTGGCACCAGGCAGCCCTTGGCTTCTCCTCAGGGAGGTCACCCCGCAGCATCCCCTCTACCAGCAACTTGCCACATAAACCCAAACCAACTTGGTCCACAAATCAAATTCTGCCTCCAGAACGTGTGATCTTAACTCCTATTGAGATCAGTAGCAGTTGTGTCCTGCCGCTGGATGGAAACACAGACTGTTATTAAACCTGAAAGGAGGTTGTAGAGAGGTGGGGGCTGACCTCTTCTCCCTGGTGACAAGTGATAGGATGAGAGGAAATGGGTTCAAGTTATGTCAGATGAGGCTTAGATTGGATATTAGGAAACATTTTTTCCCTGAAAGGATTATTAGACATTGGAATAGGCTGCCCAGGGAGGTGGTGGATTCGCCATCCCCGGAGGGGTTTAAAAAAAGGGGAGATGTGGTGCTTAGGGACATGGTTTAGAGGTGGTTTTGTCAGGGGAGGGTGACGGTTGGACTTGATGGTCTTAAAGGTCCCTTCCAACCTTAGCGATTCTATGGTTCTAAATCTATGAGTCCTTGAATGATTTTCCCACGTGTATTAATGAAATGATTCTTTCACATTGATATATATTGTGTGAGCACCTCACATTGTAATGACAAAGTAAATCCTTAACTGAAAGTGTTTTTGTTCGGTGAACCACATTCAATGGGCTGCCTCATCAGCTTTGAGTTAGAAACAACATTCAATCCTGTATTTGCAGGCAGAAAGCACAGATGAGGAAACTGTGGGAATCTGAAGCCAACGTGGTAAATAGTTTTATAAAGCAAGCCTTTATTACTGTATGGAGAAAGAGGTCGATATTCTAAAGGCCTGAAGTTGCAAATCCTCATTTCAGTCTTGGAGTCATATCATGAATAACATTTAGAGCAGCATGTAGCACATTGGCCATTAATTGCTGTTAACTCTGCCATTAAGAGCTGTCAAGCTGTTTGCAACAGAAGAGCAGTCAAACAAGTGATAGGGGAAATTAAAAGAATGGGAATGGAAGGAGCTGTTTTTTTGTGTGCAGTGCAGATGAAGTGAGAAAAATGACGAAAAAATATATTCTAGGATTCTGGTAATAGCAGTGGTAGGAAATTGAGTAATTTTATTTCTGGTAGCTAAGATAATAGAAGCGCAGGTATAACACAAGACACAAATGTAAAATGCAGCATATGATTTGAATCTATTCATGTTTAACTTATTCATGCATTTTTGAACATCCAAAAGTATCAGGTGACACTGAATACTCCCACTAACGATGCAACTCTTCTATCTGCAGTCATTAAATATACATTAGGTTTACAGTTGAAAAGTCTCTAGCCCGGCAGACCGAAGAAGTGACTGACTGCACCATAGGTTTTTTCACTGTGACCATTCTGTCTGCTGGCATTTAGGTGATGTAGGAGTCATAATCCAAACTGTTCATCTCCAAGTACACTTTCTTAACTACAAGGGGAACGAGTACAAGGAGAGAGAAATGAGAAGTGCAGTCGTAACGTTATCAAAGTCTAACATAATTATTTTTGGAATAGAGCTTCGTGTGTCACCCCACTTCATGTTTACATTCATGTTCGGTGATCTCTAATTGTTGGTTAGGGTCAGGCAATTGTGAGCATCTAGTAACTCAACAGACACTTAAAATAGTGTCTCTTGTTGTCAAGAACTTGACATGAACCCTAGATACTATGCAATAGATGGGACATTGCAGTCACGCTCATTTCGGTTTGTATTGAGATAAAGGTCCTTATTAAAAAAAACCCAAACAAAACAGTCAAAAAACCCCCCAAACACTGAAACCATTTATTTACAGATTGTGTGTATTTAATTAAAGAGATTGTCTAAAAAACACCTTACTCTTTTTAGAAACCTATGATCATCTAAAAAACACCATATGTTTTTTAGAAACCTGTAGAGGAAAGGCACTTTGAACAGGTTAGTATGCTGTAAACAAGGCCTGAGGAGTTCTGGTAAAGTCTGTACTAAGCATTAATGTGGCTGAAGTGTAAGAAATGAGTGGGATGAGCAGAGTTTATTTTTTCAACAGAGGTGGTGGTGTGAATACTTTTGAACCTGCAGTTGTGGTGGTCAGAAAAATGAGTGTAAAAGTCACATTTTGATCTACAAGGTTTTATTCCTTCATAAGATTCCATTTTCCTGCCAGTCAGAAGAAAATTTTCCGCCCTCAACACAGGACTCGCCAGAAAGTTACCTTAACTGTTCATATTATTACTGGGTAAAAATGTCCGTAATCCTCATTCAGCAAAATACCATGTAATACGAAGAGGACTACTGTAAAGTTTTTACCCTGCTTGTACAGAAAACTGAATAGTGTTGAAGCATTATCAACTTAGGCAAGTGTTTAAGTATTTTCTTGAACTGAGGTGGATTAATCCTACACTGAATTATCTTGATGAACCGAGCAATTTCTTTAATAACTTGGGTTACATGACCAAAGAACATGCAGCACTTAAAAATATACGTGTGCACTGTGGGGGTCCTCAGTCTGCCTTTAAGACGTCTGGTTTGGGGTTGTCTGCTCTGCAAGGATAGTTAATATTGTAGTTGTGGTGTATAACGTCCTAATTGTTAGAAAATGTAACATTAATAGCTAAAACTGTGTTGAAATCGGCATACCTCATAGAGTTACACTGGGCAAAAACATTTGGAAGTACCTTACATTTATCATTAATTTGCCTGTTCTTATTTCCATTGTGTATTGCAGGTAACGTTTACCTTCACGCTGCTGAGCTGGTGTAATGCAAGGAAGGACACATCATGAAATGGAAACATTATCCTTTTTTGGTCATAGTAGCTGCATTCAGCCTTTCAAGATGCCATCAGTTACTGGGTCAGCTCATTCCAGGTAGGTACCTTTTATATAAACATAAATGTTCATGGTTTATGAATCATATTTATGCTGCGTGTGTGGAATATGTGCGTGTATATACCTGAAGTTTGCTCACCGTGTATTAATGTGTGTGTGAAGACATTTATGAGCATATCTGCATATTTAAAACACAGAATTTAATAAGTGCTTTATTGCCTGTGCTGCAATGAGTTGCTTTTTTTTTTTTTTTTTTTTTGATTGCAAAGGAAAATAGAGAAAACGAATGGCCTGAAAATACGAGAAGGCTAAGGTGGCTGTTAAAGCATTCCTTTGATGAGCAGTGTTGGTGGAGGGAAGAAATAGAGAGTGCAGAAACAGACTTGAATATCAAAGAGAATAGGAAATCTATAGAGAACCTTCCTGAAGAAGGAAAAGAGCAGCAACTGTGAAATAGCTGAAATGCAGTGTTTTCAGTGAAGTCCTAGAGATCAGAGATAGTACTGGTGCTCTTGTATGGCAAGTCTTACTAGTGCAGAGAGGAGTAGTAACTGTGTCTAAAAATGGCAAGATACCATCTAACATGAAAGAGAAGGTGGTGCTAAAATAGGTAACCTGTATCACTTCAGTGAACAGTGGATTTTTATTGAAGTAAGATACAGGAAACAAAATCTGTTTTGCTTTGTTGGGTTTTCTTTTTAGAATAAATCTATGAAAAGAGCTTCTGAGTAATTTTGAATTGTCGTCAATATTTGTTGGGAAAAACCCAAACAAAATTTGTTCAGTACTGCTAATAATGTACCACCTTTCAGTAAAATGTAGGAAAACACAATAGACTTTTAAAAAAGAAACTGACATGCTGATTTTCAGTGGTTCTTTTTTCTGCTTTGCATTGAAATAATAATGTAGAAGACTCTACTGGATGGATTTCTAAGTTGAATACATTAAGCATGTAGAATTTTGTGGCTATACAATTCTTCTCCATATATCTGTGGGTAACTAGTTCAAAGACAGACTACTGAGTGAAAAGAGAAAGGAAGAGGTTTGTTCCTTCAAGGGTTTGTTCACCTATAATGAATGGTGGTTCATGGAAAGTAAATTAAGGAAATGAATTTATTTTTATTTTTTTTTTCTGCCTGGTTTTGTTGGTTTCAAATGTGTTATGCAGAAGATGCAAAAAGACTCCCAAATAAGGGAAGACGTAAGTTAAATTATCATTTAAAAAGTTTGACCTCGGACTTCAAACATAATTTCAAAGCAATTTACCTGTCACGAAGACATCTACCACTCTTTTTAAAAGGAACGTCCGCAGATCCAAATGTATTTGCATGATAGCTACCTCCATCCATTTGCATTGGTTTCGATTTAGTCATAGTTTTGTAGACCCTACTAAAAAGGCTGTTTGCATTGTATTTCTTTTTCCATCAAATTAGTTTCAGAATAAAATCACAGGTGGCATTTTGATTTTGTCCCTGCTTTGTAATTTTCATCACAGACCTCAGACTTGAACCAAGAGATTACTCTACTTGGCCAGACATCAGCATGCTCAGCCTCGCTGGCAGGGTGCCAGAAGTGTGATTATCACAAAAGATCAAATAAAGCAGGATTATATATTTTTTTTCCTTTAAGCAGTTCATCCCATTCATTTTGCTCTTTTCATGTCTTTTCCTTACAAAGGCATGCCTCTCTTTTAATTTTATTTTTTTTTAACGTGCAAAAAGAGACCTGTGCAAAATCTCAAACTTTTTCCCTCATTTAAAGGGGGGAAAAAAAGAAATAATGGTTCTTTGGAATTCTGCTGTATCCATTAAAAATATCACTAGAGCAATAGGTGACGGCTTTTTCTGAGGATTTCTAAAGGCACTAAGCAGCTAAAACATCTGTGATCACAGTACTACTAAATTATAATATTTTATTTTATTTTATTTCAATAAACCCCATGCTTTCAAAATAAGAGATTCAATGAAATTATTTTAAAATCATGTTATTAGAAACATTTAAAAAATGAAATTGTATGGTTTCAAACTCTCCAATTCTGTCTTATTTAAAAATTGAAAATTGTTCCAGCTTATTGATGACGTAGCTTTAATTTTATACAACAAACTATCAGGAATGTATTAAAGCTTACTCTCAGAACTGGAATTCTCAACTTCAGTAAAATATGATGAATTTTAATGGTGGTCTTATAACTTTGAAACATTTATTGTAGTTTTTGCTGAATCTTTTCATATATTCTTGTTGAGTCTCACTCTTTTGCATATGGGGTCCACAGGGAAGTACTGTCTCCCCCCTTTATTAAAATCACGGCTGAGCCTTTCATCTCATGTCATTACATCTTACCTCTAATTCACATATAAAATACACTTGCAATTCCACTATGGCTGTCTCCTGAGGCATAAAGTAGTTCTGCCTTGGCACATCTTTATTTAATCAGGGGCTGAACATTATCTGGGAAAGATGTGATTTTTCTTTCCAGTTGCTCTGCATATTTAAAAGCTGGAAAACTTGATAGTTGATTTTATAGTGCACTGATCTAAGATAACATAGCATTAACTAATGCTATGTTATGTTTAGATGCATACGTTAAGCTATGTGTTTTCAGTTAAGCCATTATAGTGTTTTAAAGTTACCAGTTGCTACATTGTCAAAAAAACATGGAACTATAAATTCCACATGCAGCAAAAGACTTTAATAATTTAAACTGAGAATTTATTATTTTTTTTTTTTTTTTACATCAATAGAAGTGAGTGCAAGCTTTCAGATTTGTGGTCTGTTAATAAAGATAGTAGTATTCCTCATGGATTTGGTTGGGCTTGGGATCAGGTCCTTTAGCAGGCAGTATTGTGGAAGTGCCCTCTATCTGAACTGGAACAGATACCAGATATGTGGGATCTCATCAGTCTTTGAGCTTTACAGAGATATCGGGACAAAGAAAGCCTTGTAAAACTATGGAATGACAAATTTTGAATGCTCCTGATAGATTATTAAGAGATTTTTTGTAACAGAATTCCCTGTAGATCTTGGGAAGGGAAGGATAAGGAAGAAACTCCTTTTGAATCCAGATTTTTGAGAAATTTTGACAGAAGCTTGTAGAACTCTGTGGCCTAAAAGTACTGTCTCTCAGTATTTGAGCAAAGACTGATGTTGCACTAGAAAGCTTGATATATTTCCATTACTTTCAAGTAAAAAAAGTTTGCTTTTCTGATACCTTTTTTTTTTTTTTTAATTCTTAAATCTCTGAAGTGCATTGTTTCTCCAGGAAAAAAAAAAAAAAAGATTTCCTTTAGGAGATGCAGATATATAACAAAGCATAAGATATAGAACACATGCATGGTAAAATGTAAATTTGTTTCGCTAGGGTAAGTATAAAAAAAAAACAACCACAAAAAACCCCTCTCCAATAATCATAGAAGCTTAGTGAAATCCTGAAGAGAACCAGCCCAGGATTTGACCTCTGCTGGGGTAGACAAGAATATTTTAAATTTCCTCTTCCCTAATGCTTCTTGGCTAATGAAACACTACAGGAAATACATTCACTATCCTCGCTTGTTTGTCTCTTTCAACAGGAGACAGTTATTATTCATAATGAAACTTTCATAAATTCAAATTGTATTTTTTCATTGCCTCTAACATGCTAAGGTGTAAGCAATCATTCTTGGAACCTGAAAACCCTTACAGCAGAGCTTTTGTCAAGTTCAGTAACAGAAGTAACTACATTGTTTGGTGTGATATTTAAAAATCACTGTTAAATTTTCAGTACTCAGGACACTGTGATCTGGCTAGTGAAAACAAGATTTGTAGTTTTCCCCTGTCATCTGCGTGTCAAACTACAAATTTATGTCTGAATATGATACTTCGGGTTCAGGTGTGTGATTGTTAAATTTTGATAGGAAATTCTGTATTCCTCTGTTTTCCCTGGAACCTGTGAAGGTACCTTGAGAAAATTGTTCCTAGCACTGAAAGATCTTAATTTGCTGCTTCATAAAGAATATCAGTGTCTTGTATAATGTAATGTGTACTCATTCATTCTTCTGTACTTTTTAAGTGCCTGAATGAATTTTCAATCAAATATCCAAAATAAATCTCTCAATTATCTGAATAAGGCATTGAATAGTTCAGGTGAAGAATTTAGCTAGTTTTATGATTGTGCAGGTTTTTCTGGGAATAATGTTTAAAAAGGCAATGTTCAGCCAAACCCAGCCCAACCCAACCCATAATTTAACTGTTGACTGTCTTTTGGCACAGGCTCAGAGGCAAAGAGAATTGGATGCTCAAATTCCATGTAAGCCCATGATTGTAAAGCTGTAAAGGAAGACTGAAGACTCATTGAGCTAAGGAAATTAAGTGACAGTACTCCCTTAGCACTTGTCAAGGAGTAGGGAATATGGATTTAAATTCCTTCAATTGGGAGGTATTTGAGGATAGTTTTCACCCTTTCTGAGCAAGTGATCCAACAGCTGAGCTCATATTTTAAAAAGATGGCAATTTTGTGATTATAATTTTGTATTGTTTTAAAGTGAAGTGATGTTGATAACTATTTTCTGATGAGACAGTAAACATTTCGAAGCACCTGAACAGGAAAGCCTAGCTTGTAGGCCACAGGGGAAATAAGGCAAAGGATAGAAGCCAAAAACCTCAAAACTTACATAAAGCTGTGCCTTCTCAGGAACAGAGCTTTAAGTCCCAGAGGAATGTTAACTCTAAAGACGGAAGGACATAATTTGACAGGGTCAAATTTTTAAATAAAGGTCCCCAAATTCCATGAAGTTTCCACTTATTCTTTCATTGAATCTGAGCCCAACTGAAGATAACCATTAGCTATTTTTGATTCAAGACATACGTATAAATATCAGACTGGAAGTGTTTAGCTCTGATGTAGGAACACTCATAGAATCATGGAAAATAATACGTTAGAAGGCACATAGAGGTCATTTAGTCTGGTTTGTGCGGGTTTTTTCCTCAGAACAGTGCTATCATCAGAGTTAAATCAGGTTGCACAGAGCTGTGTCCAGCTGCATTCTGAGCACACCTCCAGTGATGGAAATTTCATAAGCTCTTTGGACCACTCTCAAGGTGAAACTTTACTTCAATTTAGAGCCAGCTGGAACTTCTTGTGTTGTAATTTGTGACCCTTTCATCTTGTCCTTTCACTATGCATTCCTGAGGAGAGTCTGGCTCTGCCTTCTGCAAAACTTTCTTAAGGTGGTTGAAGACTGTAATTAGGACACAACATTAGAATTCTGTATGCTAAACCAAACCATCTTCTTTAGCTGCTCCGAGCACCTCGTATGCTCCAGCCCCCTGTCTATCTTAGAGACTCTCCTCTGGGCTCTCTCCCATTTTTCTATTTCTCTCTTGGAGTGAGTGGCCCAAAACTAGATACACTTTTCCATGTGCAGACTCATGAACGACAACTGGAGAGAACTAACAACCCCTTGACCTGCTGGTTATGCTCTCACTAAAGCATCACAGTGTGTTGGTATCCTTGCCTGTGTCAATGGCACACTGCCAGCTCAAATTCAACTTACCAGCCAGGACCACAGATTCATCTCTGTCCTGTTCTTAACTTTTCATCATATAACTTCTACTGTTGAAAGGATCATCTTGGAGGAACTCTTCTGTCAACAAACTGTAGTGGCAAGAAATACCATGTTTTGGTGCATGTTCTCCAATAGTTTTGTTTTCACAGGCTTTATGAGGTATCATTCTTGGACATATATTACATTTTTGTGAGCCTAATCTAATATAACTGTGACAAATGCATCTGTAAGTGAGGTGTAGCAAGGTATGACGATTTAATATATTGCTTCCAGTTGTAAGTGCCACCAAGTTTGTAGATTTTGGTATTTGAGGTCAAATTCAGAGAGAGTAGACAGGCAGTGTAGGCCTTGCTGGGGTCAAGGAATATCTGGAAAGATATATTTCTGTCATCCACATCCAGTTAACTTGAAACAGACAGGAAAATACTCTTTAATTCAGATCTGAAAAAAAGCCACCCAAGAACCCGAAACCAAACACCACTCACATCTTGGCTAGCCCCTACAAAGAAGGGGCTTTATTTAGACAGCCTAAACAAAATAAAAATTAAAAAGAAGAAAAACTGGCATCTGTGCTCTTGTAAAGAGCATGTTTGTGTTCGTGTCTAACTGTTCCTTCTGTTCTGTCTATGCAATGTGCATAGGCCATGCTGTAACTTCTTGTAGACAGGAAGCAGTACCAACTCAGATAACCTACTTTGGCCACTGAATATATTTGTGCATGTGTATATGCATTTGTAAGTATGCATAACGACATACAATTACAGGTTAGTAACTCTTAAGACTGAAAAGTCATCTTGCCTCATGGAGTATTCAGCTTGCTTTGAAGTGCAGGGTGATATGTCGTCCTTGCAAAATATTTTAAAAATATTTTGGACTAACTGATATTCCTATAACCCAATATTAATGAATTAATGCTAGAACACATTATGTTATGATGCAATATATTTTTTATCAAGGAAATATTACGATGTTTCCATGGTATGAAATTACCGTATATAATTTCCATTATGACTGTACAAACCAGATTACTTAATATCACAAGATATAATAATTTCGTGTTATCAGAAAATGGAAACTGTGTAGTAAATCTTGTATACTGTTTTCAGTTAATTTACCTACATAATGATCATGTAATTTATCTAGTCATCCGTCCCTGCCGATAGAAGTAAAAATATATAGCTGTTTTTTTCTTAATTTGGAATGTCGTGACTAAATCTGTTCTGACTGTATCAGATATACACTGGTTGGTTTTTACAGTTTTGTCATTTACCCATCTTTTTTATTTTGAGTGACATGAACACATTTTCAAAGTATGTGGATTGTTTCAGATTTGTTGGCTTTATGGTGTGACCTTAGGTTTTCCCTGTTGGGTTTTCTTGTGTTTTCTTTTTTTTTTTTTCTTCCTACTCCTCTCCCTGCCTGGGAGTATGACAAAGGTTTGTAATTCCTATTAGTAGAACTGCTATGCCTGGAAAGAGGACATATATGAAAAGAGGAAAAAAAAATCCCGGCACGTGCCTTGCTTTGCAGAGATTGTCACTGTGTACACTGAGGTCTTAATAAATAAAAAGATTGCCAGCTGTACTTCAATTCACAGCTTCTTTATTAGCCTTTAAAAAGAAATAAATAAAGCATGACGCTTTATTTAATTGTCTGAATAGATGGAGGCAAACCGAGAGGCACAGTCAGCTGCAAGAGACTTAATGAAGAAATCCCTATTTTTAATCTAGCTGTAGAAGACACAACTCTTCTGCTTTGATGATGTGGCCTTTGTGATGAACCTGGCTGGAAAACCACATGTGCTGTACCGTCTTCCTAATTAAGTCATCAAAATGCACTGGAGCAAACTGAGTGACTTGCATAGACCAGTATAAGTAATTTTAGTTCCTCTATTGCTTAGTTAATAGAAAGTGGCACTGTTCTAGATTATGACTGATAGAGGTTAGATGCTACAGCTGCTATTATTGTGCCTACAGGTAGGCACCTTTATAAGCCATTTCTCTGTGTGTGTAAGAAGGAACACTTCGCTTTGTTTCCCTTTCTTTTCTCTTACTTTTCGAGGATGTAATCCTAGAGGCATTTCCTCCATTTTTTTTCTTTTCCTCTAGAAGCCTCTGCCTGTGATTTTCCTCAAAACATACCGATATTCTATTTGTTTTGGATGCACTGACAAAGTATTCACTGAAACTGAACTCAGAAGTAAGGTTTTGGGACAGTTGCCCACGAAAATAAATTAAAAGATAAGAAGAAAATAGTTCAACAATGACAATCACAATCGTATAAAAATTTTGCATATATATATATAATGAGGAGGAAATCAGTTTTTCTGATATGAGCTTGACTGGCTACACCTAACCGTTTTGTAAATGTGTAGACCAGATTCTGAAGCTTTTATTGGTAAAGCTGCTGGTAAATATGCTGGTAAATAATAATTTCTTGGTTAATGAATAGTCTTACTTGAAGCTCTAAGCTTTTTAGGGACAAAAAATACACCGATTATGAGAATAGCATAATCAGGTCTTAAGTATCTATCATAGGCATTATAAACTTATGCTGAAAAGTTTTCCAGTTTATGTACCTCTGAGACACTCAAAAATTGACAGCAAGGTTACTGTACAGGCATGTGCATACAATAATCTAAGAATTCATTGCTTGAATTCTTCTATAAAGATTGTGTTTCATATGGTTAATGGAGAAATTGGCACAAGTGCTAGGTATATATTTGTAGATAATGTAAACAGAATTTTCATCAGAAGTTGTTCTACCTATATTAAAATTAATAAGAATGAATTTTCATCAGAAGTTGTTCTACCTATATTAAAATTAATAAGAATAAGTGTTTCTTTACATAATTCATCAATTATCCTGAGAACAATCTTAGGTTACAAAAGTAAAGCAGAAAATGACATAGAGTCTCTGTTGAATCTAATATTTATTTAGATGATGAATCTGTTAAAGCTTCAAAGCAATTTAATGTATTCAACATCATTTATAAAACTAATTTCAGTTATATCAGTGAAAGAATGTAACAATTTACAAGGGTGTTTTCACACTTACAACTACTCAGGGGGTTACTGTAGGCACATCTACACTTGCTAATTTATTTACAATGCTGTGAAATAGAGTGTCTAGAGATGCTTTATTAAATATTTTAATAAGCGTCAAACATATTTGCACAATTTCTGTCTTGACAAAGGGTGATTTATATGCACCTGTATCGGCATATGCAGAAAAAATATCCTTTTGTCAGAGACTGCCTCCTTATTTTTGCACAATCTAAACAGGAAATTACTGCCTTTTGTCTAATCTGAATTTTAAATCAAAGTGAAACTGGTGAAAGCAAACAGGTCTTATATTTTAAGCTCTTTTTTTTCTCAATCTTAACTGTTGAGTTAGATTGACAGTAATATTATTCTAAGTATTTATCCATGATGGTGTTATCAGTACAGCAATGTGTGACTGACTAGTTGCTGTGTCTTCTTTATTCTGACTTTTTTTTATAGCATTTTATAAGTGTTTAGAAAAATACTTTACTTTTCTCTATGGTTTAAAAAATCACCACATATTATTTTGATCCAGTGAGAAACTTCTATATGGCCCATATTCAGATGAGTTGATATTTTATATTTAATAAATTAAACAGTATAAGGCTGCTGGTACCATGACTTTCCGTGACTTTCTATTTCTGTAATACAGCTTAAATATTTTGCCTACATTAATTTAGCTATTGTGTATTAATTGTCAAATTAACATGTCACATATTCTATGTATGCTACTACTAAATCAGTCAACTCTCCTTCCTCAGTTGTATGAAAACAAAGAAACACCTATCCTTTACAAACAGTTTTTGCTCAAGGCACTGTTACAGGCTACCCTGAAGATAAAAGATCCCTTAAAAGTGCTGCCAAGCACATCTAGTTATCCATTTGCTGTTAAGTTTCCATGTTTAGACATTTCTTTAATTACATTTTGGGTGTGGTTTTTGTTTGTCCTTTTTTGTTGTTTTTTTTTTTCTCCCCAACAATACCCTAAGGGTAAAATTTAATGATATTATTTAGAACTTGATTTTTAAATCAGACCATAAATGACGGAGGTTTTAAGCCTACTTCATTTTGACATGCAGCTTAGGTGACCTCGAAGGTCACACTTTTAATATATGAAAATAAAAAGGCAGTTAATGGCACGCAACAAAAGGATGCATTTTTTTCTTTCTTTCCTTCTCTTGTCTTTGTGAAATGGATCAATTATGCTCTTCAGGATTTTATTCACTTACACTACTCCCTACTCACAGTAAGATTAAACAATTTTGTAAGATTAAACAATTTCCAGTTCGCTTTATATCCATCTGTCACTTAAATGTATAGGTGTAAAATTAAAGGTTGTGTTCATGTACAGTACCATTTCAGAAAAACGTGCTTTTTTATATTCACTAACAATCACCTAAAAACGTGGCACCAAACTAGCATAGAATTGATCACTTGCATTTTTTGAAATTAGCGAATGTCTAAGCATGTCTTCTTTTAATTATATGTTACACTAAAATTTCTAGGATACCTTAATGCTTGAAATTTGCAACACACTTAGGCATCTTTGCTGATTTGGGATGTAACACGTAAACAAGCATCACAATTTTGAAACATGCGATACCCACGACCACTTCTATTCAGCAGTTTCCACTGGCTCCATTTGCCACGTGTCTTAAGTACGTTTGCTTATGAGTGGTAGCTGATAGGCTGGATTTTGGCTATTAAATCAGGACTAAGCATTGTGCTAATTCATAACTGGATTTAGCAGAGGTTAGAGCCTGTGGATGTTCACAACATTGGAAGATTGGGAAAGCGTTCACAGATATTTAAGTAAGAGCTAAATCACCTCTTGGTTGTGTATGTTTGGTTGCCTCCTTAACCTTTTGTCTCCTTACTTGTACACGGATTTGTTATTTTCCAGTTCCCATTGGTTTATTGGTTTATTTGGTTTTATTTCCTACATTTTTCTATTTAATTTTCTTGTATTAGCTTTCTATAACATCTCAATATTTTATCCTTTCATTTTTATTTTGTTTACAATCTGAAATACCTTTGATTAGCTTCACTATAACTTTAGGTTTACATCAGACACCTTCACACAAAAAAGCTAACATCTGCTTTTAAATTTCAGCACTTTGGTTTCTTGCTTCTGTTATAGCACTTATGAGGGGTTTCCATTTTTAAGTTGGAGCTGTTGCAGGAGAGAAAGCTTATTAGGCATTAACTTTTTTTTTGCATTTGGGCTGAACGAGGTATTTTGGGTTGGTCTCACAAGTTAATCATGGCGATCTGACACACAGATAAAAACTGGTGTTTGAATTTGATGGTACTCTGTCCTAAATCTTCAAAATATACAGAAAATTCTGAATTTGAACTAAAACACGTGAAACTTAGGACTGGCAAGAGGACAATGATTACTGCCTAACTTCCTTGTTTATTTTCCATCCCTTTAAAGCATACCTTTTTCAAAACTTGTCTGTCCTTGAAAGGGCTTGCTACACAGAGAGGTCAAAATGTTAACTTAAGTTCAGCTCTTTCCAGCATTCACACAACTTACCCGAATTGAGCTCCCTGCTGTCATGGCTAGATTACTTCTGGGACCTGAGCTACCTTATTTAAAGCTAGCCTGGGACCTTGACTTTACATTGCTGTTTGCTGTTCTTTCACTGTCTGCTGTCTTTATCTCAGCGCTGCTTTTCTTGCGAGACGTCATGGTGTTTTATCCTATTGTAGACATTTAAAAAGTTATAATATAGTTTGTAAATGAAATTGGCTTCTAATTCCTGGGGTTTTTTTAGAAATATGTCGTTATTAAGGTGTTTTTCCTCCTGTGGTTTTTGAAAGACTGTGTGGAGGGTTTTTTGAATATTACAAGAAAAAAGTTGTGCACACTTTAGCAGGAAAGACTGAATCATCTAGTATTTCAAAGGAATTAAGTACAGTGAGAAAAAGGATGGTCTGAGGTCAGTTGTAGCTTATGAAGGTATTCAGTCAGTGTCAAGTCTGGCTTTGAGCTCTGGTTCAAAATATTTAACCTTTCTATTACTGCAGAAATTCCAATCAATCTATGTTACAGTCACCTTGCAAGAAATAAGTGAAATCCCTTGGTCAGCATTCGCAGAACAGTCCATTTTGTTAATTCAGAAAGACTGACAGAATGTTGATACTAGAAATAAACCAACTAGTCTATCCTCTTTTCAAAAAAACACTAAAAGCATGTGTGAATATATATGGTTACATAATAACATGTTTAAAATCCATAAAAGCACATTTTTCCATATTTTTTGAAACTGAGGTTAGACCTAGAGTAAAACTGCTCCATTCTATCCTAGTGGTATGACATCCTTATTCTCATAGTTGATGAAATAAGCATTCATGTAAATAACAAAGCATAAGCAATATTTTAATACTACAGTGCCAAAGTAACAAATCCCATTAAAGGGCCACAGAGCACTTGCAGTCGCGATTAAAACTTGATAATGAATTGACTTCTGTCAAAGTGAAGAGTTAGGTAATCTGAGTCGTTTTCTACTGAAGCCTTTGTCTTACTTCCTACTTTAATCTTTAATATATGTCTTCATTCAGTCTCATAAGGGTACTTCATGTTTCTTTCTCCAGCTGTTAAAGACTGGTTTGCAGCTTTTTCTCTACAGAATTAGAATCACAGAATCATAGAATTGTCTAGATTTGCTCTATTTTACTTTTTTCTATAGAAAGATATTTTATTTAATTTTTTTAGCCTGTTTATGTAAGTAAAACACGCAGCAGTAGCATGAAATTTTTATACTTCTGCAATTATCTTTTCATTTCTTCTTTTCTTGTTCAGTTCAATTCCAACCATATGGCAAAGTTCTCAATCACTTGGAAAGTTTATTTCAATCTTCAGTAGTGATAAAGCAATGAACTTGACTATGTGATTGATAGCTCCCGTTATTAGGACCTACCTTTTGACTAGCTTAATCATTTGGATTGCAATTTTCCATGTTTCCAGGTGAACCAAATTCATATGCTTGTTTAATGTAAGAGAAATGGTTCCAGGGTGTAGTTTTTTTCAGGTCAGACAAAAGGACTCTCTTTTGCCCGTATTAGTACATGCTTAAGGTTTTGGAGCAAGAACTTGAAACTGGTATCTTTTTGTCAGCTCTTTGAAAACTTAACTCAGATGTGCTCCAATTGTATAAGCCCATGAAATCTCATACTCAGCAGCCAATGTTAGATTTAACATATTGATGGAATTTGCAAAAAAAAAAAATCTTTCAATATTCTTAGATTGGAAAGAATGAGCAAGACTTTCCCTGTGATCATTGCTCCTGAGGAATAGGAGTTGGACTTTGGTAAAGCAATCAGGAAGATTACCTGATCCTTTGTTCTTTTAGGGTGATGCCAAATAAATTTTCAGGAGGGAGCTGCTGAACAGCAGAGTCAGACTGATGAAAACAATGTGGGAAAATAGTCAGAGGATGTTTGTATTAAGGAATTAGGAAAATAAAGAGATTCTGCTGTGGAATTTAACCTGATAGGGAAAAGCCAGAGCGGAACGAAGATAGGGAGAAGAAGAAGAAGGAAAACAGGGAGGGATTGGTGCAGAATTTTTGCAGTAGGCACAGCAGTCCTAAGAGCCTGAAAACAAATGTGGGAAGTCTGGGTCTCATCCTTCACTGCCTCATATTTTTCTCTGTTAGATTGTGTGAAGAGAGCTCTGTCTCTGCCACCTTCCAACTACAAGGTAAAGTAGACAGAAACTCCCAAACATAAGGAGTTGCTGTGTTGCCATTCATCTTGGGATGACTCTGGGGACCTACCAGGTGCTGTTCAGGTGTTAGGAAGCACCCCTGGACTCTCTGGACCATGTACTTTGATTCTGAGACCACGTGGTTCCTCATGATAAAGGACAGAAAGACAGTTAGCCGAGGAAATAACACGTGATAAATTATAATAAAAGAACATCAGAGCCATAAAATTAAATGTTAAGGTTATAAAGAATTCATCACCAGCATTTAAGTTAAGATAAATGAATTAACATTTTCTGTGTCAGTTGAGTACATTCACACTTATAGCCTGTTTGCTTCATATTATTACCCTGTTCAGCATAACATGAGATAGCATTTTGTGCTGGCAGTTCTATGTCCGCACTGTCAAAACTCCTTTTGCAGGAGTACTATGTACTGTAATATTCTGTGTATATACTAGAACTGTTTTTGCACACATACTATTGTCTTCTTTTTAACATGATTTAGCTTATCTGATAGTAGCATATGTCTTCATGTTAATAAATTCAGCCACCCTTCTCTCATTTTTGGTTTTTGTTTTTTTTTTTTTTTTTTTTTAATCTTCCTTCCTTCAGTAGTCTTGGAATCCATTGACCAATTTTGGGGGGATGTAACGGAAGAGAATTCAGAGATGTGAAATTTCTATGAGAATTGGGCTACACAGAAAAAGACCTAGACTAGTACCCCCAGACATCTGTTGCCCATCAGTGCATGGTGTAGCTCAGAATGAACCACAGTACATGTTGGGGTTTGGGCATATTCAGCAAGGGGCCATGGAGGGCAGAGAAAGAAGGAAGAAGGGAAAAGAAAGGCAGAAGGATGATGAACAACTGGAGGAGAAATGGAGTCACTGCTGAAAGGATTTCAGAGGGTATTTCATAAAGATCTGGAATTATGATGGTGAGGGAATTAAAGAGAAAAGAGGGCCATGCTTTGTTATATTTACTGCATATGGAACAATTTTTTTTTCTATAATATCCCCCTGTCTTTGAGTGCGTAGTGCTTCTGCACTGCGGTCAGGGTGATATCGTAAAGAACTGCTGGTTTTATATTGCCTGCCTTTACCCTGAGGCCACACAGAGCTGGAGTCCATCCATGCATCTGCCACAGGTTTCTTAAGTGGTGCTGCACGGGAATCTTCAAAAAAACTGCCAACAGGTGGACATTAATAGTCCACACCTCATTTCATGAGTTGCCTAATCTGGCTCCCAGGACCGCAATTTCCAGCAGCTCTGAGCCTCCACTATTAGAATGAAACATAATCACATTTTTCACCACAAAAGAAGATTATTAATGTGTGAAATATTCTTTTAGAATGAGATTTACCGTGTCTCAGTTTATCTGTACAAAATTGGTGGAAACTCTAAGTATTCTGGATGGTAGTTCCCAATTCCTTTCCATTTGTATAATGGAAGAAATATTACCTTACTTACATGGGGAAAATCATATTTTCTACTTATGAAGTGCAGATACTTTGAGAGTATAGAGTGGTGTGACAATAATACAATAGAGAATTCTCTTAGTCTTTTATATTCTAGCATATCTACTGATTCATAGGCCAATTTTTGTGTGTGTGTGTGTTTTGTTTTGTTTACAGGATTTGGGGGGGAAAAAAAAATCAATGGTTTACCAACAATTAAGTTTCAGTACTACCCTATGTAGAGCTCTGAAAGTAACTGTTCAGAAACAGAACCTAACAGCACTGCAACTTTTATCAACAAACTTAAGAAATACCAAAATATTTGCAAAGAGAAGAATATTTTTTAACAACATCTTGAAACAAGAAATCCTAGTTTTCTTTATATACATTTTCCCTTGTTGTGTTTCCTAGCACAGTGCAAGGGGTTGCAACACATTGCCCAGACCTATCAAATAGGGAGATTTTTCATCTCTGTGCTGACACTGTGTTCTTCATCCATCCAACCAGTTTTACAAATGCAAATATTTAATGTTGTAGATACTTGCATCTGAGCTGATCACTTGGGATCTAAATACTTTATACTCAATAAGGAGAGGCCATTCAGAGTATTGTTGATGTGTCCTAGATGCACTTTGGGGGTTGCCCTCTGTTGTTGCCTGTTCTCTCCCTTTACTAAAGAAAGAGTATGGATTTACCTTTGGTCAGATGAATCCCATCCTTGGTGTCTGTTAATTCTCTTTTGACAACTGGGCTGCCTCTAGACTAAACAGTGGATATGCTGTTGTTTATCTCGTGCGTGTTTGTCCTATAATTACCCAAATGGGGGATCAAGGCAAAGCATACTGTGGTTGCCTTGTAGCCCAGGTGTTCCTGTTTTCTTTCCAGGAAAACCAAAGCCTAGGGGAAAGGCCCTTGGTGCTTGCCTGAAGTACGGATCAGGCTGAGGATGTACTGCTAGCCTCACTAATTTAGATGTAGTGTAGAAGTCTTTATCAGATTTTAAATGTGAGGGCTTTTCCGTTGTCAAGCTGATGAGAGGCCTAAGGATGATATATTACAGGAAAAGTACTTTTCCCAACCTATTTTGACAGCAGCTCCAATTTATGCAGAAGGCTTGCAGCTCTAGTGCAGAGAGGGGAAGTATTTGGGGTTCACTGGTATTTTCAAAAGTAAGCAAGGCCATGGGAACACGTCATACATTTCATGGCATTGTTTGGACATTGTGCTGTCAGAAATGAGGAATTTGAAATCCTTCGTGAAGTCTTCAGCATCCTCGCATGCTCTTGGAGGGAACTCTGGAGTAGGCCTGCTGAAAAGCTTGAAGCATGAGTCACAAGTTTTGGCAGTTGGGCCAGAGCATCTCAGGTCTCAGAAGGGGAAAAAGAGTTATGCCTAGAGCTTTAACTCCAGGCACAGTGCCTGAAAATGAACCGGTCTCAGGAAACATAAAAGCTCAACCATGTAAAGCCCAAGGAAATACATTAGGGAGTAGTTACGAAGGTCTGAATTAATTCCAGCTTATGTTAAGTGGAGACACCTGAGGTAGGGCCCTGCTGCAGCCAAGGTTAAAGTGGGCTGAATTATTCCTTGACTGCCTGTGTCTCGCCATTGACTAAAGAAGGAACCAGTAATGATACTTGGTGAGTGTTTGATGTTACATCAAATGTGTCGAGTCCTTTTTTCTCATCTGGATACTGAAGAGCATGCTTAGCAAATAATCCAGCTACACTGTCCAGGTTAATAAGTGCATTCTCATTTTCTATTGAGACAGGAAACGTATGCTATGTAAGAAATAGTACCAACATTGGGAAGCAGCCTTGACATAACTTGCTCTTGTATGGATACAGTAATTTTTTTCATGCTCCTCAGATCCCCCAGCTTCTTCAGCTGTCAGGCTCTGTGGTTAATTCTGAATTGCCTTATTCTGTTTTTGTCCCACAATGTATATGTAGTGAAAGAGTCTTTGATTAAATTGCAACCTATTTCTTTTTGCGACTACTCTTCTCCCCTTCTTGGGATTTTTTTTAAAAAAAAAGGTGTTTTAGGATGTAGTTTAAGGGAACAATGTGGGAACTACCACAGGAATTCATTTATTACCAGGCTTTTCTTTGAATAATAAATAAAACATTGGTTTACAGTTTTAAAGACAACAACAAAATGAAATATTGCAGCTAGGTATTGTGACCAGTGTTCAGCCTATGCACTGAAAAAGCTGTTCTACCATGTGAATAAACTTTACAGTATTACGTGTACAGAAAAAAAGAATAGGAAGAAATTAAGATTTTACATAGAATTATTTTACTGACATTTCCCAAATGATGAATTTAACTTTGCAATTTGTTCTTTAAAAAAGAAAGAAACACCACCACAAACCATGCATAATAACCTAGTTTTCCATAAAGCCAACAAAATTTTCACGTTAGTTCTGAGGTTCAAATCACCATCTATCTTGGAAGTGCTTGGCATTTTATGTTACAAAATACTATAATAATAAAATAATAAATAAGCAATAACAAAAATGCTTATGAAAACTCAACCTTCTTCAGGTTAAGTTTGCATACTTTGATTGCTTTTACCAAAGCAATGAGCTTTTTCAGAGGGTGTGGTTCCATATATTTTAACAAGTTTTTACCCCGCATACTTGTTTCTGAAGGAACTTCAGTTGTGCCGGTGTAACTTTTTGTGGTGTTACGGAGTAAACCAGATCAGTCATAAGATTGTTTATACAGCAGCCCTGCAACTGATTGCATCTTTATAACTGAGGTAGTGGCTTTGGAAGGAGAGACTGGAGAGCAGGGTATGAGAGCTTTTCTCAGAAGCAGTGGTATTGTAAGTAACTATTTGAACATGGTGTACGTGAGATATGGAGCTTGGTAGAGCTTCCTTGGCAGAGGACAGGGGAACAGAACGCTGCAGAAGTAAGTCTAACTTTTGCTGTTAGACTATATGCATTTGCAAATCCAATAATTTGGTGGGATTTTTTTTTCTTTGTGGCAGTTAGGAAAGGTAATCAGAACCTTTCATTTTCAAATGGCATTTTAAATTCTGTTTTGTGCTGCAGTTTTTTTTATCACACAAGTGTTCTAAGGTTGTAAAAAATATACTTAAAAAATAGGCATTGGGTACCCCTGGTCATATCGAAACTGTTGCTTCAGGGAAGGACTTCAAAAAAAGGTATGGAAAAATGGATTTTATAATAATTAGAAGTAACATACTAATTTAAAACTGTTTAATTGAACTAATTTAAATTTAGATTGAGAAAGAAAACATTGGAAGTACTTCATTTTGCATGCTACTTGAAATTCAAAATCAATCTATTCATTTCATAAGCATGAAAGAAAACCTTCATATTCCAACTTTACATGGATATCTCAATTCTCTAATTTGTCGGACATGCTGATAGCATTTGCATAATTTGACATATAGGTATTTTACTCCTACAACATTGTTTCAATTCTTGATACCTTTCTTTTTTAATCTTCCTCCTGCACTCCCAACCAAATGTTGAAAATGTTGAGGTCTCCTCTAAATTACTTGTGATTTCTCACATGAATTATCAAAGGCCTATGATATTTATAAAACCCAGAGTGGTTCACTGATGTGAAATGGAATTTAGAAATCTAATGTCTTCCACATTGTTTTTATAAATATTTGGTGTCCTTTGGTGTCTAAAAATATTCAGGGACTTACCCCTGGAATTATTGTGGGACAAACAGAGGTCACAATCCTTTACAATTAATTGCTACTCATAAATTGATATTATCTTCTGATTAATGACTCAACATGTTGATGTTAGTGTTTTATTGCTCCATCATTTTTACATACTTGTGAATTATAGATATAGTTATCACCCAACATTGCAAGAGTAATAAAAATATAGGTATTATTATTGCTCTGCTTTTCATACTGTTTGTTACACAGACTTCTGCATGAATGATTTTATTTCTCTGTTATTAAAAGCCTCTTTAATTTGTACATACAGGAGTCATTGCCCCAGCATGGTTCAGATGTAATCTCCATGTTAGGGCTGTAATTCAGTGTGGTTGGTTGTTGTAGCAGTGAGCATCCATACCTAAGGGTAAGAAATGCCAAATTACTTACTGATTTCTGAATTATATTGCACAACTGAGTCAGCAGATTTTAAACTCTCGTTTGAGTAAGGGAGCAATGATCCCAGTTTATATGCTGATAATGAAAAGAAGGAGGTGGATGGTTTTTACTATAGATAGCCTGCCATTTTTTATCTCTTAATTGCTTTTTTTCTGTAATGGTTTAGGGGTTTGAGTTTTGCTTTTGGGGCATTGAATGCTGCTTCTGCTGAGCTGTTGTTAATGGAGCTGCATATGACCGAAATATATGCAGCTGCAGAAAGTCCATCAAGTACTATCTAACTCTTTTAGTAGTCTGAGTAGATTTTGGAAGAGAAGAGTTTCTGTTCTGTGAAATAGCTTTGTCCGAGTCTTCGACATAGCATGCATTGGAAGAAAGAGCAGATTACTTGTACTGTGGAGCCCTGCTCTCTGAATTTAGCAGGCAATTTTTGAGCACAATATACAGGCATATACAGGCATTTTGGGGTTTACTAGTTAGGGGAGAGGAAAATTGCTACAGAAATAGCTAAGAGGCATTTACTAAACACATCTGTGAAATTAATTAAAGAAATGCAGTAACAGAGAGGAGAGAGAATAAATGATGAAAGTCCTACAGCTTGTGTCCTTATAGCAGCATTTGTGGCACATGCTCACTAGCTGTCAAAGCAAAAATTTAGAGGCCAGTGAGCAGCTCCAATATTGAGAATTAGACCTGTAGCCCAAAGGCGAGAGAAAAGGAGAAAGGAGCCCCAGGAATAATACATTTACTTTCAAAGAGAAAACCGAAGTAAAAAGAATGTTAACTAAAGGATTCAGCTCTGTGTGGTGACATGTCTGGTGACATGAATTAACCTCCATTGTGCCACTCAGGGAGACTTTTTAGTGCTCACAGTGCAATTTGAACATGTCAGACTGCCATTGAGTCTTTCCCAGAAGTCTCTAAAGTCACTGTATCTTTTTAATACTTTTATATCAAAACACATCAGTAGCTCAGGCTACTACTGCACATTCAGACAAGTGTGCAAGAAAATGTAGGTAGTCACATATGAAATATTTCTAAATGTATTCTTCAGGAAACAATTTCATTAGTGAGTATATCTGAATTTACTTGAATTCAAAATAATAAGTTGTGCGCTGTCTCAATTATTGCAGTAATAAGGACTAGAGAAGTTTTAAAAAAAAATCTGATAAAGAACTAGGGGGTAATATTTACTGTTGAACCTCAACAGCTGTACCATAAGGCTGTACTAGATTAATGAATGGATATTACTGTACTTTATGCCTGTAAAAGAAGCCTTATGAATTTTGCACCAGGGTTTGTCATAGAGAAGCTCATCCCATAATCAAAGGGTTATTATTTAGGACAAATAAGTAAATTGAATGGTTGCAAGAAAGTCAGATATAATTTCAAAATATTTCCCTATTTATTTAATTTTATTTCTCAGATAACAGATTGTGGTGACTGTACAGTACAGTTTCAAATAAATTCTGGAAGAAGGTAGACAACGGTCTGATAGTTACCTGCCTTGTAGAAAAATATGTTAGGATGATTCTACTGTAGAGTGCTACAAGATAAGGACTAAATTTCTTTTTTCTGGGAATTTTGAATTTTAGGGGATATTTTTCTAATTTAAAACCAGTTTTGATAATATTGAGCTATGATTACTTTTCTTCATGCAGTTCACAAGCAGTCTAGCAGGAATCCTTGGCAGATTAAGAGAAAGAGTAAGTGGTCTCTGCACACAAATGTATAACAGATAATATTGCCAAAGTACCTGGTCTATGTATTATCATATATTTGTATTGGTAATGAAACAACATACACACACAGTTTTCCATTTGAAGAATAGATGCTGATTGGAAGAGAGTCCCCAAATATGTGAAATCCCCCATCCATCATGGTTTACAGTGATTCCTTTTATATTATCTTCTCCAAAAGAACCCTTTCTTTGCTTCTCTTTAATTTATAGATCTCGGGTTTTTTTCCTTCATGTGCAGTGATGCTACCTTTATATTCCATTTTTCTGGTTTATACATTTTGTGTTCTTTGAGGAGCTCTTTGCTTAGAGTAGTCTGTATTTGAAAAATTTGACGCAAGATGTAGGCATTACACAAAACTCATATTGACTATATTAAAAATTGCCTTTTTTAACCACGTAAAATTTGCTTCTCACAGAGAGGTCAGAGAAAAAAAGTACATTATTGCTTATTACAGGTCTTAGAAATAATACAAAATGAGTTGATCCACTACACTGGTCAGAGATGCACAAGATCACTGTTCTGATTACTGTGTTCTGATCCGCCCTTCTCAGATCACTGAAAAGATCACTAGTATAGAGGGCAATAGATCTCTTCTAGGACTTTCCACATCTAGAGGATGACTTGTTTTGGAATGAAGATAATTTCATGCTGGGTTAATCTTCTAAAAGTCAGCAACGTGGTAAAAAGGTGTTGGAAGTTTATAAACAAGCAAACATCTTTTACTCTATCCTACATAATGAATAAATATTCTCCTACCCCTGTAATGACTATATTTTTGAAGGAACTGAATCAGCAACGAGGAAGACTTATGGGTCAAAAAAATGAGTGAAATAAGAATCCTGTATAAGTACAACTCTCTGTATACAAAATCATATATGTTGAAGTCTGCTGCTGAAACAGTGCTGTCCGCAATGAAGAGCCTCTCCAAATGTGAAATTCCATTTCCCCCTTCCAAGTTTCTATCAGATTATACCAAGGTTGACTTCCAAGATAGCTCAGGGTTTTACAGCATGACTCAACAGGACCCTGTTGTGAGATCAAGGTTGCGAACTCTGTTTCCTGAGCTTTTCATATAAATCACAACTATATAAATTGAAATTTCCTGATAGACTCTGAAACCAAAAGCAAACTTCAGAAGAGAACTCGCTCTAAAGGATACTAAATTATGGGATGAGTACTTTTTGTTTTTAGAGACTACAATAATAAAATGAAAGGAGTTGAGGTTGGGGAGTTGCCAGATGTAATTGTATATATCAATGGAGAAAGTGCTCTCTAACCTTGCTTCCTTGTAAATGCAGTGAGGGATAAAAAAGAGGCAGGAAAGAATAAAAAAAAGGTCTTTTATCTGGACACTTGCCAACTGTGAAGGAAGCACAATACAGTGAAAAGGTATAAAAAAAATGATTCACAAAAGGTAGCAGTGAAGTGCTATGTAGTAAGAAACTAATATTGATCACAAGCTAAAAGCAGGAGAGACTTGGATATGGATAGGAGATCTGTAAAAAATGTGAGAATATACCATATACCATCAATTACTTTTATATACCTATTTTTTAAATATTCACTGATATATAATCTATCTAGTTGTTTTAAAAACATGTTTTATGGCCAGTTTGAGGATTCCTATTGTGTTCCATTATGATTCCTCTTAATACTGTCCTGGCACACAGTTCTCACAGTCAGATAACTGATCCCAGTCTGTAAACGAAGCTACCTAATTACTTTGGTTAAAGAGGGGGGACACCTGGCATATTTGTAAGTGTTATCCATCATACAGCTTAAAAGTCTTATCCTTGTATAGGATAAGACTAGGTTGTTTTTTTGCAAGGAAACCAGCCCGATGATATAATCAGCTTGTAGACAGTGTGGATGGTCACAGGACTGTAGAATAGTTCTGGTTGGAACAGCCTTGGGAGGTCACTAGTGCAACCTTCTGCGCCAAACAGGGTCAGCTACCAGGTCAGACCAGGTTGTTCCTGTCTGTGTCCAGTCAATTCTTGGAAATCACCAAAGACTGAGTTTGCACAGTCTGTCTGGGCAACCTTCTCTAATGCTTGACCCTCCTCATGGGGAGAAACATTTTCCTTGTATCCAGTTTGAACCTCTTTTCCTTCAATCCATGTCTGTTGTCTCCCATTTTCCCACCACTGTAAAGGGTTTGCCTCCTTCTTAATGGATCATGACCTTTTTTGCGTACCAGCATGACAATGTAGGTTCCTCTGCAGTGCCAGAAAAAAATGTTCTGTAGCATTTACAATAGCAAGAAGAATCGATTGAATACCTCTACTGATAATTCTTTTTAATGTTTAAACGGAAACTTGCTATGTGGCTTATTGAAATATAATTAGTGGTCACACACAGTGTTTCTAAAGTGGGCCTGTCATATATCGGAAAGATAGTGATACTTTGTTAGTGATCAACCCATATTTTTAATAAAAGAAGACATGTACAATATGTTTGGATGCTGGTCGTATTGTGAAATACTGAATTATCTCAATCTGTGATATTTTTTTCATTAAAATAAATCAAGCAAATGCAGAATTATTGCTCAGCCACCGTAACCCACTTTCTTATATTCATGCTGTGAAATTAATTGGGTGAAGCACTATCTCTTTCAGTTTACCTACTGTGGCCACTCTAACGTACAGGGTGGGGAAAGGCTGATGGGATAGGCTCTTTCATCTGCTCTTTTTAATTCTAGGACTTAAAAGGAAATTTCAAGTGAAAGATGAATGTACTCACTCACAGGATTGAGGCTGTGTCTGTGAATGGAAAAGAAAATTTCTGTTATGGTCTTTCTGCCATGTTGTCAGATGCTTATGAACAGAGGAGAAAGTTGGATCTTCATGTGGATATTTGTGCTACATATCTGCGTTGTCTGTGTTCTTATTCAGCGTATGTGGTGATTCAGACTCCAGCTGTATGCCTGTATAGCTAGGGAGCAATGAAAGATTGCTAGCAAAATCTGTTTAAGGGATTAGCAAGAAAACAGCCGAGTTGGGGATGCATTCAGGTGTTCAAAATTACTAGTGTGGATAAAACATCTAGGAAAAATCATAAAATTGCTGGGATGCATAGTTTGTGTTTCTCTCTACAAATGTGAGATGTGTATAAAAGATGTCATCTTAGATTATTTGAAATGAACTGTCAAATGCAAGTTAGTTCAGCACTTTGTTTTTAATGACTTTAATAGCAAGCAAAGGAGAGTATTGTAGTGGAAAAAGGAAAACATTATAGAAAGTACTTCACAGATGACATCCAGTGCCTGTTCAAACGTATACAGAAATACCTATGATAACTAAGAACCTCAAGTGCTCAATGGGGTGAGAAAAAGCAATGGATTTAATGCATTTTGGAAGTATATATTACATTTACTAAAAATAATAATAAAAAAAAGAGTATTCTCACATTCAAAAGGAAGTGGGATCTTTTATTTTTTTCATTCTGTGTGGTGATGTTTTTTTGAAGTCACCTCACTAGAAAGGGAAGGTATGTGTCATCCTGGTCCAAGGATAATTTATATCAGTGGACTAGTATACCATGTAGTATGCTAGTATTGGAGTTAACATATGGAGACAGTAGGGTGGATCGTACAGGTCTAGAGCTTTACTAATCTCAGAGTGTAAAAGAGAACACCTCAGCTAAAAAATATCTTTTCTCCTGATTCTTCTTGCAAAAGAGTTGAGAAGGAGGGGAAGGAGAGCAAAAGAAAGGAATAAAGAAGGAAGTAGCAGTATAGAACTTTCCACCTTTGCATGAAGCAATTTAATACCCACAGTACATCTAAGATAATTAAATGGATTACTTTGCAAGAAAGCAAACACCCTTGCTTACTACCTATGTACTTGCTTGCAGGTAGCAATTATTGGCTGGGAAGCCCCAGGTACCTGTATTCTAGTGTGAGTCAGCATCTGAGCAGCAGAATAGTAAAGATAATCTCCTTTTTTGTGCCATAGCACTTACTGTAAATAGACAGCAATAGAAAGTCTCATGGCTATCCAAGTAAAAGCCAAAGAGAGGGAAATTGATTTTGTAACAGATTAATATTGTCAACATATTATGATTAAAGGTTTGATCATATTATATGTAAGTGTTTGCATATACTTGAATTTTGCTGTGAAAATGATTCAAAATTGTTTCAATAACCACATATTGAAGCTGGAGTTAGTCACATCTAAAGGTGTAAAGATGGGATGATTGGCATTGACTGCAACTCATTTTCAGGAGTTGGCAAGGCATTAAGGGAGGGAAAGTAAGTATGATCTGCATTGACACAACACATGGCTCTTCACAGAATAAGTATCCCAAATCTTTAACATAGTGATGGGTTGCAGCTTGTGCCAGTCAGTTTTAGGCTCATTACTTCTGACATGGAGATTTCCTTTGTATGTAACTGATGCATATGAAATGTTTTGGGGTTTTATGTGTGGGTTGGTTTGTTTTTGTGTGTCATTCCCCCCCCCCCCCCCCCCCCCATTTTTGAGAAAATAAATACAATAAAACCTGCTTATTTGCATTTGAGGGTTAGGTTTGTTATATATCCCTGTGTGAGAAGTACCAACCCTCCTTCTGTCCAGAAGTTACCTATTTCAGCTGTTGTTTTTGTTGTAGAAGGCATCTGGACAACAGTGTAGAACATTATAATCATAGAATCATAGAAAGGTTTAGGTTGGAAAGGACCTTGAAGATCATAGAGTTCCAACTCCCCTGCCATGGGCAGGGACACCTCCCACTAGACCAGGTTGCCCAAGGCCATGTCCAGCCTGGCCTTGAACATAAGATGGTGTTGAAGAGATTTGTGCAAAAGAATGAAAAAAAAGGGGAAGGAAAAGAGCAAAAAAAAAAAGGCAGAATTCAAGCCTCCAAGCAGAGACAAGTCAGTCAGGAAACAGAAGGTAGGAATGAAAGGTTGCTCTTGAGAGAGGAGGGAGGTCACCAAGCAGTCACACGTGTCTGGTTTGTTCAACATCTTCATTAATACTGAAAAAGGGGGCGTGTATGAGTAGACACTTTACTGATGACACCAAGTTTTTCACGGTCATAAAAACAAAAGCTGACTATGATGAACTGAAGAAAGATATTATCATATTAAGTGGCTGCAGTAAAATAGCAGATGAAATGCAATCTAGAAAAATTTGAAGTGATGCACATGGGAAATAAACAATTCTAACTTTACATATGTAATGATGGATTCCTAGCTGGCTATTATCACATGGAAATGAGATCTTGGGGTTATGATTCATAGTTCTATGAAAATGTCAGTTCAGTGCTCAGTGACAGTCAAAAAAAGGCAAATCAAATGTTAGGTCTTATTAGGAAAAACATATAGAATAAGGCAAATTAATATGCATATATAAAAATCTCTAGTGTACTAATGTTTTGAATACTGTCTGAAGTTAGTCCTAGTCCTACCATCTCTAAAGCATGTAGTGGAGCTGGAAGAACTAGAGAAAAACAGTGGGTATGACAGAACAGAAAGCCTAACCCACCAGATTAGGACTCTTCAGCTCATGAGAGAGGTGGGTAAAGGTAGATGGGATGGACATTTAGAAACCATGATTGTAAGGGAGAAACTGAGTTTGGAATAATTTCCCACTAGCTTTTCAGACTGAAGAACTGGAAACATTCAGTAATAATTACAGGAGAAAAATTTGTGGAAAAAATAACCCAAACAAGCAAACCAAAGTCATCTTGTTATTCGTTTATGTAACATTTAGTCAGCCGGGGGGACTCTTTACCACAAGATGTCATGTCAAAAATTGACTGGAAAAAGTAATGGAAGAAAAAGTGCTATTCCATACCAAATTATACTTTTAGCACTGAAAGTCCATGACCTGATAATTGCTGGATATAGGGAAAGCATATTAAGGAAGGAGCACTACACATTTGCCCAGTAATGCACTCTCTGACTGGCATTCACCATTGGTCGCTGTTGGAGGCAGGAGCTAGATAGACCTTGGCAGAGCTGTTCACATATAAGATAGGATTTTAGGCAAGACGTATATAAAACCACCTCCCTATTTATTTATGGTACAGCTATTTCTTTCATCAGCTGCAGAGCTAAATGCAAAGTCCTGGGCTTAGACTTAAAAAGCACCAGTTTTATGATGATAATGATTTTTTTGTTTTCTGATACTAGGAAGTAATATCTGTAAAACTTGTCAAAGACTATGTATTTACAGTGGTATCTATAAAACACTGGTGCTCCAAACTGCCAAGTCTACCTTTGCTGATTACCTAAATTTTTCTCCTTTTTTCTCTGCCAAATTCAATGAGTAGAAAACCAAAATTCATTAAAACAGTTATTAGAAGCCACATGCTTAAATGTTAGCTCTTATCATAACCAAGGCACCGATATAATTTTGTTGCTCTTCAGAAGCACAGCCTTCCTGAATATTTCAGAAAGCTGAGAGATGCTCATGAAGTTATAAAAGTTTAACCTTTGCAGGGCTCACTCTACAGATTCCTTTGAGTTTTCCTTTCCTTGCGTTCGTGTCGCCTATTCCTATACAAATTCTGTTTTGCATTTATATTAACACTTGCATTTGATTCTGCTCAACTGAAGTCCATAGATATTTCACTTTTGACTTCAGTCGAAGCAGAAATGAGCTACAAGCAACAAACACAACAATACCTGCTTTTCAACTTGGGAATCGACTGTTTTCTTCATCTAGGCTGTGATTGCTAATGTGGGACCTGCAGGTCTCTAGTTTGCAATTTAATAGTTTAAGAAGTCTCCTGAGCTACTAAAGACTGCTAAGAATAGAATTATAAACCCAGTACATTTATTTCACATTTATAATTCTCCCTGCCCAAAACTTAGAAACAAACCCCCCAAACTTTCTAATTAACCTGTCTCTTCTCTTCCACCATCACTGTTTTCACTTGTGCTGAACTTGTTTCAAGCAAAATTTATTTTATTAATTTAAAAAACATAATTAAGCAATAAGCTTTTTAGATACACCAAGAATGTGCCTTCACAGTTTCGCAGTGTATATAACCAACTGATAAGTAAATATATGTGTTAGAATGTAGTGTAGTTTTTAATGGGAAAAAAATAGTAAGCTTGGAGCAGATGAACTAAAAAGTTGTTTGTGAGATCACAGGATAACAGAAATCATTTTTGTTTTCTTCATGTTACATGTACTAATACAAGCAGGAAAATATGAGCAAGAGCGTGAACTGGTGTCTTTATCTCTAGAACTCCTGTATAGAGTTTATGATACCTGAAAGATACATCGTAAGGCCCCTTTTCACATCAAAGTTGTACACAACTAGACCGTTTTTGCTGAGCTGCATAGTGTAGCCCAGCAATAGCATGAGCTGCCTTTGTTGGCCACTCACTGCTGTTAGTTGGCATGTACCTGAACAGTCCTTTACCCGGTGTTATATAGTATGGTGTATATTCTCTTGTAGCTATTTATTTCTTTTATGAAGATGTTAATGTACATCTTTTAACATTACTCTGTTCTTGGGAGATATTTGTGTGTTGAATCCTCACTGGGTGCGCTGAAGCCATGATGGTGGTTCTGCAGGTAATTCCTGCCCAGATGAGATGCTCAATCTGGTGGCCGCAGTGCTTGCAGGGAGGCTGGGCGGACAGTGGGTTGCTCACACAGATTGGGGCTACTGGTCTCTGTTTAGCAAATATTCTTTCATGAAACAAACCCATGTCTTCTTGATCTGCATTGAGGAGTCTCCGGGAGTTGAACTGAACTGTGTGGGCCTCCCAACAGGAGGCAGTTGTGGGTATTTTTGGAAGCGTGGTTCCAAAGGAAACTTCAGAGTCAAATACAGAAGGAGCTTCATTTCTTCACTCTTGGAAGAAAAGAAGATCAAATTTCCGTCACCTGAGTTCTATTTACCATAGTACAGGTCCTTAACATTTTTATCAGGCAGATACCTTTGCCTGACTTTCACATGTGAAAAGTAAGACTGCAGTGTACTTCCTGACAGGTGTGTTACAAAGATAAATACATAAAGCAGTAGTGAGATAGCTTAGGTACCGTGCTTATCCTGGGCTACGGCTGCGCTATGTTACCCTGAGGTGGGTTCTTCAGGAAAGTCTGGGTAGCACCTTCTTCAAGGAGAAGGAGGAAAGGTAAGCAAGTAGACATTGGTTTTATACATCTGTAAGAAAATGAGTTTATAAACAAAGCAGAATTTTGTAAATCCACTTACAAAGCTGTCATTTGCTCACTGGCTTGCTGGGACAGCTTGAATTTATTTTTAAGAAGTATTTCCTTGATAGACTTCCATATACTGCATTTTTACTTTTCAAATACAGCCTAAAACTCAAGTTAAAATTATTTCTTCCACAAAAGCAAATTAACAAAAACCCCTCGGAGCAACAGGTAGACAAGATAAAACTGATGTTTATATTTGAAGGATATATTTTCCTTCTAATCATTAAGTATCAGTGCATCTTTGATATATTTCTCACCTTTCTGTCATAAAATCAATAGGAGAGGAACACAAATCAATTTCAGTCTCAGAAAACAAGTTGTCAAGACTTCAGGAATTAGTTTATCATTATCTACAATGTATTTTAGAAAGAACAACACTGTTTGTGACCCACTGTTGGTTTGTGTCTTTTTAAAAAGGGATATAGTGTCATTCAGAATGTCACATATCATTCAGGAGCAAGTTCTCAGCTAGTATTCTATGAAAGGCAGTTTTAAAACATCTGGGCATTTTAGGATTTTGTGTGGCTTGTGTTTGATTTAGTTCTTTCAATTACTTTTTTTTAGGTTTTGTATATAGAAAAAGACTTACAAAATATCATATTACATAGTTACTAGTTGCACTACTATCAGATGTTAATATAATCTAATAATTGCCTGGAAGTTGTAATCCAAAGTCTTCTGAAGTTATTGCAACCTGTTGAGTGCTTAGACCTTTTGTAAAGTTAAGTAAGAATTGAAGAGCCTTATTGCATTTTAAAGTAAAATGCACAACTCCCCACAACTCTTACCATTTTATTAGCATATACTAGCTGCATAACAGCTTCAAGAATGATATTCAGGACTGATAGGAGAATGCTACCCTGAGAAGTCATTTAGTACATTATATTTGAATGGGAGAGTGCTCCAAGTTTCTGAAAGTCAAAGCTCAGTTTAGGGTTTTACAAACTATATATCCTGAAATGGAGATACAAAACTCTTGTTACACCTGAAATTTTTGGCCTAATGGTAATATTGGAAATTACACATGTAAGGTTGAGCATATCCTGCTAAATTAGAGATTCTTATGAAAATATTCCTGGCCACTGAAACCTGGCACTTTGCCCTGATGAATACCTGGACCACCCCTCGCATGGGTGTTGGCCCAGGCCAGCCAGAAGCCCCGGTGGTCCCGAGGCATGGCTGAGCCAGACAACAGTCCCTGCGCTTCTCCATCCTTTGGAGAGTAAAACACTTGTGCACACAGACAGGGGTTGCACCATGCCAAAGGACATCAGTGGCACGTTTAATTCACTGTTGTAGCTACACAAGAACCATGAATCCTGGACAGATTCTGTAAATGCTTTTATAAGCATCTGATTCTTAAAAGAAGAAATCTTAACATTAGAAATATCTAAACTTCATCAATAAATTAAATAGTACCATCTGAAGATCAATGCTAATGTTGGTCTGTAATCTCTTAAAGCTGATACCAGGCATGAACACCAGCTCTGCGCTCATTGGTGTAGGTCCACCATAGATTTCTGGCAGTGTTTTCTGATCAAAGTCATTATCATGGCAAGTTGTGAACCACTTAAAGTTTGCTGATCTCCATAGGTGCAAACTGCTAATACATAACAACTTAGATTTCTTATTAAAGATGGGATGTAACGGAGTTCTGTGTGTCTGTGTCATCTGCCATGTTGTCAACATTGAGATAACCACGGAAAGACATTACACCAGCAAAACTTCCACTGCCTTCTTAAGCAAATTCGTCCTATAATAATAACTAGAGACAGCAAAACTGTCAGACAACTTTTAATTATGAAACTATTATTTCTTTTTCTTTTGGCATTGCTAAAAAAGAAAAGCTGAGTAGTTTTCTTATTAAAAAGAATTCAGATTAACACTGTAGATTTCAAATATATTTTATACGTTTCAGTGATTCATTTTAACATGTCAATAATGCTAATAATTTTGCATTTTTGTTTCATTTTGTTGTCTTAATTTTGTATTAGAGCAAGACATTAATAAAAGATATTTCGGTGTTAGCATATTAAATCTATCAATATGATATGACGTGTTAACATATGATGCTGCATCTGATAAAGGTTTTCGTAGAAGCCCTAAAGTAAAACGCAACACATTTATAGTTTCTGAACCCTTTTGTTGAAGTGATATTGATGGAAAGGCAAGAGAAGATATTTGGGGTGGTCCTCTGGCCTTTGCACCTAGAACTCCCTTTCTGAAAAACACCTGCACAGCCCTAAATTCAGGAAAACCAAGTTGCCTTAGAATAGTTAAAAAAAAGCTAAGGAATCACATCTTTACTTTTGAAAGGACTGAAATCAGGAAAGACTGGGAAATTGTGTCGAAGTTTTTAATTTAATTAACGTTATTTAAAATTTTTCAGGGGTCAAAATGATGAATTTGTTTTCAGCTACAATAAAAATATTTATTTAGAAACAAATCTAAAAACTGTGGTGTACTGAAGAAATGTTTCCCCTATTAGTGGCAAGTGTTACCAAACACTTCCTTGATGCATAGATAATGTCTCCCAGAGGAAGTATCAGTAAACGCTCATGGGTAAAGCACTTGGTGATGAGATGAGTATTCTTTTCTTGTCTTTTATGTAGACTGCTTGCGCAGCTTAATTCAGTTCATTTAATACTGCTACATTATTTTCAGTTGTTCCGTGAAGTTACATAGCCATACTTCCTGAATTGTAGGTATATGTGAGAATAAACATAGTAGTAACTGAAAAAGTCAGATACTACAGTGGTTATATATTTCTGCAGACCTAGAAAAGTTCTTACATATCATTAAGAATACACTATATCAAGCTCAGTAAAATGCTCAGTGGAAAACCAGTTTATATAAACGCAGTGACCAAACGACTATTTATTGATGTTCTTCCTTATGCTTCCTTATAGTGACATTTAAACTTAATTTTCCTCAGGAGGAGAAATAGGTCTGTGAATTAGTCAAACTCTGATTGATAACTTTGACATGTAGTGCAGTACCAAGAGTACAAGGATCAGAAGTTAGCCATATGCTGTAACTTCCAAGTCTATTACAAGTATTTATCTTTGGCCTGCAAAGGCTAAAAAGAAATTGATTTCACACTTATCAATTCACTGCTTATTTTTCAGCTCAACAGAAAGCTTTTTAATAAGTGAAAGGAAATCAATTGATAGCAGTTGCGCCTCTAGCCTGTTTACAGATTATCTAACCATGGAAGCTAATCTAAGAAAATAGAACTGGATCTTAAAAATTAGGGTGGTTTGACTTCATGAATTAGTGTGACATCATACATTTATTTCGTAATAGCTACATATGATAATAGACTAAATTAAGCGTGTTCCAAGTTCAGGCTCAAAGTCTGCAAAATATGCAATTAAAGCAAACCAACAAACCTGTAGACTTTTTTTTGAGCCAGCAGTGTGCTCTTGCTGCCAAAAAGGCCAATGGAATCCTGGGCTGCATAGGGAAGAGTGTGTCCAGTAGGTCGAGGGGGGTCATTCTCCCCCTCTACTCGGCACTGGTGAGGCCACAACTGGAATACTGTGTCCAGTTTTGGGCTCCCCAGTTCAAGAGGGACAGGGAACTGCTGGAGAGAGTCCAGCGAAGGGCAACCAAGATGATTGAGGGATTGGAGCATCTCCCTTATGAGGAAAGGCTGAGAGAGCTGGGACTCTTTAGCCTGGAGAAGAGAAGGCTGAGGGGAGACCTTATTACTACTTACAAATATCTAAAGGGTGGGTTGAAGGAGGATGGAGCCACACTCTTCTTGGTGGTTCCCAGTGACAGGACGAGGGGCAATGGGCACAAGTTGGAACATAGGAAGTTCCGTTCCAATACACGGAAAAACTTCTTTATGGTTCAGGTGACAGAGCACTGGCACAGGCTGCCCAGGGAGGTTGTGGAGTCCCCTTCTCCAGAGATTTTCAAAACCCGCCTGGATGCAGTCCTGAGTAATGTGCTCTAGGCAGTCCTGCTTTAGCAGGGGAGTTGGACTGGATGATCTCTGGAGGTCCCTTCCAACTCTGAAAATTCTGTGATTCTGTGTGACTTCAGAATCTGTATGAGCATACTAGAGAAGAAATGAAATTAATGACTCCTGGGACCTGATCAAGCTCTGAAAGGAAGAGTGGATATACTCACATAATGTTTAGAGTAAGGGATTGCACTAAGAAGTCTGTGGTGGCTTCTCAACATTTCTGGATCAATGTGTCATTTCGGACAAGTTTTTAATTTTTCTGTGCATAAATTCTTCAGTCTATGTAATAGAGATAAAACATTCCCATTCATATGAACTGCTTATAGACCTGTGAAATTATGATACTAAACAAACTGAAACTAAATATACTGATTTTTTCCAAGAACATATTTTTCAGACGTTTAAGACTTTACTTTAAAAAACAGTTATTGAGCAGAATTGTTTTTCATCATAAGTAATGAATCAGTAAGGTTTTCGTCACACCTCGATATTTGCATGATTTTCATTCTCATTACAGAGTGTCTGCTGTAACCATTATTCAAATTTCTGTCAGTTATCACATATAGTCTGTCTTTTCTATCTGGATATAGAGTCTACATTCTGTCTTGTTATATGAGTTGTCTATAAATGCACGTTTGCATTTTTATGAATATGTATTAAGTATACCATGTGCATATATGTGTAAATATATGTATACAAATAGGGGGGTTATCTTTAAACACAGACACAAATATGTATACGTTTTAAACTGTCTTCTGTGTTATTTAAGATGTTGAGGTGCATCACTGAATGAAGCATTAAGGAATATGGTAAAGGAAAGAAAAAGATGCTGTTTTAATCTGGTGAGAGGTAATAATATGAATTGATGAAGCGATGTACAAGCTGATTGTGTAGTATCTGTGTCAGAATTATTGAGCTTGAAATCTGATCAAAGATGGGAATTACTGAAAGCTAGTGTTTTAGAAGTGGAAATTTTTCTTTGACAAGGCAAGAAAAGACTGCAATAACCTTGACTTAGACGTGGAATCAGAATGATTAGAGTCAGTGCAAATTTCAGACCCACTCTCTGACAATAAATAAATGGAGGTGTCGTGTCTCATTTCGATCACCTTCAGTAATGACCTTGAATGCATGCAAATGTGAAATTTGCTCAATGGGGACTCTGTGGCAACTCTGCGATTCAACTGTGAAATTA
>NW_009648549.1:0-11056 GCF_000708025.1 Charadrius vociferus | reverse complement strand
TCTGATTTACAAAAGGAAGGAAAGAAACATTTTACAAAGCCATGTTTCCATTCCATTTGTTCATTTGAAATCATTTATTTTTCCTCAGTTATGACTAAATAGGCTCAAAATAATTTTAAAACCAAGCTGGGGGAACCTGAGACGAAGTGACTGTGGTGGATTTTATTTGAAAGTTACACTCACTCTATTTTTAAAACATTTTTCACTCTTGAAATAAATATTACAGTCTTTGTAGATGCTGTATGAATAAGAACTTACCGAAACACCAAAAGTGTTCTGGTTTTTAGAAAGGAAAGAACTTCAACACAGTGTATCTGATATGTTAAATACATTGAATAGAATTGTTAGCCTTACTAAAGTTGAAAATAATAGATGTATACCTGATTTCATAGGTGAGTCTGCTTATTTATTTCTTGATCTTGCTGTACAGAGAATGCTTTTTTTAGAGCAGAATGGAATATGCATTAATTAAAGAGTGGTACAGTGCCAGTAACACCCTAACCCAAATGCTTTCCAAAGTAATCAATTGAATATTGGTGGTGTAGACAAACAGTGCTTTCACAGCAGGGAATCTCAAATAGCATTGCATATTACGAAGCATTTTTTTGTGAGGCAGGAATTGACATTTTCTGATTATATACATCCTCTGGAACTGCATCATGACAGCGTTGTTTCCTGTCTTCGCCACCATCTTGAAAGAGTGAGCGGTTACATGCAAGTTCTGCTGAATACATTGCCTAGGTCCTGCCCGTCAAGGATTTTTACAAGTAAACTAAATTAATGTGCACACAAAATGCTGAGTTATCAAAAAATTAACTGAATAATGGAACATTTTTTAATAGTATGCATATTCTTTTTAAAAAGATTTAACATTTAGCTACTTAGCTTAATTTGTTGGACACAGTTTAAGTCATGTGTACAGCTTTTTCCATATGGATCGTTGTTTCTGGTGTGTAATGTTTTGTGTATTTTCTTTGAACAGATTTTATTGTTCAAACACTTTTAATGAAATGAAGAACAACAAAAACCCAAATGTTTCTATATATTTTCAACTTACAGCTGTGGAAAAACTATACATGCAGAACAGAATCTCCATTACACCCTGGAATATCTCCCTATGTGCAAATGTATAAAATGTATATATTGGGGTTCAGGTGACAACATCTGTGTTTTAGAAGGCACTTTTGTCTAATCTGGTGGTTAGGACATCTTTCTAATCTTCGGACTTTAGCCCTGCACCTTTTTAAAAGGGCTGAATGGAGAACACATCCAGTCCATATCTGTTCCTACCACCATTAGCACTTCAAACATTTGTCACTTCCATGAGATAAAATCTCATGTGTTGAAACTACTCAGAGAAGCAACTGAAACACTTGTAGGGACTTTCCTGCTCTAGATATTGGACTGTTATAAAAAGAGAAGACCATCACCACCACAGCCTTCTCCTTAATGACTCAAACACTGTGTCACCAAGTCACTGGATGAAGTCAACCCTTATTTGGTCGCTTTTATTACAATTGCCAAAGGAAAAAAAATACTTCAAGTGAAATTTCAATGTAATATTACATTGTATTATCAAATATTATTAGAAAACACAAAAATACATTTTAACACTTTCAGGATTTCTCAGATTTTCTCAGTTTTTATGCCCTAAGAAAGGAATTATATGAAAGTATGCCCGTTTACAGCTAGTCCTGCTTGGGCTCAGTCTCTGATAGGGTTACCTCTTAAATGGGAAAAAAATTATGTTTTTCATTTTTGTCTTCAACATTTCAGAGCGATAGCATAGTCTGTTCTCGAGGTTTTTCTATTGCATTTTTTTCCATAATGAGTTCACTATTCTTAAGCATTTGTTTGCAGGTACATTTTACATTAAGTGTCTGTCTCTACAGTTAATCAACACACAATTGATACAATTATTTTTGCATACCTTGTTCTGTGTGTCTTTTCTTCTCATTGAAGCTATGTCTAAAAAAGTATCGCCAGCTGGTGATTCAGTGGCAAAGAGATCGTCAGCTATCACATACTGCCTTTAGGAGTCAGCATATCTGTATTTGTTCTCTCAGCTATGTCTTGAATGTAAAACATAATTATCAACATGATTTACTCCCCAGTTTTCAGCAGATGTCTCTACTGATATCCAGAGCCAATACTGGTGGTGTTATCACGATCCCAAAAGGATGACTTTTTTTTTTTTTAAGAGATTTCTTCTATTCTAAAAAGCTGAAGCAAAAGCTAAATGCTGGCAGAGTGACTATCTTTAAATTTGATTGAACCGTCACAGAAAGATTTTTTTTTCAATAGTTATATATGTTTCTAAGAGGCATAAATTATGAAAAAAATGTTGCAAAATGCATCCTCTCTTTCTGTGATTAGAGATCAGAGATCTCATCTTTAGCTTCCTGGAAAATTTTCCAGATCATGCTGCATGTAAGAGTGATAGAAACATAAGCATTTGCATTTCACCAAAGCCTTTTAGAGTACACTTTGTTTTGACAGATAGTCTTTTAATTATTAGTTAAATATGTAATTATTGTGAGGCAAATGTGTTATGTTTCAATGTAGTTACACAGAATCCAGAGGCCCTAGTCTAGGAAGTGCCTTAGGCAGATGCTTATCTTTAGACTGATGAGGTCTGTTAACTTTGATAAAACTAAACTTATCCTCTAAGTGGTTTGCTGGATGGGGGCCACAGACTGTAATTGAGTTGGATTTTTATCTTTAATCCCTCATCCATTTGTTAAAATTTGTGATGAATTTTGTTCTTTAACACAGAATTATCTTTGTTCAATGCTACTGGTTTCCTAATGTAATTATCTTCCAGGCTTCATTAATCATGTTTAAAGTACTTTCAGATATTCATGCATAATTTCTGCATGTTAATTTAACTTGGTTATTGGAATTTATTTAATGTCCTTAAATGTCACAGGATACAGGAATGCATGTGTGTCCTGGTTAATAGACTGATCTGATTCTCAAATCTTATAATAGAATCATAGAATGGTTAAAGTTGGAAGAGACTTTAGAGATCATCTAGTTCCAACCCCTCTGCCATGGGCAGGGACACCTTCCACTAGACGAGGTTGCTCAAAGCCCCATCCAGCCTGGCCTTGAACACTTCCAGGGATGGGACATCCGCAACTTCTCTGGGCAACCTGTGCCAGTGTCTCTCCACCCTCAGAGTAAAGAATTTCTTCCTGATATTTAACCTAAATCTACCCTCTTTCAGTTTAAAACCGTTACCTCTTGTCATATCACTATGGTCCCTGATAAAGAGTCCCTCCCAACCTTTTCTGTAGGCCCCCTTTAAGCACTGGAAAGCTGCTATAAATTCTCCATGAAGCCTTCTTTTCTCCAGGGTTAACAACCCCAACTCTCTCAGCCTGTCTTCAGAGGAGATGTGCTCCAGCTCTCTGATCATCTTTGTGGTCCTCCTGGACTCACTCCAACAGGTTCATGTCCTTCTTATGTTGGGGTCCTCAGAGCTAGATGCAGCGCTTCAGCTGGGTTCTCATGAGAGCAGAGTAGAGAAGGAGAATCACCTCCCTCGACCCGCTGGCCACGCTTCTTTTGATGCAGCCCAGGATGCTGTTGGCTTTTTGGGCTGTGAGCTTACATTGCTGGGTCATGTTGAGCTTCTCATCCAACAAGGGCAAGTGTAGGGTGCTGCATCTGGGGAGGAATAACCCCATGCACCAGTACAGGTTGGGGGCTGACCTCCTGGAGAGCAGCTCTGTGGAGAGGGACCTGGGAGTCCTGGTGGACAACAGGATGACCATGAGCCAGCAATGTGCCCTGGCGGCCAAGAAGGCGAATGGCATCCTGGGGTGCATCAGGAAGAGTGTGGCCAGCAGGTCGAGGGAGGTCATCCTCCCTCTCTACTCTGCCCTGGTGAGGCCGCATCTGGAGTACTGCATCCAGTTCTGGGCTCCCCAGTTCAAGAAAGACAGGGATCTGCTGGAGAGGGTCCAGCAAAGGGCTACAAAGATGATTAGGGGATTGGAACATCTCTCATATGAGGAAAGGCTGAGGAACTTGGCTCTCTTTAGTCTACAGAAAAGAAGATTGAGGGGGGATCTTATTAATACTTACAAATACCTAAAGGGAGGGTGCCAGGGGGATGGGAACAGTCTTTTTTCAGTGGTGCTCAGGACAAGAGGTAATGGGCACAAGCTTGAACATAGGAAGTTCCATCTTAACATGAGGAGGAACTTCTTTACTTTGAGGGTAGTGGAGCACTGGAACAGGCTGCCCAGAGAGGTGGTGGAGTCTCCCACTCTGGAGACATTCAAAACCCGCCTGGATGCCGTCCTGTGCAACCTGCTCTGGCAGGGGGGTTGGACTAGATGATCTCCAGAGGTCCCTTCCAACACCTATCATTCTGTGATTCAAATGTCTCATAATAGGCGTTAATCATTCTCCAATAAGGTAATTGAACATTTTAATTCTTTATTATTGCATATTATTAATTATTACAAATTTACAGTACCCATGGAATTGGTAACAACTGAAAAATTATTAACAAGTTTTGATATAATGTACCTTGAAATATATTTTCATTATTTCATACATTTTGTGTTTAAATTTTTTAGAATTTACTTCGAGAATATTTAAGCAATTTAATTGTTATATTTTACCTCTGTTGCTTTTTATCATGTAATATAGTTCTGCTGTTTTCTATCTAATATGTTCCTTCTAAATCTTCATTAGTCCTTTCTTTCCTCTACCAGTATAGTTGGCTGTGGTCCATACCCGTGCTGGTTCATGCTATTACAGATTAATGTGCTAACTGTAGTTAATGATGAGTGATTAAAAACATCTTTCTAGAAACTGCAAATACACTTCCAAATTGTTCTTTCAATGCTCTTTAAACATTCATTCATTAGATTCTGCATATTTCATGTACTTCAGTTAGAGAGAGAGACAAGGAGAGAGCTGGGCAAATTCCCTCCATAGGCTACATGTTTCCTCGTACCCAAAAATATGCCAGGAGGGAAGCTGTTGATGGCACAGTGCTCCATAGGTAAAGAAACCTAAGGCTATTGTGAAATTAAGCATAAAGGTCTGCGGATATGGTTTTGATAGTTTTGAATATTCCCAGTTTCACTAGTTCTCTTCCAAAAGACTCCTTATTTCAACTATTTATTTTTCTAAGATGATTTAATGGGGAAGCCATGCAGCATTATGGTAGATGACTACTTCTACTCTGATGACAGTATATTCATTTAATAATTTTTTTAGTACTCTGTTTTCAGGCTTTTTAATTCTAAATATGAAGAGTAGGATTTGACCGATATGTTTGTCCAGTTGTATATAAAATGCCAAAGTAGAAAAGACATTTTGTTGTTGCTTATAGTTCTCTTGAGTTATGACTATGTCTGGGTGAATGGTTCATCCCATCAAATCTGAACCTAGCTAATAAAAACAAGATTGTTTTTGTTCAGCAAATGCTAGTGCCTTGGCATGTATTAGATTCAGACTTAACTCTGCTGAACAGTTCACATCCTCTTAATCATTAATCAATTTGGTGACAGCTTAAACATATGAGCAACTTTTTTATGACACTTGTATCATGCCTTTAATAGCAGAGATGACATGTTTTAGTATGATGCTTCCTGGAAAATATGCTGTTCTGTATCTTCTATCTTCTTTTGGTTTTATGCATTTAAGGGTATATGGTTAACCCTGACTAATAGGATGTTTAACTGTCAGTCCTCATAAGTCAACATTAAAGACACTATATGTCCAGTTTACTGCCAGAGAATTTGCTGATGGAAGAAAGCTGTTGTTGGCTACATAGCCAGAAACTACCAGCAAATTATATATAGTGAATAAAACCTAAAACTTGGGTTTGTGTCATTTTCTACTGGTTTATAGTGAGGACATAAATGGATGATCAGCTTTCCAGTTAAAGATCAGTACTGCTTTATTAATTGCAGAGGGGCAATATTAATTACATGAACTTAGAATTGGGTTCAGTTCGTTGACAAATGTATATAATTTTGTAGAGCTAAAATATGACGTTCCATTTTTAAAACGTTAGTCCTTTTCCTTGCTGCCAGAAGTTTTTGCACTTTTGTGTGTGCATGTGTGTACACCTGTGTGTGTGAGACAAAGAGAGTATGGTCGCAAGCACAGCCTTTAATTCTAAGAACTTTTTCAAAGAGCAATGGAGATGACACTCCAAAGGGAAACATGCATGGGCAGGAGCAATTGATACAGCTATGGCTTTGTTAATTTTGTATTGAAATTAATATTGCTTTTGTAACTGTAAGATAAAACCAAAGAAACAGAAATAGGGAAAAATATGTTAGAGCAGAAGGAATAATTTATCATTATTTTTGATAAAGATTATGTGAATTGGATGATGTTTTGAATGTTAAAAAAGTAGATCTCAATTTCCAACAGAGCACACACAGCATTCTCTGTAGCTGTAGCTGGGAAATGCTACAGCCTGGAAGGTCTCCTCATAAAACGTTAATTATATTTATAAACAAGATCAGAACATTTTCTCTTCTACATTTTAAATAGAGGGAAAAAAACTTATCATTTACATCTTTTTCATCCACCCAAGCTATCAAGTAAACTCAAGTAAATATTTTGTGTATACTGCAGAGCTAAATTATATTGCATATAGGAAGTATAATAGTTAAAATTAAAAATTAATAAAACATTTTCAGTGCTTGTCAAATAGTTTTATCAGTCTGTTTGTTATATATAAAATACATAAACACTGTAACAGAAACACTTTGTTTTCATTTGTTCAGGCTCATCTATACAGTTAATGTTTGACTTAGCTACCCAGGAGTGACAATCCCAAATGCACACTCATAAAATGTGTGTGCCAACCCATGTCATCAACTACTCTTTCTGAAATACTCATATAAAACCAATAGATATTGTAAAGGATAGAAATGTGACAAATTGAAGGGCTATTAAAACAATCAGTAGTGCTCATTTAATGTTCTTGGTTTTATGGATATAGGCTGAATTTACTGCTTAGCTCTGAAGACAGCTATTAATTTTCTAATGGTCTTTTCCAGTTTGCTTATTCCAAAAGTATTGAGTGATTTAGAAATATCATTGAACTTAAATTCACATGACTCCAGCAAGGTAAAAGGGATGTTGTTACCCTGATTTTTACAAATGAAGATGTGAAATGCAGAGAGGATCGGATCAGGAGTAGCTGCTTTGTATCTTCCACTGGTGACACCTTGGACCTAGTTTTTGTAGCTTTTGAAGCATTCAGAGCACAGATCTAATCATCTTCAGTTGCAGCTGCGAGCGCTTGGCGGTTCTGGGTATCGGGTGTTCCATAGCTGCGCGTAGACCTGCGTGGGAGCAATGGACAGAGATCACTAGTGAGAGCTGAGCTTTAAATGACTTGGCTGCCACCGCACAAGACGGGGCTCCAACCCACTTCTTTTGGCAAGTTTGACTCCAGAACTGCTCTTACTTCTGTACCTCCTTCATGCTTCCTAACTCCTCTAACAAGGGAAACATACCGCCTGACAGAAAACTGTTTCTCTGAATTCATAATGGTCCAGATTTATCTGTGAAGTGGATTCTTTCCAGAAAATTATTCCAGATTGTGTGACCAGCTACTGCCATGTAAGTAATGACTGTAGTACTAAAGTTATGTCCAGTTCATGTGCTTGATTACAGGTGCAAAGGCAAGCTGTAACTGCTAGGATTTCACTGGTTCTGAGGCTTAGCTGTGCAGTGTCAAGTGTGGTGTTTGTTTCTTTGTATTTTCTAAACTTTAAGAACAATATTTCAGCAGACTTTTAAAAAATGAGGAAGCGTTGAATTTAAATCCAATTGCTTGATTATGGAGAGCTCATTCAAGAACTTGGCTAAGGAGAAAGCAGGAAATGTTGTCTTTATATGATTCTTTATAATGATGCAAAGTTCTAAGACAATGCTACTGTATTTTCACTTACAGAAAAGTTTAATGAGTTTTAATGAGCATCTTAATATGCTTTCATTTTAGACCCAATGATAATGCCAGTCAGTACAAAAATATTACTCGCTGTTCTAATAATTTTTTAAAAAACACATGAAAACTATTTTTTCTTTAACATATTCATTCCTATGTAGAACATACCATTGCCTTTTGTGATAAAAAGGCCCATTCTTCTTAGTGCATTCTTTAGGGTTATCTATACTAGTACAAAAGAAGTTTTAAGTGTTACGTTTTATGCTCTTTTCATTGGCAAGGAAACAAAAAGTCCCTTTGTAATCCTCATACCTTGAGGATGTGCTCATTACCAAGTCATAGTCTTGGCATTATGCTTATCAGGCAGATGCTAAGAAAAAAAACCACCCACACAGTCCTTTCAGGACATGCGAAGATTTGCTGTGGATCTTTGGTACGTTGGATGGATGGGAGTATGCTGTGCGTGCTCATGGCCATTGCCATGCACATGCGCAGTCCCAAAACTCTCTGTGTAAAAAGCTGTTGTTCATAAAGTTGGGAGATTCTCTTGCCCTGCCAGCGACTAATAAAATAACAACAAAACATGCCAGGCTGGTAAGCAGCTAGCTACATGTCAACCTTAGTTACTTCTCAGGTGCTGTATTGAGCTCTTGCTAATAGTACTTGCACTCTGCATCTCATTTTAAGCTATTTTATATGCATACAAACATATATTATGTATAAATAAGTGTACGTATATCTTAGTGCAGATAGACAGTGCCATTGACCTTATTCATTAGTAAAAGTGTTGTCAGACACTGCATTCTGAAGGTGAAAATATACAAGTATGTACAAAGTTATGTAAATATTATAAAATTAGTAACATTTCTTTCTTCAACAAAGGGGAAAAAGGTATTTGTCCACTAAAGAAAACAGCATTTGGTGCTGCCACTAAGCTAAAAATACTGAACATCTGAGTTCAGCTCTGAGAGAACAGGTTGTCTTTTTTCTATAATGTGTATGGTTTTCATGCTTTGTCTAGGAAATGGTCGCTCCTATGGCATTATTATTAGCATTTACTTTCACAGGATTTTAGTTAGAAACAGGTGTGATACATTACTTTCTCCTCTTTTAAGTTCATGCTCACAAAAGGAGAAAGGAGGCAAAACGAAACGCATTAAGCAGGGTGTTGCCAAGGCAACAAGGACTTGAGCCCCCCAGGTGAAGTGTGACTGAAACATGTATGATGCCATTGCACAGGGACGTGGACTACTACACTGAGGAAGTAAAATCAGCTCTATTTAAAAAAAAATAAAAATTAAAACCACTCTTTTTTTAATACCTGTGAGTGTTAAGGTGGTTCAGTTTCCAATCAATAGCGCCATACAAAGAACAATGAATTTCAGATACACTGGCAAATATTGTACTTGTACTCATCTGTCAACAAATACTTAAATTGAGTTTTAAGGTCTTCTAAGAAAGAAGGGAGGTTCCTGTGGTTTGTTTTGGCTTGGGAAAAAGTATTTAGGGACAAACACTGATATAAATGAGGGAAAAGGAACTGAGAATTCAGGAAATGTGTGTAGACCTTCTGCTTTGGTAATACTTTATGGAACCATTGTTAGAATCAATATGGGCTGCCTGAGGGTTCCTGATCTAACCTGAAGCATGGTTGCATCAAAGTTGATCTTTGATTATTATTTTTTTTTATCTTCACTTGGAAACTGTAGTAAAACTATTGATAGAAATAAATAAAGCTGAAAATATCATACACATGCAACACTGTCTATGGAAAGCTTTAAAAAATCATGACATAGCCTGAGAAAAAATGTCATCTATTTTCCTTTTCAATAATTTGGATTCTTTGAGTTTGGCCTTTACATTTTCTTCAGTGTCCCCAGACAAATTAATAAGGAAAGGTTGAGAGCTTCACAGAATCATGTGACTGCAGAACCTGAGGATTTAAAGCTATAATGAAATGCCACGCAGTATCAACTAACTTCCTAGCTTCATAGTAATGGGCCAGTTTTCTTCTTGCTGTTCACTGAGATAGTTCTCAACTGGACCTTGTTCCATCACAAGAGATCTGGATCTTAGTGATGGACAAAGCACCTGAGGTGGGAGAGTGAGTAGTGGAATCAGTCTCAAAGTAAAGATGATAAAGATCTAGCCTGAGTGCAGCCCTGACCAAGTCTCAGGGAAATGCTAAGACATGCAAAAGAACCAACTCACTCTCTCTCATTTTATTATAGTTTTATCAAATTAAAAGCATGTAGAGCTAGATTATAAATATTTTTTTTAAACTCTTCACACAGATCAAACCTTAACAAAAGTTTTAGTCAAAGTTACAAACACTGTCAAAAAGCCATTACTTTTTGAAGAACTCCTTCACCAGATTGACTGAGCAATGTCTCTCCTGTGACAGAGGTTCCTGGTTTAGAGTAATGTTCAAATACTGTAAAAAGGAGCAGAGTTTGAGGAAAGCAAATCTTATCTACCACAGTGTGTTTTACTTGCACAGCTGTGTTCGGTGTCCAGTGCTACAGAGTAGCTGCAAGAGTGTAACTTTAATTTTGTTTGAAGGTTATTTTGGGCAAGAGAATTTATCTTTGTTCTAGGGAAGAAGGAAAAGAGATAGGAAAAAGTCAAAGCATTATTTTAACAACCATAATTAATGTGTAAGAATTATAAATCCCTTTGGGTTAATTTTACCATCAAGAAGACTATTCAGGTGTCATTTCCGAGCAGCTAGAATGTTATTTTCTAAACCCTTCAGTAAAAAATCTGTGATGCAGGGAAAATAAGAAGAACTTAAATGCAGAACACAGAGTAAACGGATAAAAAGGATTATTCTGTTACTTACAAAGCACATGTAGATTAATAACCATAAATTAAGCCATGTATTCTCTGCAATCGGAGCCATATTATAAGTAGAATTCAGATCGGCACGGCTGGATGTGCTAAGAGGAGCAGAGTCCTGATCATGAGAAACTTCTTTCTAGATAATCGTATCAGTGCAAAAGCAATGTTGAAAAATGTATTTGCAGTGTGAGCAAATGTGTGCATGTGTATAATGTACTTACTTCTATGCATATATTTGTAGACACGGGGTTATATGGTTTCTACAATTATATCCCA
>NW_009648548.1:53523-57056 GCF_000708025.1 Charadrius vociferus | reverse complement strand
CTTAAAGGGAGGGTGCCAGGTGGATGCTAACAGTCTTTTTCAGTGGTGTTTAGTGATAGAACAAGAGGCAATGGGCACAAGCTTGAACATAGGAAGTTCCATCTTAACATGAGGAGGGACTTCTTTACTTTGAGGGTAGTGGAGCACTGGAACAGGCTGCCCGGAGAGGTTGTGGAGTCTCCCACTCTGGAGACATTCAAAACCTGCCTGGTTGCCATCCTGTGCAACCTGCTGTAGGTGACCCTGCTGTGGCAGTGGGGTTGGACTAGACGATCTTCAGAGGTCCCTTTCAACCCTGACCATTCTGTGATTCTGTAATTGTGAAAAAAAGCCACTATCTGATGCAGAATACCTTCATTGGTGACTTGTCATTTAATGTCCCAACATACCGAATCACAAGTGAAAGTTAGATGCATTGCAGAATACATTTGTAGACTCTGAGCCCAAACAACCATATTTTTACAGTGCTTGAGTCCCCGATTTATCTTCCTCCTTTACCCGTATCCAAAGCCTTACTCTCTCACTGCCACTAGCTATTTTGTTGCTGCTGTTCGCTCATGTGGATTGTATTTATTGTCATTTGACAGAAACTAAAAATTCAGTTGAGAAAATGCTTTACCAAGAGTAATTTGTTCCCATCAAGACCGTTCTAGCTACACAGTAACATGAAAGCATCAAAGTGCCAGGAGAACTTTTTAAAAATAAACTGCCCTGATGCTAAAATAAGCTTTAATTGATTGAAATTGCACTGAGCCTGACAATCTCAGACATTTATTTGAATTTTTTCCTTTCAAGCTTCAGCTTCATGTGATTTAAAGTGACTGAATTACAGTTCCCACATACCTTCCTACTCACACTGCATGAAAAAAAAACCATGCACAAACTTCATAGCTCCAGAGGAGCTGCTGGATACACCTGGAAGAAAATAAAAAAGCTGATTGAAAGTTAAGTTTAAATAAAGGTGATGATGATGGAAATGTTCTGAAAAAAACCTCTATTCTGGCTAAATGCCATGCTGTGCTTCCCTCTCTTCAGAGGAGAGCTCTCCTGGGGATGTTCTCTTTGTCAAAGGTTTTTCTTTAGTGCCCGCTTGTAGAGCACTGGATCCCAGAGGCCAGATGCTGTCACAACTCCCTCCGTTGGAGTTTAATAATAGACTGTGGATAAACTACCACTCTGTCTTCCCCATTTTAGGTTTTTAAAGAAAAAAACACGAGTGGCTGTACTTGGCTATTTAAATAAATAACCTGTTGCAGGCTCTCTAGCAAAAGGTCAACACTGCCACCAAAGACTGCTGATAAATGTGCATGTTGTGGCCCAAGTACAGGATTCGGTACTTGGCCTTGTTGAAGCTCATACCATTGGCCTCAGCCCATTGATCCAGCCTATCCAGTCCCTCTGAAGACCCCTCCTACCCTCAAACACACCCACCTAACTTGGTGTCATCTGCAAACTTACTGAGGGTGCTCTCAATCCCCTTGTCGAGATCATTAACAAAGATATTAAACAGGAGTGGCCCCAACACTGAGCCCTGTGGAACACCACTTGTGACCGGCTGCCAACTGGATTTAACTCCATTCACCACCACTCTCTGGGCATGGCCATCCAGCCAGTGTCTGATCCAGCAGAGTGTATGGCTGTCCAAGCCTTGGGTAGCCATTTTTTTTCATGAGAATGCTGTGGGGTAGCTGCAGTTTCTCCAAGGGTTATACTGTATACAGGTCAGAACAACTTCCAAGCTATCCCTAAGCTTTGGTTGAGTTTAAGATCTCACTGTAAGTCCTTATCTGAGTCATAGCCTCAGACAATTCACTGCAGCCAAGAGCCAAACAAGGATTTTCATTTAACTTCCAAAATTTTAAGAGGAGGATGATGCTTAAATACCCTTTTAGCTGCGGCCCTCGATCTCCCTGCCCATGTCAGCACTGCCTGCGACAATGCAGTGATGTTTACTGTCACAGAGCTGGTAAAGCTCAAACTGCTGGTGCTCCAGGGGTGATCTAGGCCCTGTCTACAGATGAGTTTCTCGGTCTAGGTGGCTAGCTGTCCCAGACTTGTTTGTCAGCAAAATGGACCATCATCGCCTTGGGTTTGCATCCTAGTACGTTTTTGCAAGCTGAGCAAGTTGCATGCTGTCAAACATCATCTCTAAATCACAATTCCTGCTCTCTGTCAAAGAGGCTAACAAATCTCTCTCTCACCTTTCTTTTTTTCCTGCTTAAATTATAAATTCTCATGGCAAGAACTGGCTCTGCTAATGCCCAGCCTTGGTGTCTAACACAGTCCTGTTCCAGGAGTGGTCTGTATTTGCTACCCTAATACATATAAGCATGATCCAGGAATTCACGGCAGATCACAAATCCAAAGGAAGGAATTTGAAAGGGTCACCAGTTTTATTAATAGCCATCTTGTAACTGCACACAGGTCAGACCGGACACTGTGCAGAGCTTAAAAGCTGAATCCACACTGTCACAGGAGGTGCAGAAAGATGTGCCTAGTCACAGTACTGCAGGGGTAGAGATTTCTTTCTTTAGGGTTGGTTGTCCAGATTTCCAGTGAGCACTTCCACAGTGCCAGAAGAGTGAAATAAAATGTATTTCAGGAAGAGTGAGGATTTTTGAAGACTGCAGAAGCCAGCTGTTTGGTTTTGGGTATTTTTTTTATTTATAATTTTTGTCATGGACTGAACTAAGCATGGACTAGCATGGACTATTAAAAAAAATCTTGATGTGTCTGAAAACATATTGGCTTTGCCTAGAAGAGTAACTCAGATAAACAGGTAGACTACCCAAGACAACACTTGTCACCTACAGTGTACAGTTAGTAATGTAACCAGTACTGTAGGAGGACATCATGAAGAATGATTTGAAAGCTGGATGTCTGGACTACTTGAAAATTTGTGTGATTTGAAGCTGATGGTTAATTGAAGAGGAATGTACTTCCTTCCTTTGAAAATCAATGCCGAACTGTGGTAAAAAGGCAAAAATAACTTTTTAATAGCCTAAATAATTTCTATAATAGGTCTCTTCTATATCTTGATTACAAGCATAGTATAAAATTTCTGAAGTAATTAATTAGCTCATTATTCAGAGGAATATTTTCCTTTTCATATTTACCCCCATTCTCATTAGTACTACTCACTGACACAGCAGAACATATTACAAGATCAAATTCATTGTTTCTATGAATTAAATCTAACTTTATATGCCATATTTTAGGTTTTCATAGAATCATAGAATGGTTTAGGTTGGAAAGGACCTTAAAGATCATCAAGTTCCACCCCCCCCTGCCATGGGCAGGGACACCTCCCACTAGACCGGGTTGCCCAAGGCCACGTCTAGCCTGGCCTTGAACACCTCCAGGGATGGGGCCTCAACAACCTCTCTGGGCAACCTGTTCCAGTGCCTTACCACCCTTAAAGTGAAAAACTTCTTCCTAATGTTTAATCTAAACCTGCCCTCTTCCAGTTTAAAGCCATTCCCCCTCATCCTGTCACTACATGCCCTAGTAAAAAGTCCTTCCCCAGCTCTCCT
>NW_009648548.1:37818-49367 GCF_000708025.1 Charadrius vociferus | reverse complement strand
GCTACCACTTGCTAGTAGTGCAAGGCTGTGGCACTCCCTGCAGCCTGAGGCCTAGGTGCCTGTGTGTTTCTGAGGGAGCACTGTCTGTGTTGCTGCGTCTACTCTTGCAGGTGCTGAGGACATGGCTTTCCGGTGGGGGGAGACCATGCCTGAGCTTCTCTTACCAGGTGAACCCACCTCTGGAACTGGAAGCGCCCTTCTGCGCCAACTGCTGCACCACGCCCTGTTTGCCCGCTCTGGTCGATGCGCTCCCTAGGGCTGCCTCTTATGGCAGTGGGGGAGCCGCTGTTGCAGTTGGTCCCGCCCCTTCACATCAGTTGCTCTCGCTAGAGCTGCTGATGCCCTGTGGGTCCCTGTGTCGCCCTGGTGCTTCCCTGGCTCAAAAAAGCTCAGAAAAAGCCCCTTTTTCGCTGAGATCGTCCGGCTCCGCTGCAGATGTGCCTGCACCGGAGCTGTTCGTCTCAGCGAGATGGTTTTTATATATCTCAGATTCACATTTTTATTTTTGCTGTAAAAATGTGTTGTTAAGATATTGAAATATTTATTAATTGGCTTTTTCAACATTAGGTAACGTGTGATCCTTCTTCTGATCATGGGAAATATTTGTTCACTGTAGTGTTAATGCTAGAATATTTTCAGGGAGAAGAAATGTCAAAACTTTCAGCTGCCATTAGACTTGTAAAGTGAGGGCCCCTGACTTCAGCACTTTCCAGGCTTTCACAGGAAAGTTTTAAGTTTGGTTTTGATGAGCCAGGTGGGAGTTATGACTTTCTTGGGATAGAGGCAGGATCATGTTCCTATTCTGAGAACAAATTTTGGTCATGAAAACCCTTTGACCCCTCCAGCCAACAGCTCAGTCCTGTTGGTGCTAAAGCCAGGGCTCCCATGCAATGCTGTGAAATCAAACTAATGCTTTTAACAGATGATTCCTGTAAAAGCAATTTGGTCCTATTTCTTTTTTCCTGCAGGGGAACTGAGCTTCCGTCCTTCTCAATTTTTTGCAGGGTTGTTGTGAGCCTGTATGGGATCATAGCAATCACGCTAAACTTCCTATATTTTCTAGGAATTTGGAAATGCCACTGGGAAAGCAAGGCTGTCCCTAGCATTGAGCCCTGATTAGTTTTGCACTTTGCTATACGTTTTAGCAAGCCCTGCTATAAGGAACTGTAATAAGTAATTTAGCAAAAGAATTTTGCTTCAGCTAAAATGGATAGGTGCTTTCTATGGCTTCAGCTAAGATGGGTGTGTGCTTGCTATGTGATTGGAAAATGGATAGTGTTAGATAAGATATCAGGTTTTGTAGTTAGCTAAGATAACCACAGAATTGTAAAGAATAAAGAAGCCACAAGAAGGACATGGTGATAAAGACTTTGAGCCTTCTGATGACTACCACCAAGAAGACCCCTGAGGAAGCATAGTGCCTGCGCTGCTAGAAGGGAAGGGGGGTGTTCAGGGGTGGGTTGCGTTCCAAGAACTCATTGATAATGTAAATTGGGGGTGGGTTGCATTCCGAAAACTCATTGGTTATGCAAATTATTTTCAAAGAAGAAACATGAATAAGTATAAGGAATACGAAATAAAAGCAAGTGTTTGTGGAGGGAAAAATGAGCCACAGGAGGAGAAATCCCCTGTGTAGCTCCCAGCGCTGTAATAAATATTCTTTGCTCCACCAAATTTGCCCCTGACTAAAATTCAATACAGTGAGCGTGTTTCTCACAGAACTGTTAATAGTAAATGTGCAGCCCTATAGCCATGGCAGCCTCTGCATTAGAGCTTCCTACGAGCCAGAGGAAGACCTCACTTCTTTTTCAACAGAGATGGTGTCAGCAGTGTAAAAAAGAAGTATTTTATACACCAAGGTCATTTCTTCTCCGGTGCCTATGTAACCCATAACTGGAAGGAAACTGGTCATGATTCAATAGATGATGTAATGTATATACAGTGTACAGACCATATGTTATCATCAGGACACTTCCTCTTATTCAGACAGCTCCACAGGTAGGAAGCCTGGTGCCAACGTAGATGTAGTCATCTCCTCGTGGCTTAGCCCAGCTCAGGAGGAAATAAATGTTTACATTTCAGCTGAATCCTTTCAGATTTCTTTAATATCCCAGTTTAAGACATATGGATTTGTGGCAGTGATGGGGGACTAGACATTGTGTTAACCACTAGATTATGCTAATAAATTAATGTTTTATATCTGCAAAAGAATTAATATTGATAAGCATATGTTTATGAGTTTCATATTCAGCAGAACTTTCCAGGCATATACCTAATGTGACATTGCTTTGCAAAGTCAGGGATCTAGCAGTTGACACAGGCATTGTAGGAACTATAAATAGACTTGATTTAATTTTAATTTAGGGGAAAAAAAGATACTAGAATGAGATGTAAAAAGTGTTTTACTAAAACCTTTTACAGCCCATGGTGTTCTGCTATGCTGTGTGTGAAGTTCTTCAATCTGCATAATAGTCATGAAGAGGAGTGAAGAGTGGCTGAGCAGGCAGGGAGAGAAAAAATTCCTCAAGGGGAACATGAAGCATGTTTTGCTTTACTCTGAATCTGTACAATACTGTGAGTTTAACACGTTCAGTTATGTATACCTTGATTTAAACAACCAACAGACAGATCTTGCTATCCGAGACACTAAATGCCGTTGCTTTCAGCTGAAATTAGAGTGCATGTTCAGTCAAACACTGATTCAAATGACAGGTTCAGTGAAAGGTACTTAAGGAAATTCCCAATCAGACCTGCCCATCCGAAGTGAATTTTTCTGTTTCATTTGCATTAAAAAATAAACTGCAGCTTAGAAATAAGGGCTGCACGTTGTCCTTTCAGCAGAGTGATACGTGCTTGTTCCCTGCACAAGAGAAGTAGAGCCCAACTCCTACCAGGTTTTGTCCTTTTGCTTATTCAGCTTTCCTTGTGTGGAGCTTCAGAAACATGGTCTTAGTGGTTAGCCCAAATTTCTTTGTCTTTGAGATTCAATGCTATTATTTTTCTTTAATTCAGTGCTGCTTCATTTGGACTTAAAGAGCAAACGATGAGCTCCCATTGGAGTGTATCACTGTCTGGAGCATGTTCATGTTTGTGTTAGAGGGCTCAGAGTCTTACTGCTCAGGCTGGAGGAGTTTCTTATGATAGATTATCTCTGATGATATTTAGCAAGCAGCTCACATACAACAAATAAAGGCAAGCAACATGTAAGACCAACTGTTTCTGGCAGCATTATATTATGATAGGCTATGAGCAGTTCCATTTTGCCACTTTTGCTTTAGCCTCTGAAGTCTGTACTCCAAGAAACAATATAGGAATACCTTTTCTGAGCTTGTGCATATCATGCAGCTTATCTATCTCTCACCATTTCATAAGAAGTATTTTGAGTAGCTGATACTAGTTAAGTGATCCTCTGGTGATGGAAGTGATCTTATTTACTGGGTTCCTGTGCTCTGGGCATGATGCTGATTGGAGTATAGAGTGATGTCACTCACCTGGAGTACTGCCTCCAGCTCTGGGGCCCCCAACATAAGAAGGAAATGGACCTGTTGGAGTGGGTCCAGAAGAGGGCCATGAAGATGATGAGAGGGCTGAAGCACCTCTCCTATGAGGAGAGGCTGAGAGAGTTGGGGTTGTTCAGCCTGGAGGAGAGATGGCTCTGGGGAGACCTTATAGCAGCCTTCCAGTATCTGAAGGGGGCCTACAGGAAAGATGGGGAGGGACTCTTTATCAAGGAATGTAGCGACAGGATGAGGGGTAACAGTTTTAAACTGAAAGAGGGGAAATTTAGATGAGATATTAGGAAGAAATTCTTTACTGTGAGGGTGGTGAGACAGTGGCACAGGATGCCCAGAGAAGCTGTGGAGGCTCCATCCCTGGAGGTGTTCAAGGCCAGGTTGGATGGGGCTTTGAGCAACCTGGTCTAGTGGGAGGTGTCCCTGCCCATGGCCAGGGGGTTGGAACTAGATGATCTTTAAGGTCCCTTCCAATCCAAACCATTCTATGATTCTGTGATTGTATGACTCCCCGTATGTTACCATAGCCATTGTAGCTACATTGCCCATTGCAGGGTCAATGCCTATGTGACTAGCAGCCAGTGCTGCACACAGCACCTGGGGCCCAGTTGTGCCACAGTTGTGTGTTTGCTACACAACTTACTATAATGTCCTTTTCCTGAAGCCCTTCTCAAAATCTGGAGGGACTCTTTCATTGCCTGTTGCTTGCTTAAGTGCAGGGTGTAAATTCATTAAAAAAAATTTAAATTGTTCTCTTCAGAGGCCTGATGCTTTCAAGGAGGCCTGTAGTTGACAAGTCAAACTTTCAAAGGACCCCTGGGAATGAGTCTTGGCATTGCTCATTCAGCCCTTCTGCATGCATTATATCACTCACAACAAATATTGCAGGCAATCTTGAGCATCCTTTGAAAAATTGTCGATAGACATCCTGTTTCTTGATGCTTGCACAGAGCTGCTCTGCTTCCAGTTCTGCAGTGTTATTGTAGTACTGGGCTGAAGGCAGCAAACAGATTTCTTTTACATGTGACATCAGGAACAGTGTCTACGCAAGATCTGGCACAGAAAACCCTCTCCACTTATAATATATGTCTTTGTACTTTGCTTTTTGCTTTAGGCATGCAGCTTTCCTGCTCATAGGCCTCTCAGGTGCTGTATCTTCTGGCTGGCTCTGATATAGCAGAGAAGGATGAGAGGACACAGAAAATCAAAGACTGACTGAGAGTACACGGTGCTTCCAAGCTGTTTACTGCAGCTCAGGCTGACCATCAGTCCAGAAGAAAGAATATGTGCTCGGCTCATGAGTTTGGTGCACTACATCACAGATATCTCAAGATAAAATCAGCTTGTATGGAGGGGAATAGAAGAGAAAAAGCAGAAAGTGTTTTCACCGAAACCTAGGTGATATTAAAATTTGCAAAACTGGCATCATACCCATAGGTCATAAGTAGCCAAATTCTGCTCTCTGATACTTTGGTATTACTGTAAAATAACTCCTAGAGCAACCAAGACAAATTTCTTGGAGATGATTTTCAAAGCTATCAGTAAAAATTCAACAAATCAAAGAATTAAGTACCTTTTCCTTCACATCTGCCCTTACTGGCCTTACCTCAGCTTCTCCATACAAAACTGCCTGTGTAGTATCTTGGGTCCCAACCTGGGATTTCTGATGGCCATACTGCTTTTCCTGTTACTGAGAAAGGTATGCGGTTAGATCCATCTAAATGGTACAGTTCCCATATGGAACCACTCTTGTATTATATGGGCTTATATGAACTAATTGTGAAAAGAAACATATTTGACCCTAGAGATGAAGACTTTGACAAGAGGGAATCAAACTGCTTTTGCTATTTAATTTGCAATCCCCTGGTATTTCTATTATTTCCAGTACAGTACAAATGATTACATCCAACTCAGTTATTTTTCTAGCCAAAATATTTTTTTTCTTTCCTTGGTTCAGGAAGACCCTGAACCACAAAATGGTAGGAGAGTGTTTCCAAGGAAGTATCAGTATGTCCTTGACCTTTTTTTCTACTTTTCCCTGTGTATCCATCACTGGCCAGTGTCGGAGACAAGGCACTGGGCTGAATAATTGATCCGACCCAGGATCACCACTCTTTTCATATGCACAGGTGACAATTGAAGCCTTTAATAGGGTTCACAAATGCATGTGTGGGAGCTTTGAAAGGGACTGAAGAAGGATGTGTCAGAGGCTGGGGGTTCCTGCCTGCAGGAGTTCAGGGTGAGCAGGTTCCTACCTTAAACACTTTTGATACTTTTGTTGCTTAAAATTAGGTAAGGCAAAGCCTGCTGTAGCCCTTGATTTTCTTTCCTGAATTGCTGTAGGTCATGGTGAGGACTAGCCCTGGCCTCAGGAACTGGGTTGAAAGGGTTGCACAAAGTTACCTTTGGCCCTTCTTCCCATGCAGCACCAATTACAGCTGAGACAAAGTTCAGAAACAGTCCCTGTTTGAAGCTTCACACAGCTGGGCTGCTGGCACACCAGAACATTTTGCATACGCTGATTTAACTGTTGGAAAATTTATTCACACAAAAATCTTCCCATTCACTTAGACAAAGGATTTTTTCCCCATATTTTGTTATCAAAATCCTTTTCCCATCTGTTATTGGGGCAAAAAAACCTCCTAGCCAGGATGTTTCATTCATGGATAAAGCTTTCATTGGGACTTGTCTGGGGGCAGATTTTGCTCCCAGTGAAATCAGCAACAAATCTCCTGTTGATTTCCCAGTGAGCTGAATCGAGCCTCTCCTGACAATGGGGAGATTTTTAGAGGAGTTACGATGGCCATGGATAAGGTCTTGTTGCTTTGCCCTTTCAAAAGACAACTGTTTCTGGTGAAGGAACAATCAGAATATTTGTCTCTAAATGAATAGTTCTTAGAGCCTGCACAGAGAGGCAGTCTCTCTCTGCGGCTGTGAGCCTACTCAGAGCCTCCAATAAATCAGCATGCAGGAACTGAGAGCGCTGTCCTTGAAGAGATGCACAATGACCTTGCTTATGTTTACTCTGGAGGAATAACCGGGGGAAATATAGGACCCCAAATAGTAAGTGGTCTATTCTGCATGCAAATGCTACAGTACCGAAGGCATGGTATAGACAGCACGCTGCTACACAAAATGCAGCTTTCCTGCTAGCCTAACCAGATTGCTGCTATTGCTTTTTGCAGGGAACTGAATGAAATGCTCATGATTGTTACATGCTTGTTCAATAATAGCACACCCCATTCCCATTTCCTTGCAAGCACATTTTGTTGGAATCACTGAGCAGAAGCAAAGAAGAGCTGACAACTATGTATTTCCAATGCGGGTTGCCAGAGCACTGTGTTTGCCATCGGCTGCAGTTTTCTGGTGCATTTGCAGCTTCCCCCATCTGGAATATGAAAATGGGATTGAAGTAGATAATTGCTAGCAGCGGGTTTTCAAGAGAGGCTTAGAGGGAACAGAATGCCTCTTGCACAGCACAGGCTGCCTGCGCTGAAAGAGCTCTGAGAGGTGATTTTAGATGTTACCCACGTCTGAATCTCCTGGAAACTTTACCGTGGAAGCAAGCCATTGCGCGCAATCCTGGAGCTAACATCCAAAAGGGGTAAGGAAGGGGAGCAGGGCCAAACAATGGGATACCTTGTCCTTGGATTGCTCAGAGAAAAGCCAGCCAGCGTTCCCCTCCACTTCCCAGCAAAAAGGGCACGAAGGCGAAAATGAACTGAATTTTACCCAGTGGAGCTTCAGTAGCTTTTAAGGATGGGATACACTGACCCTTTGTCAAGCAGGGATTTGCTGGGAAACAGAACTTTGTTCTTCATATTCATCTGCGCCTTTGCCGTGGTCACCTTGCTGCAGCAGATCCTCTATGGGAGAAACTATCTCAAAAGGTAAGGGGGGATTTGAGGGAATAGGAAAAGTTGTCTGATCGGACTGAATGGAGACAGAGATCCAGCCATACCATTATAACGGCTCAAACCACTTATCGGTGTTGTGCTGACAATATTAATATCTTGTCAATCTGGGAAGGTGCATCTGGCATCTGTAATGTCTGTGAGATTATTAATAAAGGAGAATGTTAGGGACAATATAATGATTTGTGTGTTTCTTGGATTGTGTTTTAATCCTCATCTGTTGTAAAAATCTAGGTCTTAAGATAGACTGACTTATACCACCTGAGTATTTGCCCCTGATCAGACCCTGCCATATAGGCTCTTTACCCTATGTAAATTCAAGCTGAAATGACTTCAGAGGTTGAATTAAGGTAGCATGGTCATTACCCAAACTTTAATGTCTTTAGAAACAAACATGCTGATGAAATTCCTAAAATCAAAGAGGCAATATTAGTGTTCCAAATAACAGAGAGAACGCTTTATTTTTTCACTGCTGTGTTCTCATGAATTTACTGCTGAGACTGCTTTGTTGTAGAGCACATCAGTCTTTGATCTGAAAATGGTGCTGCTCTTTTTACACCAAACACCAGTGGGGATCTTCAAGTGTTTAACCTTGACCCATGCAGAGTTTATTGTACTTAAATCTAGTTTGAGGTGTTATGGCTTGTATGATTTTATAAAGGGGAATGTTTCTTTTACATGTTTTGAGGTAAGTGGGTTTCAGTAGTGTAGGCAGCTGCTGTGGAATTTTTTATTGGAGTTTAGCTGCATTTTGCCAGAAGAGATCAATGGTTTGATTCTTGCCTGGTCTGCAACACATGTAATTGTTTGCCTTGTGCCAAGAGCAAGCAAAATGCTGACAAATCAGCAAATGTTTCTCACTGGGGGAGACCAGCAAGCATGATATTAATATGTATAGACAGGAGTGTTGTAGTTTGTCCACAGAACAATTTGTGTGCCTTGCTTAGCAGTGAGGCCTTCCTTGGCTGGGGGACTCTGTCTGGTTTTGGGCACCTCACTTCCAGAAAGATGTGACTCAGTTGGAAGGAGCCAAAGGAAAGCAGCAAGAATGAGCAGAGGTGTAGAAAACGTGTTTGGCTTGGAGAAAATTGAGAGGAGATATGATAACTGTCTTGAAACACCCAAACTATTTCTGTCAAGAGGAAGGTAATAAACACATTCCTGTGAAGTCGCATGAGATGACAAGAAGTCATGGGCTTAAGATGCAGCAGAAAAAATTTGCCTTTAACCATGAAGGGAAACTTTTAAAGAATAAGGCTACCTGAGGAAGTATAAAATCTCCATCTTTGGGGGCTTCAGGAATCTGTTAGGTAGACGAGGGTAGTACCAAGCTGCCTTGGTGTTGAGAAGATGATTTTATGACCAGTTCAGGTCTCATCTTGCTTTATTCTCTCAGTTTTTCCCATTTGTCCTAGAGGCCTTGCAGCCCTACTACTTGCTTTTCTAAGTTGAAATGACTGCAACAGGATTATAGCAATGAAAAATAAGTCCAAAGTATAGATTGAAATGAAAAATAGCAAAGTAAAGATAAAATGGTGAGAAGATGCAACTAAAACTCTTCCAGTGAGTGATCTTTCTGGCTGGTCTCTGTCCTGCATCATGCCCTGGGACCCTCTTCTGCCATCAGTGGGCTGCGGGGAATGAAAAGAGGGTGATGTGGGATTCCCAGGCTTGCTAGGAGAAAGTCTGGTTCTGAGCACTCTGCCATCAAAGGGTCTCAAGCAGGGAGATGTGCATACATTTTGTCACTTAGTCTGGAAAACACTGTTTATTTAATTTTTTTCATTCCAGTTTGTAATGGTTTGTTTCTTTTCCTTTTTTTTTTTTTTTAATTACATGAAAGAGTCTCAGAGGGTTCCCCCACACTCAATGCAGGGAAAAAGCAATTTGACTCCTTTCTGCTGAGAAGTGGTACTTCCCATCTTTCATGGAAATAAAAATGCAGGATGTAGCAATCTCAGGCTGTCAGTTATTAATGACAGAAAGGTGATTTACATAGAAGCCTACATTGTTACCATAATATTATCATGAAGGTACTTTTTCACTTTATCTTTCTCTCTCTCACTTCCATGCCCTGCAGTACATTATGGTGACCATTCCCAGGCAGTTTGATTGCCAGTCCGCTCTGTGCAGGGGTAGCTGAAACCTTTAATTACTCTTTTCTCTCACAAACCTCTGCTCTTAAATCCCCTGTTAGAAGCTGATGCTGGCTGTGAGGTTCCTTGGACACGTTATAGCTTGCATCTCCAGGGACCACGGTGGAGCTGGTGGTTTTGGAGAGCATCCTTGCAGAGGAGAAGTGGGATATTTATAACTTTGGAGCCACTTGCCAAGCTGGATCTTGGGGACGCTGCCGAAGCCTGAAGTCATTTACTCGCTAGGATTCAACATGCTGCTTTTTTTTATGACAGTCTTTGCTTGCATCCCAACATCCACAACAATAACAGGCCTCTGGACCTCTTCCCAAGGCAGTGGGAAGAAATTCCCTTGTGTATTTAGAGAAACCTGAAGATTGCCCTGAAGTACTATTCCAGTAAATTTACAATGCTTTTAAGCCCAAATATAACACAGGGCTAGCTTGTTTCTCTCAAGAAGATGGTGGAAGTGGGTAAAGGCCAGCAAGGCAGGGGGAAAATGTGGGCCCACTGTTGAACAAGACAGGTGCCGTGGTGACAGATGATGCAGAGAAGGCAGAGTTGCTAAATGCCTTCTTTGCTTCTGTCTTTACTGCTCAGGCCAGTCTAGGGGAAAGAAGACTGAGGGGGTATCTTATCAATGCTTATAAATACTTAAAGGGAGGGTGGCAGGGGGATGATAATGGTCTTTTTTCAGTGGTACCCAGTGATAGGACAAGAGGTAATGGGCACAAGCTTGAACATAGGAAGTTCCATCTTAACATGAGGAGGGACTTCTTTACTTTGAGGGTGGCAGAGCACTGGAACAGGCTGCTCAGAGAGGTTGTGGAGTCTCCCACTCTGGAGACATTCAAAACCCGCCTGGACACCGTCCTGTGCAACCTGTTGTAGGTGACCCTGCTCTGGCTGGGGGGTTGGACTAGATGATCTCCAGAGGTCCCTTCCAACCCTGACCATTTTGTGATTATGTGATTCTGTGAATCTGACATAAAACAAACAGCTTGGACACAACGCAAGGGACAGCATAGACTAGAGACTGGTCCCAATAAGTGGTGTGGACAAAGGTACCCTTTTCTGGGAGAAAGATGGAAAAGCTAGCTCTATGGCTATAAGCTGTGCCCTGCCACTTGCCCTTACAAGCAGGGAATGGTCTGGTTTTATTGCCATAAAAACCCACCTGAAGCTCTCCATGGAGGGTGCCATGGAGGCTTGTGGTCCTATGTTTGCCCACGGCCATGCTCCCAAAGGCTGGTTGTGGGGATTGCAGGACTGCAGGCAGGAGAGGATGCTCCAGGAAAGAAACTCTGCTCAGTGAAATTTGATAAGGGACCCAGTCTCTGGTCAAGTCCTTTCTTTCCCCTTAATGAGATATTAATGAGCTTCTGGCATTGCTGGAAGAAGGGGAGAATGCAGAGATTGAATTTCAAGGTATTCACATATTTTTCACCCACCATATACTGTTCTCTGCTCCTTCCCCTACTGTTTTGTACCATGTCATTGGAAAGCAGAATGCTGCCAACCCTTTTTTTCCCTTTTTCAGTTTTCCCCCAAGTGGGATGGATGTGGGTGCTCTCAGCAAGGCCAACGCAGTAGCAGCTAAAGTCTTAACGAGAGAGTTAAACTGCAAGCTGGAGAATGACATCAGGAAGCTCTGGTCTCTGTAGCATCCTGAGTAAAAAGGATGATGAAATGAGATATAATTAAGGGACTTTAATACAGATCTCTGGGGTAATTATTTTTATTTTAGGATTAATGTGATGATCACTCGCCGAGGAGACCAGCTCCAGTGTAGGTAAGTCCGCACTGGGGAAGGGGATCGGAGGCGAAAAGGGCCGGCAAGGGGCTCTTTTGGGGCTTTTCAAAGCCGGAGAAAGCGACAAGCTCGCCCTCGTGTTTGTGTCAAAACCGGCAGCCTGGGGGCAGGGCTGCTGACGCGGCAGGGGCGGAGCCAGCACCACCCGCGGCAGTTCTAAAGGAGCTGTGAAAGA
>NW_009648548.1:25993-33675 GCF_000708025.1 Charadrius vociferus | reverse complement strand
TGGCCTTTTTTTTTTTTTGTGAGCTCTTGTTTGGCCAGCAGGGAATAATCCTGGATTACATCAGGAAACTACCACTACTGTAAAAAATGTTGAAATGGTCCCTGTCTTCATCTCCCAACCTGTAGCATTGGAGAGATCAATAGGACAGTCCTTGTCTGCTTTGGCAAGGGAAAAATATCAGAGCAATACTTTGCTATATACCTATATTCTATTGGCAGATAATTGGCAGTCTCATCTTAATTTTCACTTTGCCTTTGAAAGGCAATGAGACACTCCTGGGGTGGGATCTCAGTGTGATGGCAGCATGGATATGAAGCTTCTTGCTGCAATCTATCCACTTGTTCATTCTCGCCTTATAGTTCAAGAACATTGTAATTGTTTGACCTCCTCTGCTATTAAAACCTCTGCTTGTGCAGAAGTTGTTTCTTGTTTGGATTGAGGCAACAGGCTTTTTACTTTGCTTCCTGCTGCTTCCTGACAGCTGGTCTTGACAAGCCCTTCAGAATTACTGCTGCTTTGTTAATTTTCTGGGTTTTTTTTCACCCCCATCTACTATTCTTACATTACGCCGGTGTTTATTTGACCACATACTGATTCAACATTTACAGTTACCGATTAGGATCAAAATATTGCTTTGACATTTACCTGAAACTCAAGGTCTTTATTGCTAAGACATCCAACTTAACAGAGTTTTTCTAACACAAGGCACAACATTGCTCATACTCTTAGCTTACTCTTAGGGGTAAGTCCTCTGATTAATGATGTCCATAAACCTTGATGAGAAATTTGCTTACAGTGAATGGGCAAAACATAGCAACTCTGCACTAAGAGTGTTTCTGGTTATTACATCTTTTATAAAGTCTTCCCTTGTCATCATCAGCACCACATGTTGGGAAAACATACTAATTTTAGAAGGAAATAAACAATTAGGACAAATTGAGCAAATGGCAAAGTTCCATGATTGGCAATCATTGGTAATGATCCCAGGCTTAAAATTAACTTTTTTTTTTTTTTAACTCTTTGATATGAGCTTTCTAAATTACATAGGAGACCTTTATGTCTAAGTACTTTTCTCTGCTTTCCTTCCCTTCTTTTAATCTTTCCTTACCCTCTTTTTTGTTCTGCTTCTTTTTCTCTTCCTTTTCTGTGTTTCCATTCTGCATGTGCTTTTCTATTGCAATTCTGATACACAGGAGCTTAATTTACCTCTTCTTTGTTTACCTGTTAGTGCTGAGAGTGAATGTGGTAGGATTTAACTACCATAATATGCCAAAGAAATATACTGATGGAACAGTTCAAGTCTTTCTTCTATTTTCTCAGGCTGTTTGCAAATTTGGCCAGGCAGCTTTTATGAACACTTACGACTCACAAAGGAGAGGATTAGAAAATTTTTTATTTTTAAAATTGAAATCTCTCAACTCAAGGATGATTGAAACAAATGGTAAAACTCTCAGTAATCTTGTTAGGAACAGAATTATTTCAGGTTAGTGTTTTTAAATGTCTCATCCTTGATTTCTACTCAGTCCTAATACTGCAAACCATTATTTGTGGGAGTTGTTCTTACTAAGAGGAAGAGGTTTTTTGTTCCATCACTCCAGCAAATGCAGAGCAGCAGCTTGGTCTCAGTCTTTCAGACTCACAGTGAGACACACAGTCCTATGAGCTCTGCAATGTTTCTTCCGTGGTGTGTTTTGTGTACATGTAAGTCTATGTGGTGTTAAACTCTTGAGTACTTGTTTGTCGGAAGAAAAGAACTGTCGCCTTTTCCTGTCTGGTTCGGGGTTGGACACTTAGCTTGCTCCTGACCCTACACTCATCTCACAGCTTTGTACTTTGTCCTTACCGTGTAGAAGTGTCATACTCAGACCCTTACTTACCCTCATTAGATATATTTGTACCTCAATTAGATCCCCCATTCTGCCATTTCAAAGCTAAGTATTTTAAGCTGTTCATCATAATACGTATCTACCATTCCTCAGTGTTAGTCTTACCCAAAATGTGCATGTCCTCCTTTAAACTTGGTGCCTCAGCTGCAGTACACACTGTTCCCAAAAAAGGCCTGATGAGAGAAGGGCATTAAAGAGTAGTTTTATCAATTCTTTTGCTTTATGGACAGATTCACCCCCATCCGCCTTTGAGCATTTACTTAGCTTTCCTTCCAGCTGTTACATGTGAAGATGTACAAAGGGAAAGGACTTTACTGAATGTTTTAATTCTTCATTTAATCTGCCTGAATATTTGCTATGCTTTAGGAGAGTTCACCTCTGAAGGACATACTGACACCAGCTATTTATCTAGATTAATGCTCTCTATTTCAGTTTGCAAGCCCAAAATATCTGATTTAAATCCAATTACAAAGTACAATTCCAGCTCGGTTTTCCCACACTTCTACTCTCTCTCCCCATGTATTATTCAGTGCTGCCCTTAGCAATTAAAACATATTTTTAAGGTTATATATTTAGATGCCTTTTACAAAGACATACACATTCAAAAGATACGTTTCCATACCAGTTACAATGTGGCAAAAAAAAAATGCTAGACTGTGGTACATGGGAGAGAATCACAAGTGTTTATTTCAACAGGCCTAAAAGTGAAGGTGTCTTAGCAAAAGTGAGAATTTTCTCATATTTTCTTCACACCGATATTCTACTTGGAAGTCGTACCTTGGGCAGCCTCAGCTGATTAAAACTGTCAGAGCAACATAGAAGGTATTGGTCTCCCTGACAAGCCATAGCACTGCATTACCCTATAGCCATTATAGCATAATCTATACACCCTTTCATGTGATTCTCCAAATTTATCATCAAAGTAGCGCTCTCCAAGCTGAAAGTGTGCGATATCATCTCATTTTGCTTATGGCAATCAGTATAGTCTCCTTCAGTTGTTCTGATTTTTTGGAAGACAGGAGAATCGCACTGATGTATTTAACTAAGAAGTAATCAGAATGGGTCTTCTATGAGAAAAAATTGACTTCTATATTTGAAATGTTGCTTTTCTTCTACTTAAAATGTTTTTCTTTGAAAAAGCCAAATTTGACCACTGGAGAATATGCAAGATGTGAAAATACACTTGAAAGTTTCAGAGGAATCTTTTTCAATATTTTCATAGTGCTTTTCTCCCACCTTTTGTGGTGGGAGGCAGCTTGGGAGGGGAGGGGGCAGTTTAGAAGGCTATTTCTTTCCTCAGTTCAGGGTGTTGAAATAACTCCCTACCTTCTTCAGAATTCCTTCTTCCCCAAAATGCCTTTACCAAAAAGTATGTTTTCAATAAAAAACCCAATCAAACAAAAAGATTAAAAGGCACAAAGCATATAAGAATAAACTTAAATTATTTCAAAATATCTTGCATTTAGGTCAGAAGAAATGTTTGTGGTGACATGCACTGCACTTCACTTGGGTTGTGGGATCCTTCTGTCATGCGTGCCCATACTACAAGCAACTCTGGGCTCCCTGTTCTGCTGATGGAGGGAGAGTTTGGGGGATGGATCAATTCACCCTAGGGTGAAGGCCAGCCTTTGATCGGGTGAATCTTATCCAAAACTAACAGTACTGAGTCAATTTCTACAGATTTTTAAGAGCCAAGACAATTAGCTCATGTGGAAATGCCTGCACTGCAGATACCTGAAGTGAGACAAGGTTGTCTTAAAACAACTATGACAACAAGAAGTTATGTGCACACATTTCCCCAATACAGAACAGATAAATTCCTGCTTTATGTTTTTGGAGCTGTTTAGAGCTACTCCTCTTTTCTGCTGCAGGAAGCAAAAGGGACTTATTTTAATGCCCCATGTTGTTCCTTCTTAATTTCCTATGCTTATAACTGCTGCCAATTAGACTAGAGGATGGATGTGGTCTGAGAGATTCTCCAGTCCTTGTAATAAGCCTGTTGACCAAGAAAACTAGCGGGGTCCTAGATGCCCTTTCTTTCAGGCAAAGCAGGCTGGCAAATTGCTTCCTGTCTGTCCCCACACAGACCAGCTGGGAAGTTAATTTTCAGTATTGGCAGCATCAAATATTCAAAACTCAGCTGCCAGGCTTCTGAAATCATGAAATTGGGTTAAAATGGAAAAGATTAAAAATAACAAACTGCAATATTCTTTTTCATTTACTTCTGAGCTAAGGGAAGGATTTGACTTGTGTTGTCAAATGTTTCTTTAGATCCAGGTTTTTTAAATACATGTGAGATTTCTACCCAACTATAGGTTGCATTTCCAGAAGACTGCAGGTATCGTGGGTCTTGGAATGAATTTGTAAAGGTTTGGAAAACAGGGCATTGTGATGATTGTGATATGCATTGGCTTAAAAAATATCATCTTCCCAAACAGGGAAAAGAGCAATATAGTGTGACTTAGATAATTCATCAAATGAAAAATCCTTTGCTAGCATGGCCAACAAAGCAGAGGGCAGGACCCAGTGCCCACCACATTTAACAACTACTGTAGATGTAAAATTTAAGTTTGGAGGGTTTACTTCTTTGGCCCTGCAGTTTTCCACTTCAGTCTCCAGCTTTTTCCATTTGTGTCTCTGGGAATGAAATTTCCACCTTGCTCCACACATATGGATGTTGTTTATAAGAACAGATGATTACTGGCCTTCCAGTTTGGTTGGGGAGTCTGGTGTTGTTTTCAGCCAAGGACTTGAAGAGTCTATGGGAACTAGAAAGATGATGTCTAGTGGTTCTTGGTATCTTTTTATTGGTTTTGATGAATGTGTCAGTCACATTTCTGTGTTAAGAAAAAGGACATGAGATCTCATGCTGATAGACTTAACCTAATGAATGATATCAAATATCAACTGCCTCATTTTCTTGCTAGAGGGCTGCAGTTTAGCTGGCAGAATGGAGAGGAATTGGCAAATTGGACTGGCACCTTTAATTTCATGGATGACGGAGCACTGAAGAGTGGCAGTGACACAGGCACCAGGTACCAACACCCGAGGGGGTGACTACAGATCTCTCTCTCTTTGTATGAACCACAAATGTGAGCACAGGCTATATGAAAAATTACATTTGCAGTTTGCTTTGGCTGCTCAGTACTGCTCCCAATGGCACAGAAGATGCCAGGGATGCCCAAGTGCTGTGCTGTTTTTCCCCTTCAAGGCCTTGGGGCCATTTTGGAATATGCCACAAGCATCCATGCAGTACGCAGGAGGATGAGTTCTGTGTCCTGGCCTCTCCTATTTCCATTCCTCCACCAATGCCATGTGTCAACATGTGGCAGTGTGAGAGAGTGGGACTTGGGTGAGGAACGTCACAACGTGACAGTATTGATGCATGCAGAGCACATTGAAGAATCTGGCCCAAGACTTTTTTTATAATAGAATATTTATTCTAAGAAAACATAGTTTAACTTGAAATCTTTCTAGGGCCTAGTAGGGGAAAAGTGTTCTATCAAGATAAGACTGGAGTATTTCATTTATTTACACTATTTTGAAAATATGAGAAGCACTGATGTGCCATTGCACTTTTTGTACTTATTAATTTGTAGTAGGATCCTTTTGAATGACATGTATCTGAAGGTTCATGAAAAGCCATGTGCATAGTCAGGAAATGGGCTGCAGTTGTGCCTAAAAAGCTCCATAGCTATCACGGGCCACCTGCATAAATCCGGGTAAAGGCATAGGGCAAATATTTGGGGTATCTTCCTGGAACCTCAGTTGCAGAGGTTAAAAATCCTGAGTCATGTGTAGTATCAAGTTCAATAAGTAGCAGGGAAATCTTAGAAAGACTGTAAGTTAATGAAAATATAAAATGAATTAAAAGAAGCTTACATTTAATACCTATGTATAAATAAAACTCACTATGGATAAATTACATATTTTACTTAAAGTATCATAATTTTGGTAACCGTATGCCCCTACAGCTGTGGAGCTGATAGCATTTCAAAGGGAAGCAGAATTATGGAGTCTGACCTGCCAAAAATCATCCAGTCTCATTGAACCACAGCAATGCTGCAATTCCTGTTATAGCTCTTCACTGTAATGTGATCCTCTATGAGTACTACCCACCACTCGCTGGTTTAACTAGTTAAGGTTCTTTATAAAAAGACCCAGCTAAAGCTGCAGTTTTTCACTCAAAGCAAGGGAAAAATGGTTAATTCTATGTATGTATGTACGTACATATGTGTGTGTCTGTCTGTCTGTCTATCAATCTCTGCTTTTGTTGCCTTGTTTGTGTATGCATCTACAGTCTGTATATGCAAAATCTTCAGTTTAGGCACCTGGCATATAAAAGAACTGAATGTCGCACTAAGACAGTTATCTTCTTGAAGACATGAGAGAATTAATAAATATAGATTTCCCCCTCTAGGCACCCTTGACAGAGACAATTGAACTGTCAGTGATTGCAGGATGGGGAACCAAAACCCTTGACTGCAAAATACATACTAGTTGTGAGGTACTGCATGACAGTACTATTCTCAATCTGTTTAGCCCCTTCAAAGACAAAGAGGTTCAGTATGAAAGTGTTTTTTATACAAACAGGCTCAAACTGCACAAGTTAAATATAAATTTCAAAGGTTATAATATCAATAAAAGATGCAAATTTCAAAGTCTGTGTCATGTTAATGACTGGGAAGCTGAAAGATGGGGTTTTTGAGTTAGGGATAAGTCTAGCTGCAACATAGATTGCACGTAAGTGTGTTATAGATATTATTTATCCATTTGTCTACTGTCTGAAAGCTGACAATAGAGGAAAATAAAAAAGAACTGTATAAATGTGGAGGTGAGACTGTGGTGAATAACTGCAGAGCTATGTCATAAATTGTTTACTGTTTACCTTTGATCACCTTTCTTACTGTGTTATCACTAGACATCTCCTGAGAGTCTTAATCTGACACTCAACTTCAGGTTGTTGATATCAATTGAAAACAAGCCTTCCTCTAATGAATGATTCTTTCCACCAAATGGAAAACTTGCAGACTACATTTTATTGACCTGATTTTACTTGTATATATTTACAGGTCTCCAGAGAGATATCTAAAGTGCATGATACTAATTATATGTCAGCATATGCACAGTAAATACCTTTCACTGCATGGCTCTGCAGTTTATTGTGTATTATCACCTCCTTGTGAAAGGTTTGGTGTTTAAAGATATTAATTGAAATAAATATTAATATGCTTTTCATTAGCTTACATCATTTATATATCTATATGTATATAGATACATGTTTATTCATACATATGTGGTATCAATCCATGTATATTCTATAATTACTCTTTATCTTTTAATCATGTAACTTAATACATGGTGTAGAGACATTGACAACTCATTCTGTAGGAATGATTTATTAGATGAAAATGAAGGACTTCCAAAGCAAAGACACATTGACAGAAAAAGTGCATGTCGTGGTTTGGCCCCAGCCGGGAACAAAGAACCACGCGGCCGCTCGCGCAACTCAGACAGCCGTGGGCAGAATCGGAAGAAAAGAAGGCAGAAACTCGTGGGTTGAGATAAAAGCAGTTTAACAGAACAGCAAAAGCAAGAGAAAACAATAACACCGGTAAAGGAATATACGAAAGCGATTACAGTGCCGCCGCTCCCTGACCGACCCGCACCGCTGCAGCCTGCTCCCAGGCGAGAATTCCTGCCCCCTCCCCCGGCTAGCTCCCCCGAAAAAAACTTGGGCATGGGTCACATGGCATGGAATACCTGTATCCCCTGCTGGCTCCTTGGGAAAATTAA
>NW_009648548.1:21870-22455 GCF_000708025.1 Charadrius vociferus | reverse complement strand
CCGCATTGTCTGCCAATCTGGGCCCAGCACAGTGCAGTAAGTTGTGCCTCTCTGGAGTAGCCACAGCATTTTCCTTTCAAATATTCTGTAACTTCATCTGGGTCCTGTAGTTGTTCGAGGGTGAAATCTCAAACCATTGGAGGTGAGAAGTTCTCTAGATACCTGCCCATATTCTCCCACATGCCATGCCACCCCTGACTATCCAGCCTTGGAGCAGATCTCTGGGTGGTAGTCCTAAACAGTTGTTTAACCCTGAACAAGACCTGAAAAACATTCAAGAGGCATAGCAATAGGACCCTGCTGGTTTGAGCATCCCAAGGATATTAAAAATTCTCAAAAGCTGTCATACCTGGCCCAAAGGAGAAAAGGGAGGCAAAAGAGCAGGGGAAAGTATCTCCCCCTGTTTCTCCCATAGATTGATCCCGGGTGACTTGATAGAGAGGGCTCACAATCAGACTGTAATTTGGAACGTGCATCCTCCAAAACCCCACAACACCTAAGAAAGCTTGTGTTTCCTTTTTACTGGTCGGTGGAGACATAGCTGCTATTTTATTGATCACATCCATTGGGATCTGACGGCGTCCA
>NW_009648548.1:13323-21315 GCF_000708025.1 Charadrius vociferus | reverse complement strand
GAATTGAAGGCAGTAGAGGGAGAGGACATTCTGGCGGTGACATATCAACTCCATTTTATGGATATAAAACATGACTGTCATTCTCGTAAAACTGAAAACCAGCCCTTTTCTGTAGCAAAAGGAGTAGCGCAGTCAGGTTTGTCACATCACTAATCAAGAGCATAAATCAAAATAAACTGCACTACACCCTTGCTTCTTAGCTGGGTATCAGACTGAGGAAGGTGATGGGGAGGACAGCTTCCATTTGTCTAATTAAGTGTTCTGACAGGCAAATGTATCTTCGTTCACAGGGAACTACATGGTTTAGAGTGGGAGTTAATAGGCAGAAGCAGCACTGAGAGCCCAGGGAGTGGGTGAGACTGATACTTCCTCTGGGAGAGCGCAGGGGGCTGGTCTCCAAACACTCCCAGCAGGACCAGACCCTACCGAGCAGAGGAGCTGGGTTTCAAGAAAATCCACAGGGGCTGAGGGAACCCATGTTCCTTGTGCTAGAGCCCGGTGTTGTGCAAAAACTGTATTATGGGAAAGTACAATGTGAAGCACTTCTGCGGGAAGAGGTTGGCTGGTGCTCCAGGGAGTTGCCTCTGCTAATTTGCCTCTCTGTCTGTAGCAGGAGGGGGATTGCTGTGAAGCAAATAAATAGCATGAACACTCTTGGGAGAAAGAAAGGAAACATTTTTTTTTCTTTTTAAGTTTATTGACCAGATACTGTCTTGCAAATTCCTTATTGCTGTTGTAGCACCATTAATGCTTGCAACCTAAGTGCTGCAGCATCAGTAGCATTGACACTAAGGAGACTTAGTGTCTGTCTGGCTCCTTCAGATGTGATTCAGGGCTTATGAAGGACAGCCCAGATGATGATTATTCAGCAGCCCAGGCAGGATGAGTTAGTTTCAGACAAGCTCACCCCATGGCCAGTAGCATCTTCTCCCCACTCAATGCAAAAGTGACACCACTGTCTGTGTCCCCTGCCTTTGCCACAGGAGGCACATATGTGTCCTATCAGCAGCGTGTCATCCAGCCTGTCTCACAGGTCCTTCCTCTGCACTTCCACAAGGTGACAAGTGGTGAATTCGACACTACCAGTGACTCTGCTGGAAAAGTTGGAGCTATTGTGAGAGAGGCTTGCAGGACAGTCCTGTGCTTTTCAAAGCTGTAGGCTAATGAAATAACTCCTATAAACGCAACGCTGCCTCATGGATTTCCTTTCAGATCCAGAAGTGGTTTATTTTTTTTTACCTAATCCTGTCCTTCTTACCCTTCTGCCTCTTTGGTAACACATCCTTTTTCATTTCTATAATGGGCAATGATCAAAGGGAATGGCTGGGACTCAGGAAATTTCATCTCTGTTTCATAAAATGACATCTTTGTCTCCAGTGCCATGGGCTGAAGCCAGCTTTCCCCTGCTGCGGCATTCCCACATGATAGGATGTGCTGTTTGACGTCTGAACTGCAGTTCTCTAACTTAGCAGCAGAACCAGAAGTGCACAGGAAAGATCAAAATATCTGTTACTCTAGATTTTTGCCATTCTTATCTGTCCTGAGGCACATACAAGGTACTGAAATCCAGTGTTAGGTGAAAGGCGAGGATGAGGCTGATAGCCATTGCTATCCCCCTTACACCCAAAGAGGCAGGAGTGGTGTGTAACGTGCTGAGTGTTGCGTGGGGATGTATACCTGCCTCCAACTATTGTGTAGAACCTTTACATTCAGGGTCCCAGTCTTGTCTGACTCAAAGAACCAAAGTAAAGAATGGATACCACAAAATACAGTAGGAAAAAGAAGTATTGCAGAAGAACGAAAAAGTTGTCTGGACTGGTAGTCAAAGGAGACTCCTTCACTGCTGTAAAATGCTGTGAGCAGCAAGAAGGCCTATGTTGTTGGCTCCACGGAGAGAGATTGCAGTTTAGTTTTGGAAATTTATCTGGAGTACATCCACACAGGGCTTTGGCTTGGTGCAACCAGGTGAGCTCTTAATCCCATTTCAGTTGGAGCAGCTTTCAAAATGCACAAGTTGCTCAGCTCCAGCTCAACAAGCCAAGCATGCAGGAGATGTGCCAGTGCAATGGATTTCAGCTACTCTTTAGTAAAGGCTTGAGTTGGAACAATTGAGTTGGAAGGAAAGCCCAAGCCTTTTGGTGAGAGACCAGATGAAGGTTCATGTTACATGAACTTTATCTCCCTTCTGGAGGCTGAGGAAGGCTTTTCCCAGATTTGTCTGGAGGGCTTTAAATACATAATTCCCTCTACAAAACATAAAAATGTATTTGTTGCCTTGAAGACTATGCAAACACATTTCCAAATAGTCACATTTTTAAAAGATTGCTGAGCTATTGTTGTTTTTTTTTTCTGGCTGTAGTCAGTTTACTTCTTTATTAGGAATTTATGATGTTCTCCTTCCACCTTCTAGGCATGGCCTTCTTCCTTTCAGTCTCAAAGTTTGTTCCTCTCCCTGGATAACCAAAATGGTTGATTTGGGATTTGACAAAGCTGAGGTGGTGAAAACCTCAGGGAGAGGTTAAGGAAACACATCCTAAAGCAGCATTTGACAGGATAGAAATGTTCCCAGTTGGTAGCAGATTGCTTTGGGAAGGTCTTGGGCTTTTTCTAGTCTCATACTATAGTCCCTTTCTCCCTTCTATAGGTTTTTCTCTTCCCCACTTTATCAGATTGGTTTCTGGACGTACTTACAAGGCAAAATTCAGAAGCTTCATTATGCTCATAACTGCTGTATGGGTATGCACAGTTCTTAGGTATTAGGTTTTAATACAGACTTCTAATGATAAGTGGTGAAACTGATACAAAGCTTGGTTTAAACCCTAAATCTTTTTTGTCATTTCAGTCCAGTCTCATTGAATTCACTGGCCAGCTTGGGCTTTCTCTGGACCCTAAACATAAGTATCTACCACTGTGTTTTGTTTTCCCTTCACTCCAGTCTGATGGCTAAGGTGGAGGAATTTAACCAAAAAAGTAAATATTTATGTCTATGTTTTAATTAATAGCATTGTCACTTGTGATGTGTCTGAGCATTCAAATCCTTTTGTTCTCAAAACCATCTCAAATTTTTTGAGAATAAAGTCCCAGCTTCCCTTCGTCTACGAATATACAAAAGAGTATATCCCAATGAAAAGCTCAATTGTGTAGAGCTATGCAACAGTCTTCACAGACAAGATGCAATCTCCAGCACTTTGCTTTCCACCTAAGCAAAATTTAAGGTACTGTTTCTTAAACTCTCAGCACATTCAGACACCCAAAGGATGGGAACAGTGTTTCTTAAGTGATCAGTGCTTTTCCCCTGACTTTCAGTGGCAGCTGCCATGTGCTGACTGCTGGAAAAGGTAGCTGGTCTTTGTTAGTGTCTACAAGATAGATGAACTCTTGTAGAAATGGACAAACTGGACATGGGTGGCTGTTCTACCATCAGCAACATTGTGTTTTCCTGTGAAGTAATAACCTGCCTATGAGCCACACAGTGTAGTCTCAAGTTAAGCAGAAATTATAAATGACAACTTTAAACAAGTTTCTGTTGATATGTAAGATAAATATTCCAGTCTAAGGCTTATTTATAATCTTTTTTCTTGTCCTTCTTGAGGTATTTTGAATTTTATGAAGGGCCTTGGGAATACAACTCTACCAAATGCCTGGAATTGAGGCAGGACATCATTGAGGTGAAGGTTTTGTCTATGTAAGTATGAATGAATGTTTTCTAAATGGCTGCTTTTCAGGCAGGATGAAAATGATAACCTACAATAAGAATGTCAGAGATGCAAGGCTCAAGAGATTCCATAAATAGGGATCTCATCAGGGATTCCTGATGGAAGCTTTTCACATAGATTGAGGCATTTTGGTCAGGCCAGTATTACTATTTGGAATGAAATACAGTGTTTGTAATATTATTTGTAATATTATATTATATTATTATAATATTATATTCTATTTACCCTCTACTCAGGGTAACTGAAGAGTAATAACAGCCAGACACAGCAAGTGTCCATCTAGCTTAAGGCTCTATCATTGACAGTGGCCAGTATTGAAGGCTAAGAAGCAAAAAGGTTAGCCTTTCCTGATAACAAATACTGGCATGGGAACTTGCTGAGTGGTAGGTGGTGAACAGACTACAGTAGTCAGAGTGGACAATAGACCTCTCTGTTAATTTGTTTAGATCTTTTCTGAGCCCATTTTACTTTTGACCTCCACAATTTCCTGCAGCAGTGAGTTTCACAAGTTAATAACACTCACTAAAAAGTAGGAAAATGCAATTCTGAGAAACAATAAAATATCTATATTTTGTCTTTTGTGGTCCAACAGGCACATCAGGCAACTAATGAGTTGAATGAGATGTATCCATGAAGCCACAGAGATGCAATCAGGCAAAAAAGTGAGGTTGCCAATGGAGCTCATTGGACAGAGAAAAGCAGGGTATTTTTGTGTTGCCCTTTTTCATTTTCAGTATTGCACTGAATTTAGGCCCCTAGATTATGCCTAATCCCTTACCATATCTAAAACCAGTGGTTTAGTAACCTTACCAACAATCTGCAAGGCTTATTAAGGTCTGTAAAGCGCACTGAGAATCTCAATTGAAAGTGCAGCTACACAAGTGCATAGCATTAGGCAATCAAGGCTACAGCAAATACAATTTGTTGCTCCAGGTCTGCATGAATTTTGAGCATGTCTCCCTCGCTGACTTTGTGCACAGAAAAATGTAGGTTATGTCCTTGTCTTCTGTATTTGGTACTAGATGAAGGATACACGAGTAACAACTTTGCACTGCTTGCTGACTTGCAGTGCTTAAAAATAAATAAAAGGGGTGAGAATGTGACACTTCTGCCAGTGTTCTGCTGAAGATGGGGAGTTTTGAATTGCTTTTCTGCATACTTATCAGATGGTACAGAGAATTACTCATTTCTCTTCATGTTATCTGATGGCACATAGAAGGTAGTGGACTCCTACTCAGCTGGATAGAGTTAGCGTTACTTTTACGATAGATGCCATTTGACATTAAGCTCTTTTACTATGCTGGGTTCTTCTGATGTGCTTGCTTCTAATGCCCTAATTTCCTAAATCAGCCCTTACGGTAATGGAAGTTTTCCAAGTTAACGTGCTCTGGTGGGCTAAAGAAAGTACAATATGACCAAATTCCTTCCTGTAACTGCCACAGTCTGGGAAATCCTAAGTTCTACTCACTTTAAATATATAATTATTTTAAAAGTCTTTGCTTTATTCAAACATTCAAAGCCCTCAAGCCTGAAGATAACTCATTAAGACCTATCAGTCTTGAAGAAATCTCAGACTTAAAAATTTCCCAGCCAGATTATGACATTGCTCCTGGCTCTAGATATTTGCAAGGCCTTCATTACCTCTGTTGTCCAAATACGGAAGAGTATGTATGAACTCCAGTTGCAGGGAAGGATAAGGGATGACACAGGAAGAGCCAGCAGATCAATATCTGGCTCCAAGCCTGGTGTCAGCAGCAGAACTTTGGTTTTTTTGATCATGGGTCGGTTTATGCAACACCAGGCTTGCTGGCAACTGACGGGGTACACCTGTCTCAAAGGGGGAAAAGGTTCTTGGTGCAGGAGTTGGCAGGGCTCACTGAAAGGGCTTTAAACTAGATTTGAAAGGGGAAGGGGATGAAACCAGGCTCTTTAGGAGTAAGGCTGGGGGTGGTGTGCCAATGTCCATGGGACGGGATGCTAATGAGGTCCCTTGGTCTGCTGACCCAGTGAAGGTAGGGGATGGAGATTCACGCAGCAGCAGAGATGTGAGGGTCATTGATGGGTTAGAAATTTTGGCCACGCCTGGGAATTGTCAGGCAGGAATTAGGGCTTCTCCCAGTAAAAAGGTGGTAGGACCAATAGCCCAATTGAAGTGCTTGTACACTAACGCACGTAGCATGGGCAGCAAACAGGAGGAGCTGGAAGCTATTGTGCAGCAGGAAAACTACGATGTAGTCGTCATCACAGAAACGTGGTGGGATGACTCACATGACTGGAGTGCTGTAATGAATGGCTATAGGGTCTTCAGGAAGAATAGGCAAGGGAGGAGAGGTGGTGGGGTGTCCCTGTATGTTAGGGAGCGTTATAAATGTCTAGAGCTAAATGATGGTGAATTGGGCTGAGTGTCTATGGATAAGAATCAGGGGGAGGGCCAACAAGGCTGATATCATGGTGGGACTCTGTTATAGACTGCCCAACCAGGATCATAGAATAGGATGAAGAGGCAGATGAATAGAATAGGATGAAGAGGCAGATGAAATATTCTATAAACAGTGGGGAGAAGTCTCAAGATCGCTAGACCTTGTTCTCGTGGGGGACTTCAACTTACCAGACATCTGCTGAGAATACAATACAGCAGAGAGGGAACAGTCTAGGAGGTTCCTGGAGTGTGTTGAGGATAACTTACTGACACAGCTGGTGAGGGAGCCGACTAGGGAAGGCGCCCTGCTGGACCTGTTGTTTGTGAACAGAGAAGGACTTGTGAGGGATGTGATGGTTGGAGGCCATCTTGGGCATAGTGATCATGAAATGATAGAGTTTTCGATCCTGGGAGAAGCAAGGAGGGGGGTCAGCAGAACTGCTACCTTGGACTTCCGGAGGGCAGACTTTGGGCTTTTCAGGAGCCTGGTTGACAGAGTCCCTTGGGAGGCAGTCCTCGAGGGCAAAGGAGCCCAGGAAGCCTGGATGTTTTTCAAGAAGGAAGTCTTTAAGGCGCAGGAGCAGGCTGTCCCCGTGTGCTGAAAAATGAGCCGTTGGGGAAAAAGACGGCAACTCAGGGAAAAAAGGAGAATTTATGGCCTTTGGAAGAAAGGGCAGGCCACTCAAGAGGACTACAAAGATGTAGTGAGGCTATGCAGGGGGAAAATTAGAAGGGCCAAAGCCCAACTAGAACTTGGGCTAGAACCTGGCTTCTGATGTTAAGGACAACAAAAAAAGTTTCTATAAATACATTAACTATAATAGGAGGATTAAGGATAATCTCTGTCCTTTAGTAGATGGGGATGGAAACATAGCGACAATGGATGGGGAAAAGGCTGAGGTACTTAATACCTTCTTTGCCTCAGTCTTTAACAGTAAGACCAGTTGTTCCCTGAGTACCCAGCCCCCTGAGCTAGAAGACAGGGATGGGGAACAGAATGAAGCCCCCATAATCCAAGGGGAAATGGTGAGTGACCTGCTACACCACTTAGACATACGCAAGTCTATGGGGCCAGATGGGATCCACCCAAGGGTACTGGATCGGGGAGAGGTGCTCCCCAAGCCACTTCCCATCATTTATCAGCAGTCCTGGCTAATCAAGGAGGTCCCAGCTGACCAGAGGTTAGCAAATGTGATGCCCATCCACAAGAAGGGCTGGAAGGAGGATCCGGGGAACTACAGGCCTGTCAGTCTGACCTCGGTGCTGGGGAAGGTTATGATCATCCTGAGTGCCATTATGAGGCACATGCAGGACAACCAGGTGATCAGGCCCAGTCAGCATGGGTTCATGAAAGGCAGGTCGTGCTTGACAAACCTCATCTTGTGAACAGCAGGTCAAGGAAGGTGATTCTTCCCCTCTACTCTGCTCTGGTGAGACCCCACCTGGAGTACTGCGTCCAGCTCTGGAGCCCCCAACATGGACCTGTTGGAGCAGGTCCAGAGGAGCACCACAAAGATGAGAGGGCTGGAACACCTCTCCTATGAGGACAGGCTGAGAGAGTTGGGGTTGTTCAGCCTGGAGAAGAGGTTTAGATTGGATATTAGGAAAAATTTCTTCACAGACAGGGTTGTTAAGCATTGGAACAGGCTGCCCAGGGAAGTGGTGGAGTTGCCGTCCCTGGAGATTACAGAATCACAGAATCACGGAATTTTCAGAGTTGGAAGGGACCTCTAGAGATCATCTAGTCCAACTCCCCTGCCAAAGCAGGACTGCCTAGAGCACATTACTCAGGACTGCATCCAGGCGGGTTTTGAAAATCTCCAGAGAAGGAGACTCCACAACCTCCCTGGGCAGCCT
>NW_009648548.1:1476-13305 GCF_000708025.1 Charadrius vociferus | reverse complement strand
TTAGATATTTGTAAGCAATAATAAGGTCTCCCCTCAGCCTTCTCTTCTCCAGGCTAAAGAGTCCCAGCTCTCTCAGCCTTTCCTCATAAGGGAGATGCTCCAATCCCTCAGTCATCTTGGCTGCCCTTCGCTGGACTCTCTCCAGCAGTTCCCTGTCCCTCTTGAACTGGGGAGCCCAAAACTGGACACAGTATTCCAGTTGTGGCCTCACCAGTGCCGAGTAGAGGGGGAGAATGACCTCCCTCGACCTACTGGTCCCACTCTTCCCTATGCAGCCCAGGATTCCACTGGCCTTTTTGATGACAAGGGCACATTGCTGGCTCATGGATAATTTCCTGTCTACCAGGACCCCCAGATCCTTCTCCTCAGAACTACTTCCCAGCAGTTCCACCCCCAACCTATACTGGTGCCTAGCATATTTAAAAGATAAATTTAAAAGATGTGTAGACATGGTGCTTAGGGACATGGTTTAGTGATGGTTTTGGCAGTGTTAGGTTGATGGTTGGACTTGATGAACTTAAAGGTCCCTTCCAACCTGGACAATTCTATGATTCTGTGAACTCTAAGGTGGAAGTGATTGGAATTGATGATATCACCAAAAATGTGTCATCCTGTATTAGTCTAGTGGAAGTAGGAGTGTCATTTTTTGATACAACTAAAAGTATAGTTATTAACACAGGGGGAGGGAGAGATCGTTATGTAAAGAGCTTTTCATGTCCTCTTACCGTCACAGATGCTTATCCGTACACATGTCCTATTGCAGTTTATAAAATGGATTTCCCAACAGTGTTGTTCTGTAGGATCTCGTGACTTAACATACCCTCGCCAAAATACAATGGTAGTTGGCTAAACTATCTGAAGTATCCTCTTTTCCAATCCCCCCTCTGTTTTCCTCCCAAAGCCGCTGTAGTTGCCAGACACTCATTAGCTTCCCAGCAGATTGTGGACAGAGTTTGGTACAGTAGATGCTTCTTGCTCAATATTGCATTTTTTATCCTGAAGAAATGGAGAATGCCTATCAGGGAATAGAAATCAGTCCCAAATATCTGAAGAGCTCCATCAGTACCTATGTATGCATGGCTTAGGGTTGCTATGTCTGAGCAGAAATAGAAATGAAAATGATAAATTTTTCACTGATAGATTGACTAGTTTGCCTTATCAGAAGCCTACCGCATGGTACCCTGACTGCAGCTGTTTTAGGAAATGAAGGCCTTGTAATAAAGTGATTTTTTTTCTTTCTTTTTATCTTTTAGGGTGAAACAAACTGAATTGTTTGACAGATGGAAGAGCCTACAGATGTGCAAATGGGAGATGAATGTAACAGAAGCAAATTTATTCAAGTAAGAATGGTCCACATTAATGAGACTGAGTAAGATTTACTTTAGTTTGAGTTTAGCTTCCTGTAGAGAGATTAAATCTTCATATGGATAGCAAGAGTAAGCATTATAACACTGTTACTGTTGGAGTACCATCCTTTTGAATAAATATGGACTTTTTTCTACTTTAAAAAAGTCAACAGCAAGAGTGAAAGAAAGCTCTTCTGGCACGTGGGACAGTCTTCCCAGGAAAGGCAGGGAATTTGGTATGGGAAAGACTTTTCTAAGTACGATTCAGGCAGATATAAGGATGGAGCCAAGACTTAATGGCTGCACCTACTACATCAACCTAATTCTCTGGTGGTGTAAAATGGTCATATCATTGGTGATACTGCAAATTTGGCCTACAAAATATTCAAACTGGATTTTTTTCTGTGATATATTAGGTACTGTCAGACCTTGTTTATCACTTCCTTTTTTTTTAATGGCTTCTCAGCTATTACTCCCTGACTATCTAGATACTTTTTCTGGTCTTCAGAGACCTCTGCAGTTTGTTTCTGTAGTACTGTCTTTCTTCATGTGACTTACTCTTTGCTGAAGGTCCTCTGTGGTCCTTTCAAGACACAACTTTTGAAATTGGTCTTGTGAAGGCAATAGTAGAACAAAGCCAAAATAATATTTGAATGTTTTATATTAATATATTCAAGGGCCATATTTGAGTAGGTCTAGAGAAACCACATTATTTCAGAGTAAGTGGAAGATAGACTGGTTAAGTCTGTAAGTCACTGGCATGATTCAGAGCTGTTGTTTAGAATAAGGCCCCACAACTTTTTCCCAAATTCTATTGCATGATTCCAGGAAATAGCTGTCACGAGTTAATGAGAGAATGTGAGAATGCATGTGCTGAATTAGTCATTAACATCTTTAAAAATAACTAATTGGTAGTCCCAGGCTCATATAAGTTTTCCCAACATGAGCTCCACATTCAAGGTTTTTTAGGGTTTTTTTTTAGTATATTTTTTCTGGAAATTACTTGATGGGCAATTATCAGAGCCCGTTTTGAAGACAAGAGCCATTCAGGCTATCTTAAAGACTGCTTGGAGTAAGAGAACTAATGATTGTGCCCAGAGTGCATGGAGCACATTGAAGTATGGAGGCCAGCCCAGAGGTGGAAGCAATGAGAAAGGACTATCTAAAGACCATCAGGAGGACCATCACACCAACACCAGCATATTAAGCAAAGAACCCCTCTCTATCCTAGACAGTGCATTGAGAGAAAAAAGAAATGAAAGACTCGGGTCGCTGGCTATACTGATATATCACTGCTTAAGAAACTCCCACTGGCTCCTAGATGTAACCTAACCTTTGTTAGCTGGTTCCAGGAACAATAATCATGCTAGTTATGAAAAAAAAAAAAAAAAAAGAAGTTCAAAGTCTGTTTCATTTTTGTCTTACATGACAGAGACTTCAGTGTGTGAATGTGTGGGGAAACTGTAGTCCCTTAAAAGCAGACCAAAGTCTCTGAGTTTGGAGGTATACTAGTAGGAGGCTAAAAGGAGGTGGTCTAACAACACTGAGTTGTGGGCTTTCAAATTTTGTCAGTTATGGAACATCAGGTGAGATGGGGAGAATCCAGCAAAAGTTAAATGGCAGCTACTTAGGCAGCAGGGAGGGAGAAGGCACAAAAATCACACTAGCTTTTGTCTCTGTAGACTAAGAAAAACAATTTCCTTGACAGTCTTCCTCTGTTATATATCAGGCATTTACATTAAGGAACATGCCTCTGGAACACTAGTTGGACATTAGATTAAAGAACAACATCTCTTCAGTTCTTTAATGCAGAACTAATGAAGAGTTTTTTCATATCTCAAATATCACAATTCAATCCCATTACCTGCTTGTAATTATTTAATGATTTAGTTATTAGAAATTATTTGTTGACTTATTCAGTCTCAATTGCTGCCTTGATCAGATCATCATATTGTGTCATTCTGCATGAGACAAGTATATAACAGTAATTGGACATCACTGAAATGTTTGCATAATTCTGTATTTGTTTTCTGATGCTTGTAATAAAGCCCATAAAGAAGACTGGCCACATACCCGAGAGGCAAGGTATTTAAGCCATTTGGCTTTGTCTTCATGTTTGTGCATTTGCCATGACATATATTTTTCATTAAAGGTAAGAGATGCATTGACTGAGAAACAAACTGGCTTTAGAGTAAGAGTAAGCTGAAGTCAGGGCTTTCAGTTCCACCTGTAAAAGGAGTAAAGAATTCAGGGAAGGATGGGAGCTAAGAAATGAACCCCTATTTGAAAAGCTGCTTTTCCTATTTACATTTCATATCAGAGCTGAATAGGTTTTCTCTCATGCCAAGAATCCCATTTTTGAGATTTCAAAACAGTTCTTGTTTACATTGGAATACCTGCCTTTTTGACCATTCATCTGAGCCATGACCAGTCTCCCTGGCACCCATCTGTCGGGGCCACATCATCTTCCTGATGCACATATGCAAGGTCAAAGGCAAAACTAACACCTCTAAAATTTTTTTTGTAATCAAAGTGTGCCGTGCTCCACAGTAGTCTGGTAAGTGGGGTAGTGTCTTTAGGTATTGCTTGTGTTTAAGTCCCTGCCCTGCCAAGCTTCCACATTCCCAGATGAATACTTTAACCTTTGCATTTCCTGCCCAGTGATGAGTAAATAATTTACAAAAAGTGGAAGACCTCTAAAGCAGAGAGGGACTAATTCATTAGGATGGTTTCCCCAGGATATCGGGGGCAGAAGCTCAGCTTTGGGATCTGGAGCAAGGCAGAATTTGCACACATATTTCTTGCAGCCCAGAAGAGACAGGTACAGGGATCTCATTTCTTCTGGTTTTTTTGTTTGTTTGTTTGTTTGTTTCCTTTTTTTCATCCTAAAGCATGCCATCAGGTCCTTGATCTTATTTCTCTCTTTTTTCATTTTACAGGTCTACTTTGTCAAAGTGTTGCAATGCCCCTGCCTTTCTGTTCACCACCCAGAAAAATACTCCCTTGGGAACAAAACTGAAATATGAAGTGGATACTAGTGGAATCTTCCATATCAACCAAGAAATCTTCAAAATGTTTCCAAAGGTGCCTCGTGCCTCTGTCCGTTTGCAGAACCAACTTCACTCTACTTGCTGCATTAGATGCTATCCTATAGCCAAGCATTTAGCAGTTGGCTGTTTGACATTTCTACAAACTTCATTGCATATACTTTGAAAATTATTATTTTTTATATAATATTTTAGCTGATTATCCTATTTTCTAGTGGACATCTGCTCTGGTATGCAATATATATATATTTTCCTGTTCAATATTACTGACCTAGCAGCAAAGTGGCTAATGAAATAACTTTAGAAAGCTGAATAAAAGAGGCACTTACTGATCAGATTTTTTTAAAGTACAGTAGTCACATACAATAAATCCAACATTTGGAGTAGGTCTGCTGTTTTGGGGGCATGATTATTTTATAATTCATATTCATGACAACTGAGTATTTTTATACTTATTTCTGTTTGGAGATTATCTGTGAATGGGCTGCACAATTTTTCAATATATTCATCATAATGATTATTCAAAATCTTTTCAGCAAATAATCCTTGACCTGAGGGCCATTCAAAGTTATAACCAGTGGGCAATTCCCATTGCACATGGTCACTGATGTGCAGAAATGGGCTTATGTGACTACTGATTTATCATGGGGCACACCTCATGAATTTAAAATGGCGTATTTGGAGGGGATAACTGAAATTTTTCCCTTTCAGAAAGTCAGAAAAATATTCAAATTAAGTACTTAAACATGTGTCATTAAAGTTGTCCTTCAGGGTCTAACCACTTTTAATCCGTTTGCTTTCGGAGTGCTAAGAAGTAGGGTAGGGCTGTTATCTAAATGTGCACATGGGGAACTGGAGCAGAGCAGGGGGAAGGCTCAGATCCAGGAAAGCACTTTGGCATCTGGAGACGTGCAAAGAGTGGGTACACCTCATTCCAGGAATATTATCCTCAAAACACTGCCTGATTGCACAGATAAACGCATGAAAGACTAGACGCCTATGCTTTTGCTAGGAGTGTCCTATAGCTGCTGTTGTATTTATCCAGGTATGCCTTGAGGATGCTTTGCAGGCTCTATCCCACACCAAAGTGCCTTTGGGATTCACTGGGCAGCAGCTACGTGGCCAAAGCCACCCTCTGCCTAGGAGAAGGGCTGCAGCATGGCAAATGTAGGAGATAAAGGGCTGAAAGCACAGGAGCAAGACTGTAAGGGCAAGACACTTGTGCTGAGTGTGGAGACCTGGCTTCTGATCTCCCTTTCAGGACTGCCAAGGCATTTTGTGTTAAGAAATCGCTGGATAAAGCACAGACAACTCTATAACGCCTCTCCGTTAAACAGCTGCTGCTTTTCTCAGACAGGTGTAATTGAATGCCCTTTTGCCTCATGGCTTATGAATGCTATGGAAAGATCCTGGGAATAATCATCTAGAAATGTCATGCAACTATCGCATCTCTCTCTAGTTTACAGTATGAAATTATTGATAAAATATGTATGTACCAAAATGAGCGCTCTCATGCTTATATAAGCCCATCTCTCCATATTCATAATGTGTAGCACGTCTCAGTTCTGCATCACAACCCTCTCACCCTAATGGCCCAGTTCTGTTCTTAGAGACATGATTTTCACTCTTTCTGGTTTCAGCAGCAGCTGCGTGTCTGCATATGAAGACAGGATTTTGCCCAAAGATTACAGAAAGATGCATCCTACTCATGTCCAAAAAGGTGCCTGACCAAAGGCTCTAGGCACTGCTGGTAGTACAAGTGCTAATTAATAATCATTAATATTATTAGTACAATTAGCGGTTTGGGCTAGGTTCTGATAAACAGCTGTAATGTGCTGTCTGACTTAGAGAGACTTCTTGGGCTTTACTAGCTGCTCTGCTAGTAAAGACGTCTGTGTGCAGACGTCTCAAAAGTGGGACATCAGAGCCTGAGGAGTAAGCAGTTTGCAGGCAGCTCAGAAGGCAACACCTGGGTACGCTAATTTTATGATTCATGCCCTCATGTGGAAATCAGAAAGGAAAGCAAATTTCTAAAATTACTTCTGTTATTAAGTCTGGACAAAACCAGGTTATTGCTTTTTTCCCCTCTGTTAGTTGCCCACACTGTCTCTAATTGCACAGAAAACAAACCCATCTGTTTATGTACACCATGGGAATATCGCGGGCCAGAACCAGTGTCAACTTCCTATGATTAGTGCATCTGCAGCAAGATGCAGCTGCACAAAAAAAAAAAAAAGTAAAAAGTAAAAAGTAAAAAAGTAAAAAAAAGGCTTGTTGCCTCCATGTTTTGGGATATTTAACTGTTTCCTTGCTGTGATTTTGCAGGATATGCCGTACCACCGCTCCCAGTTTAAGAAATGTGCGGTGGTTGGGAACGGAGGAATTCTGAAGAACAGCAGATGTGGCCGGGAGATTGACAGTGCAGACTTCGTGTTTCGGTAATTACCACAGCACCATTTTCTTTTTGCCTGTTTCAATGACAAATAAAGCATTGTAAAGCTATTATCTCCCACATGGAAACATGGGGTTTGCCAAACAGGCCATATCAAGACTGCTTCTTGCACAAAAAGCAATGTTTCAAAAAAACCCCACCTTACTGTATAATATTTATTTTAAAATTATGCTTTGAGGTATTATTTTTCCCTAATTCCATGTGGTTAATGGACTGACTGACAAAGTTGATGTCCTCATTCAAGATATCCCGTTACTCAGGTTGTGGATTTATCCTTCTGTGGACATTAGCCCATAAGCAGTGTTCTATGAATGTAGCCATGATTTTCTGGGACAATTCTGAACCAGAGTTATGACTTCTTTTGCATGACAAGCAGCTTGGCCAGATGGACTTGGGGGTGTTGGTTGAAGAGAAGCTCAACGTGAGCCAGCAATGTGTGCTAGCAGCCCAGAAAGCCAACCACATCCTGGGCTGCATCAAAAGCAGCATGGCCAGCAGGTCAAGAGAGGTGATTCTGCCCCTCTGCTCTGCTCTTGTGAGACCCCCCTGCAGTGCTGCATCCAGTTCTGGGGCCCCCAACATAAGAAGGAAATGGACCTGTTGGAGCAGGTCCAGAGGAGGGCCACAAAGATGATCAGAGGGCTGGAGCACCTCTCCTATGAGGAGAGGCTAAGAGAGTTGGGGTTGTTCAGCTTGGAGAAGAGAAAGCTTCAGGGAGACCTTCTAGCCCCTTCCAGTACCTAAAGTGGCCTACAGGAAAGATGGGGAGGGACTCTTTATTGGGGAATGAAGCAATAGGATGAGGGGTAACGGTTTTAAACTGAAAGAGGGGAAATTTAGATTAGATATTGGGAAGAAATTCTTTACTGTGAGGGTGGTGAGTCACTGGCACAGGTTGCCCAGAGAAGTTCTGGATGCCCCATCCCTGGAGGTGTTCAAGGCCAGGCTGGATGGGGCTTTGAGCAACCTGGTCTAGTGGGAGGTGTCCCTGCCCATGGCCAGGGGGTTAGAACTAGAGGATCTTCAGGGTCCTTTCCAACTCTAACCATTCTCTTATTCTGTGATTCTATGTTAATAGCTCCCCCCTGTACAGCTCATGTGCCTCAGAGGTGTGTTTCTGAAGTGGTGCAGAGCTCAAGTGCTGGATAATGGGAGTTACAGCAATCAGTACTGTAGGCTCCAGGGTCTGCAGAGACACCTGAATGACTGTGAAGGTTGAGTGTCTTCATATCTTGCTCCCCACCATATATGGAGTTATCCAGGTATTGCATAGACTAGGATGTCCCATGACTTGCGTCCCTGGATAACAGAGTTTAGCAGCACTTTTATAATCCTTAATATATATGGGAAGTTTTTTTATTATTCATATGCATGACTAATCCCTCTCTAAATCCTGTTAAGCTCTTTGCCTGGGTCATGGCATATGACAGCTAGCTCACAGATTCATGACCTGTTCTGTAGAAAAGAAAAATCTTTTTACTTCTTTTGGCCTATTTTCTGATCTTGGGTATGTTGCTGTCTGTTTAGAATAACTGCATAAATCAATGAATTTTTCTGATTTCATAACAGCAAAAATTAGGTCAGATTTTGGCTCGTTGCATTCTTAATTTAATTTGGCATCAAATGAGAAATAAAATTTTACAGGTCCTACCTTCACTATTCCTTGTTTTCAGACCCTTGTGTCTGCCTCTTGTGCCCACTTTATAGAAAACTATTGTCTTAGTTTTAATCTGTGAAACAGTCCAGGCTTCACATAATTTGCTTCTTAAAAGCCTAGTGTACCCCATATATATCAAATAATTATTGTAGATTCCCTTCGATTGTGTTGGATCACAGCTGTCAGTATGGTTGAAAGGAGCGGTACATGTTACACATGGAGATGACAAGCTGTTGAGTGGAAGTGGAAATATGGGCAGCAAACGTCATCGTTTATGTATAAGAATTTTCAGTGGAGGCCCCTTTTTACCACTGTTACTCTTCCTTGAACTGTACCAAAACTGAGTATAAAGAGCAGATCAGATCACCTCAGAACTTAGAAACTGGGTTGCTTTTGGTACCAGTAATTAATTAAATAGAGGCTTAAGTAGAACTGAAATATGAATAAATACATCAGTACTTGTGCAAAAGAAACCCCTGGTTCACCATCTCCAAAACATGTGGGACTAGTGTTATACACAAAGACATGCTAGTGTTTAAGAGCTTAAGGTCTGCTGACATCAATTTTAAAGTAAAGTTTGTGTTCAGGGTCAGGTCTGAAGACATCCACTTTCCAGTCTAACACCAGTTAACCAAACTGTCAGGAATCACCATCTTAGTCACAAATGAACTAATTCTTTAAAATATTTCAAAATCTGCCTATGGAGCACTGCTAACATTCAGTGATACCTTCAGGACACCTAGGAAAATCTTTTATTGTCAGTACGCTTGTGGCCAGCAGAATGCAACCAAGAGTTTTCTATGAAATAAATCCTGGTAGCAATTACAATACGATATATAAAATGCACACACGAATTGCATTTACTAGTTGTTAGTGCCTATCTCCATCTACTGGCCAGAGTGGAGATCTGTGATGATATGCATTTAGAGATGGGACTACTCTCTTTGCAAGGATGAATTTTTGGAGTCCTATCACAAAACTACAGTTTATGCAGATTGTATCGTGTCTATAAGGAATTATCACTTTCAACAAATTCATTCTTTCTTAATCCTGGTGGGAGTTTACTGTTTGAAAATATTGAAGCTGAATATTTGAAAACCTTTTTCAAATATAATCTAATTAGGACAGTGCCCAGTGCTAGGTGGAACTGAGGATGCTAGAGGACTTCAGAAGGACGTTGCATGACCTGGCAGAGAAATATGCTGGAAATAACATTGCCTATGAGAAGGATGAGGCGGCTAAAAAAATTTCTCTGACTTGATAGAGAGAGACTCTCTGGGAGGTAGATGTGAACCTCCTGAGCCTGAGAAGGACTTTGAAGGATTTTTGTGCATTCCTCTGCTCCCCTGCTTGCCCTCTCCCTGTGACTGAGAAATTATGATGGCAGCTGAACTGTAGCATTATGAAAACACTGAGCATCACTTACCCTAAATACCTTCACAGTTTTTTCCTATTCAGCCCTGATCTTCAAAAATATGAAGAAGTTTGGGAATTAGGCACAGCAGTATTTTTGAGATATGGGGATCTTAACAGTGATGGCTTTTATTGTGGCTTGTAGATCACTTCAAAAAGTTTTCAAAATGTCAGCAAATATCTAATGCTATCTTAAACTGAGTGTAAAACTTGTTGCAAGGCCACTTATGTTGCTTCTGATAACGCATGCTGAAGGTTTTTTTGCTGGGTTTCCTATGGAAGCGAAGCTTGTGTGTATGTGTGTGTATTTCAGTAACTTCAGCATCTCTTGAGAGATGCTCTAAATTTTTTGAGATAATGGATCTAGGTCAAGGCCAAAGTGAGCAGAGGCTGAGCAAAGTCAAGGTTTGCAAATCTTCACAAGATTGCTCCTAATAGCTTTGACATCCTCTGGTGAATCTGTAGAGTGAGAATTGCTGCTCTTACACTGCGCTGGGAGATACTTATAAAGGGAAAAGGAAGGGAAGCAGATAGTTTTGGATGAATTAGGACTGGACTGATTTGTCTCTTGTGGTGCATTTCCCCTAAATTCTCGTGGGTATAAAACAAAGCACGTTAAAGGCAATGTTATATATATAGTTTATCTATTAATTATTGAATACAGCTCAGATGTTGCTGAGGAAGTCTCTGATTTTATAGGCTGATTGTCATTGGGGCTTCATGCCATTTCTTGTCCTAAATTGCCAAAGTAAATAGCTGTACTGCCCTTAAGGAAGCAAAATGAGTGAACACTGGCTACATCTGCAAAAAGGGGTCAGCTCTGACAGACTTAGGGAAGAGGAGAGGTCTTCATTCAGACCCTAAGTTCTTGTTACTTTAATGCATAGTTTGGGCATCAACATGTTTCATACAATTTTAAATTCTCAATTCATTTCTAGATTTGTTGCTTGGAAGAAATGCTTAAATCAGTTCTACTTTCTAGTCCTGAAAAGGTGCAAGGAATTGTTTAACTCTCTTACTAATTTATTTCCTTTATAGATGCAATTTGCCTCCTTTATCTGAGAAATACTTCATGGACGTTGGGGTGAAGACGGATGTCGTGACTGTCAATCCCAGTATAATTACTGAGAGGTCATTTCTGTTTTTTTTTATTTTCATCTCCTATTGCTTTTCCAAATCTACTTTTCACTAAATTCTAATTGTTACAGAGAATTTTTTTTCCCCAATATTACTTTAAACTGACACTATGAATCATGCATTTCATTCTGATTTGAAGTTATTCAGTATATGGAATGTGTTAACCACTTAGACCTGAACATTGATAACAGAAAGTGGGAAGCTGATGAGCTAAATCATAACAGCAGAGCCATCCTTCCTCTGGAAGTCCTGTACCATGCTGGCAAGCCCCAGGCAAATGTATTGGACACATTAGGGTGGAAGCAACTGATTCCCACCTTAAATGCTTAAATAAAGTAGCATACATTGTCATATGTTTTTTAAAAAATGCCAGTTAAACTTTGTAGCCAGGATTGTCTGAGTTATTTAATTTTAAATTTGTCAATACCTTAATGCCACCTTGTTAACAGGTTTGAGACTGTGGGACTGATTCCTGCTTTCCTTTCTTGCTGGGGGAATGTGTTTCTTTTCTTGAGCAACTTAAAATCATTTGTTTGCATTGTAGATTTCTTTTAAATGTTACAGGTGGTAGTCATTTTAGAAGTGTTTTCGCTCTACTTTGGTATTTGCAACTTTTTATACAGTTCTGCACTGCATAGTGCATTATAAAGCTAACCAAACCTTGGAAAAATTACATACTTCTCATAATAAAATGAGAAGTGAGACATGATCAGAAATGTCAACAAAGTTTGTCCACTTTTGGCAATGTATTGCCATAAGAGGAGAGAAAATGTATTT
>NW_009648548.1:0-1441 GCF_000708025.1 Charadrius vociferus | reverse complement strand
CAGACATTTTAGCTATAAATCTAAATACATTCCCCTTTCAATTATATCTGTATCAGAAATGTTTCAATAAAAGCCCATTGGAGGTTTCTTGTCTGCTGGGTACAGACTGACTCTGCACTGGTCTGACCATCACTCGCATCCTTTTCCCTTCAGATTTCATAAGCTAGGAAAATGGAGGAAACCCTTCTACAACGTGCTCCAGGTCTACGAGAACGCTTCCGTGCTGCTGCCAGCTTTCTACAACACTCGCAACACAGACGTCTCAATCCGGGTCAAATATGTCCTGGATGATTTTGAATCTCAGCAAGCTGTTTATTACTTTCATCCCCAGTATCTCATCAACGTCTCACGCTACTGGCTCAGCCAAGGGGTGCGGGCCAAACGGATTAGCACTGGACTGATCCTGGTGACTGCTGCCCTGGAGCTCTGTGAAGAGGTCCACCTTTTCGGCTTTTGGGCCTTCCCCATGAACCCCTCAGGGATTTTTATAACTCACCACTACTATGACAATGTGAAACCTCGCCCTGGTTTTCATGCTATACCCTCAGAAATCTTCAACTTCCTACACATGCACAGCAAGGGGATCCTGCAGGTTCATACAGGGACCTGTAGCTGCTGTTGACAGGGACACTTCTTCCTCTGACGCAAAAGTGTAACAGGAGCTCAATGCCTGTGTATGGTGTAGGAGGTTTTATTACACCCTGAGATTATGCAATAATTGTTTGATATAAATTTCCTCAAGGCATTGCATCCCATAAGATCTAGGATACCAGCATCTTTCCTGCTAGCAGAGTTGGGTCCGTAACAGTGTGGGAGAAGCAAAACTTCTCTGTCCCAGGGTATACACCACCCTGGAAAGCAAATCAGATAAGAAGCACATTTCCAATAGGTTTAGGGATAAACAGAGCACATTAGTATAGTTACCATTTCACTATGAAGAAAAGCACTAAACTTGGAAGGAGAATCAGTGGTGGAGAATTTTAGCATAGACTGTATGACTTTACATAGGTTTCTGAATTGAGTACCTTGAGGCATTGCTAGATTTTATTGAAAGCACTGTCCTCTGGCATTTGGGCTTTTGAAAACACTCTTTAGCATTATAGTTTTAAGGGGAAGTATATAACTTGAGGTCTTTGTTCTGTAATGTCACAAAGTATTGGTGAAAAATAGCAGATAGATGCAATAGGAATAAACAAGGTCACTTCATGAAATTTTTCAGCCAGGATAGAAGAGAATGTTAAACTCCCATTCACAGCAACAGGTAACTGTGTTGATCATGGTGTGCAATTGTTTCAGAGTTTCTTTCTTCTTCCTTCTTGTGTCTTATATTTCTGTTCTCCTCAGCTGATCATGATTTCTTCCTCATTGTCTGTAATGCTTTCTTTCTGGCTAATGTGTGTACTTCCTCCTACAGTGATGTCCTGGTTTGAGGTAAAACAGG
>NW_009648547.1:0-601 GCF_000708025.1 Charadrius vociferus | reverse complement strand
GGAAGAGGCTATTGCAGGGTTAAAGTTGCAAGCAGGGTTTTCCTTAGTACTGGATTAGCTCCACTCTGAGCAAGAACATGATTTTCCTTCAACACTGGTCCTGCTTTCAAGGGTGACACATGTTCACTCTCTTCCTCCCACTCTAATTTTCCTTCTCCCAGTGGTTAAGGTCATCTGTGGGGTAAGCTTGCCGCAGGATAACAGATAGCAGTCCATGACCTCAGTCCTGCACCCCAGGAGGGCCAGTCCTAAACCTATTCCAAGTAGGACACTGTGGCATTTCTGAAGCATAGGGGCTTCCTTCTCAAGGCATATCCCTATCATGGTACAGGTGGTATGGCTGTACTTTCCTTTCAGTTCTATTAATGAACAAATATAGTCTAATTATTTTAAGATAACCTGAAATAAGCCCTATTCAAGAAGAAAAAAAAAAAAAAAACAACACAGCAACCATGCCACCTTCTCCACTGCTTTTTCTAAACTGGTTTGAAATCACACCACAAATTAGATGTGTGAAAACCTTGCCTAAAGATAAACCCCTTAGCTGTGCACTGGATCAGGGCTGCAGTCCCTGAAGGAGCTGGCAAAAGGAAAATAACAA
>NW_009648546.1:0-3654 GCF_000708025.1 Charadrius vociferus | reverse complement strand
CTAAACAATTCCAGGATAAGATTACTTGTCATATTGCATGGCCCTTCTCCTTGCTTACAGAGCATTTTAGGGGGCACATTGCTATTCAGGAGTTAAAATCATTCCGTTTATAAATGAATACAGTGTGCTGTAGGGAGTCTGGAAGAAAAGCATGGCCTCTACCTATTTCTATATCCCCAGGTTCTTTATTTGAGTCTGACATTCTAACATATGTTGCCTCATGTTCTAATGTTATAATCTCATAATAAAGGTTTCCACATCGGGAAATGCATAGAAAAAAGACTGAATGCATTACACCATCAAAAGCCATCCTCTAATTTGATGGTATACTTATAACCTGCTGAGCACGTGGTCACAAGGCAACCAACAAAGACAAAGAAAAACAAGCAAGCAAGCAAAGTCACACAGTCTCTCCCCACGCTACAGCACTGTTGGCCAGCCCTCTTGGGCTCCCCTGGTTCCTCCCACAGGGAGTCAAGGGCGGCACTTGGCTCTCTTGCAGGGAGTTTTTCGAATTTTTCTCCCCTAGCCAGAGGGTACAAGGCTGATCACCTCTGCTCAGCACCCATCAGGCCTCGCCTGGGCACCGCGTCTTGTTTGGGGTCCCTCGTTCAGCAATGGGCCCACATTTTCTCTAGTGCTCAAGAGAACAGAACTGTAAATGTGGCATTACAGTGTGGGTGGATAAGGGAAGAGCAACCATCACCTGCCTGGAAAGGATTTGACACTGTCACACACAACATGCATGTCTCCAAATTGGAGAGACATGGATTCCAAGGATGGACTACTCAGTGGAGAAGGAATTGGCTGGGTGGCTGCACTCCAAGAGTTGAGGTCAACTGATCAATGTTCAAGTGGAGACCAGTGATGAGTGGCATTCCTTAGGCATCAGTACTGGGACTGGCACTGTTTAACATCTTTGCTGGTGACATGGGTGCTGGCATGGAGTACACCCTCAGCAAGTTTGCTGATGGCACCGAGCTGTGTGTTGCAGTCTACATGCTGGAGGGAAGGGATGCCATCCAGAGGGATCTGGACAGGTTGGAGAGGTGGGCCTGTGCCAACCTCATGACGTACAACAAGGCCAAGTGCAAGGTCCTGCACGTGGATCAGGGCAACTCCATGCACAAACACAGGCTGGGGGAGAACGGATTGAGAGCAGCCCATCTGAGAAGGACTTGGGGGTGTTGGATGATGAGAACCTGCTCAGCATGAGCTGGCAATGTGCGCTCACAGCCCAGAAAGCCAACTCTATCCTGGGCTGCCTCCAAAGAAGCGTGGCCAGCAGGTCAAGGGAGGTGATTCTGCCCCTCTACCCCACTCTCATCAGACCCCACCTGGGATCCTGCGTCCAGCTCTGGAGCCCCCAACATAAGAAGGCCATGGACCTGTTGGAGAAGGTCCAGAGGAGGGACACAAAGATGATCCGAAGTCTGGAGCACCTCTCCTATGAAGACAGGCTGAGAGAGTTGGGGTTGTTCAGCCTGGAGAAGGCTCCCGGGAGACCTTATAGCAGCCTTTCGGTATCTGAAGGGGGCCTACGGGACAGATGGGGAGGGACCCTTTATCAGGGAGCCAAGATTAAAGGGAGGGCACAGGCAGGTGATGTTACAGTGGGGTTTTGCTACAGGGCACCTGAACCGGAAGACCGCGTGGATGATGCCCTCTAGAGACAGAGAGGAGCAGCCTCACATTCATAGGCCCTGGTCCTGATGGGGGACTTCAATCCCCCCAATATCTGCTGGGAGGACAACACAGCAAAGCATAAGCAATCCAGGAGGTTCCTGGAAAGCGTCGACGATAACTTCGTTGTCTGAGTGACAGAGGAATCAACAAGAAGAGGGGCCATGCTGGACCTCATTCTCACCGACAAGGAGAGGCTGGTGGGGAATGTGAAAAGTTCAAGGGCAGCCTTGGCTGCAGTGACCATGAGATGATGTAGTTTGACATCCTTAGGGCAGGGAGGGGGTTGCACAGTAAACTTGCTACCCTGGACTTCGAGGGAGCAGACTTTGGCCTCTTCAGGGTTCTGCTTGGTAGACTGCCCTGGGACTTAGTAGAGTATGTCCTCCAAGCTCAGGAGCAAAGCAGCCCAACAAAGAGGAAGTTGGGCAAAAATGCCAGGAGGCCTGCACGGATGAGCAAGGAGCTCCTGGAGAAACTCAGACTCAAATAGGAAGCGTGCAGTGGGTGTAAGCAAGGGCAAGCAGCCTGGGAAGAATACAGAGAAGTAGTCCAAGAAGCCAGGGACCAGGTTAGGAAAGCTAAAGGCCTGAAAGAATTAAATCTTACCAGGGAGGTCAAGGGCAACAACAAAAGCTTCTACAGGTATGTTGGTAATAAAAGGAAGACTAGGAAAAATGAAAGGAAGAGAAAAACATTAAAAATAGAAATGATCAAGAAAAAGCCAGGTCACTGAAGTCTACAAACAACTTAATACCTTGTAAACTGATAATGTTAGTTATACAGGAAATTCAAGTTTTTGATCTAAAAAATAGGACCTTCTCTGCTAATAGTTTACTCCTAGCAAGAAAAAAAGCTCCTATATGAAGTTCTTATTTGTGACAAAAGCTACGTAAGCACAAGGTGCATTAAACACAGTCTAGCCACATCCATTTTTAGAAACACTTCGTATCTATTTCACAGATTTTTATGGCCTACACAGTTGATTTGATTTCTCAGACACAAAGGATATTACAACAATGCATTCTTCCTGATCTGCACTATGTATTTTGAACCTGGAGCGTTTCCACACAAACTGATTTTTGATCCGAGTCCTATGAAAGTCAGCTTGCCTCTGAGCAGGTGAATAGCCTGCCAATACAGATGAGCTGAAAGGTAAGGATTTGAAGCCCATGTGCTTATGTTATAGTATCAGAGGCTTATTTTCAACCCAAGATGAATCCACACTTAATTATGACAACAGTATGAAATAGATCAGCCTTTCAAGGTCCACAGGCCACTTGCTGTGCTTGTTGGTGATGTGAAGCACTCGTTCATTAATGAATATGTACAGAGTTATAAGTTTAAGGCTGCTTTACAGTTTCAGGATTTTCATTGCATCTTTTTCTTACCCAAAACTTGGTCTTTATTTTAAGAACTGCAACATGACAGCATCCTCCTTTATTCCCTTAACAATCAAACCAACATTCGATTTAACTTAAATGGAAATTTGTTTCTTAATGGGAAACTTTATCATAATTTTGTCCATATCATCCCAGGGCAATTCCGTTTACCTATACAGATCGGACCTTGCAGCGCATCTATGGAAACTACACCGCAGTTACTCTGGCTCTTTTCCTTTACTGATATCAGTCACTGCTGTCTCGTATTTCTGTCTTACTCTTTTCCATGCTGCAAAAAGGAAAAAGCAGACCTTGAAATCAATGTGAGTTCCTCATTTCCCCAAATTAATCCTCAGGCCTACTCTTTTTATAGTGGTGGGAACAGCTCTCTATGAAGAGCAGCAACAGTGACACCCAGTGGTCACTTACAAATTATACTTGAAACAGCCCTCAAGGAACACGAGGTACATATTGTCTATCACTGAAAGTAAACAGCTCGAAACAGTAGTTTAAAGTCACAACGTCCTGGGAAACATGTTGTAGGTGACCCAGCTTGAGCAGGGGGTTGGAGTACACAATGTCCAGAGGT
>NW_009648545.1:2015104-2027575 GCF_000708025.1 Charadrius vociferus | reverse complement strand
AACCCCAGACTTGTCATTGACTCACTACGAATTGGGTCAAGATATTTCAGTCAGATTTTCATCCTGTGTAAAATGGCTGATAATGATCAGGAAGCATCCTTTTAAAGTACTATGATGTAATAACTATTACTTTACTGTGTATTTTAACCAAAAGGAAAACTAAGTTTCTGTGTGGGCTTCTCCAGGTGTGTTGGCACTATCCCTATATCAAAGCTTTTCCTTACCCATCATCTAAATTACCAATTATTAATGGAATTTTGGAAGGGAAAAAAAATAAAAAAAATAATCCATCTTACTTCCACAGACTAAGAGAGATTCGCCTTCTCTTCCTGAATAGACAGAAGATGAGCAGACCATTTTTTTGTTTGTTTTCTTCTTCAAAAATGGAAGAAAAGAGAAGATGAGAAAGCTGATTTATTTGAATGCTGCAGTTTCAGCTTTGGCCACAGTAACAGACAAGCTGAGCTACACCATAAGATAATAAATAACAGGAGATAAAAATATGAATAGTTGAAAAAAAAAAAAAGCTAGCTGAGAGATAGAAATAAATGTAGAATACATGATTATGACAAGTGCCAGCATCATCCTGACTGCAAATAAATGAGCTAATTTGCATGGGATATTTATTTATGAATTCAAGATTGAGGCTGAGCTATACTAGGAGTGCAGCCAGGAATGCTCATGTTCCCTACACTTCCTGTGGGAAATGGAAAACACTGATATTTAATTGCGTCTATATGGAAAACAAGGGACAGTGGGGTATACAGATTTTGGTGGAGATTTCTGAAGGCATAATATCTTAAAAAGGTCTCAACAGGAGTTCACAACACAGCTTCCAGTGACGCTCAGTAAGGGATTCAGCTAACTCAGGTTAACTCAGGTTAATTCAGCCCCATTGAAATGATATAAGAAAACCCAAGACAGCTACTGAGGCTTGGAAGACACAGCACTGGACTACAAGAGACTCATGCCCCTCTGAAGGGGCTGCTGGAAGCCAGAGGCATTATCTGAGATATTTCAAACAGCACTGGATACCTTTGTACTTGGGCAATTGGATAACCCTCATAGTCAGATTGATGTTTTTGTCAACGTTGGTTAACAGCTGGTACCTTCACATGGAAACACCATAGCAACTCTAAAAGTGATCTGAAGAAGGATGTTTCAAACATATTTAACTTTTCAGCCAGGCAAATTATGCCCCATTTTTTCAGAGCTTGATACTGTCATAAAACTGGAATAAATATCAGAGAATTAGTACTTTATAGTAACTTTACAAATAAGTAAAAGAATAAGGAAGGATTTTAAGAGTTAAAACAAACAAAAAGCACCAAGCTTATGGGGACACTTTTGAATAACCCTAATTGTAAAGTCAGATGCTTAGCTCAGAAGCATAAGGTAATCTGTAAAACCTTCCAAATAAAACAACAGAAAAGCCGTATATTTATAATCTGATACCTGAAAGGGGTTAGGGCTGGAAGCACAAGCTATGTGCCTTCAGACGCTAAAGCCTCCCCCTTTGCCAATAGCATCAACTCCATTTGTTAGTCCTATGAGGTCACAAGACACTAAACCTTAAACCATGGTGGCCTTCTACTCCTACATGGGGTTAAAATTACACCAGCCTGGAAGTAGAACCAGGGCTGCCAGGTGTACGTTTTTTTCAGGAGAGGCTGAGGATCTCACATAAAATGCTTTTACTCTCCTGATTTTGATATCCTGGGATTTAGGCAGATATCCCTGGAGAAACAGATTAATTCCTTTGGGATATCTTTTCTAGGAGGAGGAGAAACACTATACATGAAACACTGAGGGGAAATTTCTGCCAAGGTAATCTACCAAAGATTTCCTCCTTCCAAATCTGTCAACCTGAGCATACCTTTTAAGTATGCCAGCATGGTTTGGAAGGCATGTAAAGAATCTAAGCGAGCATATAAGCAGCTAATTTGAAGTGCACAGATGCACTTTCCCTTGGGAATTATCTCAGCTCCTGAAATTTCATTCCAATAATTACCAAGGCAAATCACAAAGATTTCCATTTACTAATCTGGGGCTTCCTGAAATCCTCTAATTAAACCACAGCAAGATGGTTTCAACAGAGCGAGGATTTGCTTTTTGTCATGTTCTTTTCTGTGCTTCCTTCCCCTCCACCACAGTCATGTGGTCAGATGAACAGCTCTGGTGATAAGGCACAAAGCTAATGCCAGGAGGAAATGATCTGTCCTGTAATAGTAAGACACTACAAGTTTTCTCCTTCAGTGTTCTGTATCACAAGGATATTGTTTCATACAGTCATAAACTGCCTTTAAACTACAGCAAAAAATAAGATGGAACTAAAATAGTATGAGAATATTCATACAGGACCTATCAACACTGAATCTTTAATCAGTTTTTTAAGATTTTTTTTTTTTTGCTGATTATACTAAACACAATTTATATTCAAATACAAGTGGTCAAAGCTTTTAAACTTTACTTTCTGCTTTCCTCAGCCAGACTCTTTTCCAGAGCTGCACTGTCTATTGCATAGCCAGGTAACTAAGGCTGCCCTTTAGATTCCTTTTGTGGTGACAAACTCTAGGAAACCCTTTTGTCCTTGAGAGGGATTCTCTCCATACAGCCTTCTGACCATTGCTAAATGCTTCTACTGAAATTAGACACCTGGAAATGTAGCCACACTAGGCAACAGCTGAGATTAATAAATGAGAAGTAGTACAGAATGAGTTTTGAACCCTCCTGTGCACTACTTAATTGAGCCCTGCTCGAACTACAGCCTAACCAAAATTAGGGAAATAGTGTCAAAGAGACATTGTTGGTTCTGCTGACAGTTTAAGGTTAGCTATTGCTACCTGGGGGTGTGTATACCAGCTTCAAGTTTCTGTTGTTAAAAGAGAGGCCTTTTATGAGTGCTCATCAGGTTTATGCTTTCACGTAATTAGTCTGCTTATCTTCTCATCAGGAAAAATGAAAGCGTGGCATAATAGGGATATACGAACCCTAAGGTTGAAGGAGGGATGACTGCACAGGTAAGTGTGCATTATCCCATGCTGTATGGCTGTGCCAAGCGAGGTGGAAGGGAGCTCTAAAGCACCCTGACTCCTTATGGTTGCTCTGTGCATGCAGAGCACTTAAGCAAAGGGCAAAAGGATAGAGAAGCAAATGAACCACATGAAAGCTTCTAGATAAGAAGGCAGTAAAAAAAGAATAGTTTGGAGAAGAGCTAATTAGAGCTCATCAGTAATGTAAACTTCAACATTGAATGAGCACAGCTTCCAGAAATCAAGTTAATATGCAGAGTGTTGAACACCGATCAGAGGTCAGTGTAGAAACAATGGGTTTTAGCTAGTAGTCCTTGATCCTGAGGTCCCTGAATTGCTCCTAAATATCTGCAGAACATCTTTATTAGAAACACAGTGATAATCCAGTTAACCGGGGCCTGTGCATCTGCTAGAAAGCCTTCAGGGCTCTGAAAAACAAAAAATGAAAACCAGTGACGTCCAAAAATCAAGTTATATTGAGATCCTTGCTGTAATTGGTAATGGGGGTATAGTAATGGTGCAAATCGAGGGTAAGTGATATGAAGGGATTTTAAACCAAGATAAACTTACTTGCCCTTTGTCATGAGACAAGAATAACGAGACAGTAGATGAAACTGAAAGGAAATAAATTCAAGCTGATAAAAGGGAGTATCTTTTTATACAATGCATAATTAATCAGTCAAACCCACTGCCATAAGATTTCACTGAGACATAGAGTTCAGAAAGAAAAACAGGCATTTATATGGATAATGAGAACATCTTTAGATAAGACGAAAAAAAAAGAAGGATATAAAGAGTAATCTTTCATGATATAAATCAAGCACTAGCTTAATGTGGAAGGCATTAAGAGGACATGGCATAGGGAAGGTAATACTAACCCACACAGAGATTTTAGTATCCTTTATGAGACTGAACCATTGTCCTGAGCACGAAGGTGGATCCTCTCATGCTTTTGATGTGTTTTATTTGTCAAATCTTCTTGGTTCATAACCTCTGGATCTACAAAGCAGAGACTGTAAGAGACATATCAGATGTTAGCAAGTACAAAATATTTGGGCATAGAGTAAGGAAGACTTTGACAGCAAGAGGAACAGGAAAAGCCCAGACTTGATTGGCCTCATTCCTTCTGCAGTAACAAGAAATTGGAAAAGGATGCGAATTTCAGCATAGCTGAAGTTTAGCTACTCCAGCCTGCTCTTTCTGCCTCAGTGGATTCTGCTTCCATCAGCATCAATGGGATTGGAATAAGGCCTCAGGGCAAGCATTTAGCATAGGCTTACAAACCACAGTTTTATTTAAGCAACTTCTCTGGGGGTATTGACTGGTAAACGTTTGAAAAAGCATTCTTTCCTGTATATTTTTAAAATGTCAGCTTTTCTTCTATCATCCAGTGGTACTTCCCTGTTTAGGAAATTATTATTTTCGTTCTGACTTGCAGGATGATGAATCACTGGGTGACACATCACTGTGATTTTAAGACTGTTGTGTTTGCATTAGGGGATGGTTGAGCTGACCTGTCGAAGACAAAGCCAGGCCTGAACTTTCACTCGAAAATAGTTCAACAATAGTTGGTAGGTTTTAATTATTTCACATTTTTCTATTTTGGGATTCCAGCTGTGGCTTAAAATGGGGGATACTATACTTGTGGATTAAGGCTATATTTAAGCACTTGACTTCTGAGAGGACCAGGCATGCAGTATAGTGAGCCTGTGGACAGAGTTTAAGAAGATCTCATGTGAATGAAATAGAAGGAGGCAAGCAGACAAACAGCTAAATGGGTTCATCCAGGAATGTTTAACTTGTGTTTGCAATCTAATGGGGGTGGAGGGGGCTGATACTACAGCTGCAACTGAGTGTTAGCTATGTGAAGAATAATGTGCTGTTCGGTGGAAAGGAAGGAAAGCCATGTCTGGAGGAAGAAGTAATGCTGGCAGAACATCTGGATCATTGGCTAAGAGCAGAAAGAAGGTGCACATGTGAATGCTGGAAGAATTGGAATTAGGATGTTGCCCGTGTTTACTGAACCTTTGCTATCTTAAGCACAACAAAAGCCAGAGAAAATAGCAGTCTTGAGCTGCTGAGCCCCATTTTGCAAGCCACAGACATGGAAAGAGAGCCATCCAAAGTTTCAATCTGCTGTGAATCATTCCTCTCTAATTTTGATATATGACTTGAGGTGTCACAGTGTGCTTCATGATGTGCAGTGTGAGAATGAGATGCCCAGTCTAGGACACTTGGGTGGATGGGTTGGAGAAATCTTTTTTAAAATAAGTTATACTCAGAATAAGCTTACTAAAATAAGACATTTCAATTCATTCTTAAAAACTCACTTTCCCAGAGAAGGAAAGCAGGTAAATATATGTATGCACACACAAAATGTACCCACCCAGTGTCAAGGTTTTAAGCTCCAATTTGGCAAACTGTTAACCAATTACTTTGTATTTCAAAAGTTCAGTTACGCAGAAGTCAATGAGTATTTGAAGTACTGGTACACTTTAGATTAGACATAAATATTTCCTTTTTCTCAGCTGGCATTTGTACCCGTGTTTTAGTTCCCTGGCCTCCCCATCCACCACAACTGTTTGTACCTCTTTCACGAGCAAAACGAGCAGCTTTTAGCGCATCCATAACTGTGTCAAATCTCAGAATAAGAAGCTGGAAGGGAGATGTGGCTTTTGACCCCTCACCCTATGTGTAACCTTCTTTCTAATAGCAGCCTAACTGGGTTGCGTATGTGTCGGTGAGTTTACAGCAAAAGCAGAGTAGTGTGCTTCATACAGAATGGATGCTTTTCCAGGTGTTATCTCCTTTTGTTATCTCATTACTCCTTTCACAGCTGTGCCTACTTCTTCTACTGACCACACTTTGATCAGTTAAGAAACGGTGAAATCTTCCAATAGCTTTTTTCCCACTTGGGGAAATTCACGCAGTCTTATGTTTATTTAACTGTGCACAGTATTCTTATATAATACTATATGTTGTAATTAAAATACCTTGGGGGGGGGAGGATGGGTTTCTTTTATATTCTGTTGTTTTAAATGTAAACAGATTGTTCAGTATTTTCTGTGATGAAAATTGTTCTCTCATGGAGAACAAATTTAGAATAACTGCCTGTATATGTATATCTTTGAGTAAATGTATATGTGCATAGAAGTTTGCATATGTGCATATATAGAATTACTGCTGTGAACAGCTACCTGTTCGATCAACCATGTTTCCTTTCTTTTTCTCTTTATCTCTCTGAGCCATCAGTGACACATCAGGATATGACTAACAAGCTCCACACAAAGAAGCAGTATTTCATCTCTAGAGTTACTTATCAAAGAAGTCTCTTCCTTGCAAACTGGTCACTGCAACCACAAAACAGAATTCGGCAGCATATATGATTAAACTGGTTTTGCTAGTAGAATATATTTATCTGACTATTTTTTCTTTTTTCTAAGTGATTTGAGAGCAATCCTTTTTCTTAACTTTAGTAACAATGTAATCACTCTCCATTTCAATCCAAATGTGCATGTATTGTTCTTAGAGTATTTTTCACTGATAAAGAGCTTCTCAGGTTTTTTCTGTGCTTATCTTGCAATATGAAGAACCTGTTATTGTTCACTACTGAATAGCAGAGATAATACCCAATTTTCAAAGTTTCAAGTGGAGCTTTGTCTTGTACCCAGTGAGTAGAATAAGATATACACCACAATTCCTTTTTCACATACCTTTAGCTACAATTTTTCCACCTAGTCACATAGTTATACATAATACTGGTGGAGAACTACGAGGAAGGAAAGAAGAATACCGAAGTCAAAAATAAACAAACAAAACACCCCCACAAAAATCAAGCCTTCTCTTACTGCCTTTCTTCCAGCTTTCCAATGATTATGAATGAGTAACATATACTGAAATCAGAGACTTCTATTTCAGAGAAAGCAGCATACCCAGCAATTTCTGTGTTCTTTCTAAGGGGTCAGTGACCTTAAATAAAAGTCCATTATCTGACAGTTGAAGTACTGACGGCTGGAATTTAGCAGGGTCAGATGCAGTCCTGCTGCGAAGCAGGAAGATTCCAAATTCTTTCTGCATTCTTCCATAGCTTCAAGTGTTCATGCTAGGTATGACAGGCTCGTGTAGGAATTTCTACTCCCTGAGTGCCTCCAAGAAGGGGAGAGAGGAGGTAGCAAAACAGTTGGCAATTAGGATGATGCTTCTGAAATAAAAGGGTAGCAGCTGCCTTCTTTTTCTATAGAAGAATAATTGACTTCAAAGGGTCTTACTGAAGTGTGGTGCTGTGTAGAAGTATTCATGAAGTATTGCAGGTTGCTTGCCACCCGAGTGCACAGTCTGGCCCCCAGCTGATTATTATTAAAGCTTGTGAATGGCAAAGCCGGTCATTCTGAGAGAACAGGACAGAGGACAATGTGGTGTCAGCAGAGGGCTTGGCACCCTTGCTGAAGATGAGGAGTGACTTGGGACACAGATGATGGCAGTACAGACCTTGACACCTCTGGCTGTTTTCCTTAATTAAGTTCTGCTGGATGGTGACTGAATTTAGTCATCCATTCAGTGTCCTATGTGAAATTTTGGCATTTAGTCTCAGTCCATTACCATAGGTGTCCTTGATGGCAATCACAACAGGGAGGCCAAAGACTATGTCACAGAATCACAGAGTGTCTGAAGCTGGAAAGTAGATCTGTAGGTCATCTGGCCAAACCCTCCAGCTTAGGCAGGGTCACCTAGAGCCAGTTGCACAGGACCATGTCCAGATGTTTTTTTTAATATCTCCAAGGACGTAGATTCCACAGCCTTTCTGGGCAACCTGTTCCCTTCTCAGTCACCCTTACAGCAAAAAAGTGTTGATGTTTAGATGGACCCTCCTTGTTTCAGCTTGAGCCCACTGCCTCTGTCTCTGTTACCAGGCACCACTGAAAAGAGCCTGGCTTCACCTTCTTATCCTGGTTTGAGGTAAAACAGGATCAGTTTTGTTCAGTAACTTTGCTTCTTAGCTGGGCCTCTTCTAACTACTGAAATTAACAGCATATTGTGCAGACAGTGTTCACTCTCTCAGAGTGATAAGACCAATGTTTATAGCTGATGCCCAGCCATGGTATGCAGAGAGGACCTTGCTTATACTTATTGCTATAACACCCAAGGCCAACCAACTTTGTTATTTGCCCCGCTGGAGGGTCGGAAGCGGAAAAGCATAGTGGGGTCCCACCTGCGGGGAGGAGCAGACAGGACAGGTAACCCAAAACTGACCAACGGGGTATTCCATCCCATCTGCTTCATGCTCAGTATAAAAGCTGAGGGATCAAAGGGTCAGCGCTCTCTCTCTCTCTTCCTTCTGTGGTGGATGTCTGAGGAAGACTCTGTTTGTCTGCCTTTGATCCCGATCCTGAATGCAGATCTGGAATCCAGTTCCTGTCCATCACTGAGTCCAGCCTGGGACTGCCCCAGTGCCAGCCGGTGTCGTGATTGTCATCTCGGGAGCTTGATATGGTTTTGTATATATTTCATTATTTCTTTTTATTCTATTATTAATATTTAATTGAAGTAGTTTAGTTCCTTCTAAACTCATACATCTCTTTTTCCCTCCCATGCCTCTCTCTTTGAAAAGAGGTAGAGGAGAGCATCTGTCGGTCCCATCTGGGGTCCCCCAGGTCCCCAGTAGCTGATTTGGCCTAAACCACGACACTTCTTTACGCCATCCCTTCAGGTATTTATAGACATTGATAAGACCCTCCCTGCACCTTCTCTTCTCCAGGCTGAACAGTCCCAGCTCTCTCAGCCTTTCCTCACAGGTGAGACACTCCAGTTCCTTAATCTTTTCAGTGGACCTTCACTGGACTTTCTCCCTTATGTCCATGCCTCTCTTGTACTGGGGAGCCCAGAACTGAACACAGCATTCCAGGTGTTGCTTCACCAGTGCTGAGTAGAGGGGAAGGATCACCTCCTTTGACCTGCTGACAACATTCTTCCCAGTGCAGTATAACAGGATATAGGACCGTAAAGATTTTTTCTGGCCTCTCACCCACAACCCTGATCTTTTCTGAACAGGGATGTTGGCAGACCTGCATGACGAAACCTGGACTGCCCCTGTCTGTTTGTTATACAGCCATTCTGCTGGTAAACACAGAACTTCAGTCTTTAGGTTTGTCGGCCCAATGTCTGCTCAAATCTATGCTCTCTTTTTCTTCCTTTTCAATAGAAAGGCAGAACCTTGGCAATGACCGTTCACACAAACCCAGTCTTGATATCCTCACCCCCACTGGGTCTGCACACAGGAAACAGCAGGAACGGTGCCAAAAATAAATCTGGCACAGCAGATAAAAACAGCTGCTGTTGTCCAAATGGTATTAGAGTCATTTTTATTCCTGCTATAATACCCCATAGTCTAAGGCACTTATATGATTAAACCCTGAAGTTCTTACCATAGAAAACAACAGTCCATTTAGAAAAAATACAAAGGAATTTTCTGTTTCTTTTTTTTTTGTTTCTTTTTTTTTTTCTTTTTTTTCCCGGTGGGTATTTAGTTAAATAGACTGAATGAGTTGTTTGTACATATCTAATCTGGAGAGATGCTAAAATCAGAAGCATTTTTTTACTGGAATAATACCTATTCTGCTTGCACTGGCACATACTGCCTGTTAGTTTCCTTCTGTAATCTCTTGGTTTAAGTTTTATCTGTTTTTCTCGGTAAAAACATTTTTCAAATCTACACATAAATCATGCTGACTCAGCTAACGCACCACCCAAAAATCACAGACTTCTGCAAAGCGATGAAAGCGTGAAATTATTTCAGCCTGATCTGTAGCTCACACCTTAACACAGAAGCCACGCCTGATGAATTTTTCTTTCCCAGCATAGCCCCTGGTAAACTAAACACCAGTAAAAACCTTGCTGATTGCCATAAACTGGCTATATGTCCTTTTGAACCCTAAGCTTTCAGCCCATCTCTATCAAGTGGGTATGGATGAGATTTTATAAAGGGTGCTTCACCTGACGTTTAAAAAAAAACAAAAAAACTTTTCTTGTCATTACTGACTATTCAACACAGGATACAGAATAAACCTACCTGTCTGAGAAACTCTTATTTGCCCCAGTGTGTGCAAACCCTATGGTGTGAGGAGACAGAAATTACACCTTTTCTTCAAATCTTTTCCTTCCTTTAGAAAGTAAAGTATGGTAGCTTGCTCATGTAGTGGAAAACCAAAGCAAACCAAGCCCTTAGACCTGGTAAAGCTTTAAAATGACTGTATTAAACATCACAATCAATGATAAATATGGCTTAACAGAGAACATCCATCTACCCACATCTGCCATGGTATCCTTGAACGTCAAGCAGTTGCTTTATTCACTTTTCAGCATCACTCAAACATTTTCTGCTACACCAGTGCCTGTAATCTATCACTCAAAACATTGTAATCAAGATCTAAAGATTATGTACCTAATACAAATGCACTAAAACTCAGCACATGCATTTTAAATAATCAATTGGTATTTAATTAACACACAATTGCTGCCCTAATACTGAATCAAATCCTCTTAAAGTGTGACCATAATTCCCACTAGAGTGGTAATGTCCTGAGAGTGAAAGAAATACCCTGTGATCATTAGAAGAGTATTGTAATTTATAGAGTTTTTGTCAAGAGATTAAGCTATTCCAGAATCTATTACACATGAAAAAACGCACTTTGGAACAGAAAAGAATTATGGTCTCTCCTTCCCATCCTTTAAAATACATTTTAGGGCTGTATGTTCGTTTTAATAAACAGATTATCTCAACATTCTTTCCAACTAATATACATAAAACTTTTGTATAGTACTTTTAATCAAATATGACACAGAAAACTGCTTAGGGAAAATGATGTAAATGCAATTTTTGCCAAGTCTTATTATGAAAATGTAGCACAAATATTAGCTATTATGACCAAAAAAACATTTTCAGGAGACATTTCCTTTAATTTTGTGAAGAGAAATGGCTGTAAGAGTCGCAATAAAAATAAATTCAAGGAACACCCTCTGTTTTCCATATGACAGAAGTTAAATCCTATCTTATAATTGGATATTTAATGAATAAAATAATTTAATGAACTATAATACAAATGGTCTAATTTTTAACGAACTTGTCATGTCTCAGTCAGAATGTACAGAAAAGAACAGATTTAAGACCAGAATAACGGTTGTTCTGTGCTGAAGCAAAGACTAATCAAACCCAGAATTGCGGGTCCAGCAGATCTGTTGACTAAGGGAAGTGTGCGTATTCAGCTCAATACATGGTGGCACTTCTTGGGATGGCATCCAGCTTCTTCTAAGGTGGGTTTTCCCCCACTGGCAATGTATCTCCTTCTTCATATTCTCCTTCCCCTGCCTCCCACCAAGGAACTTCTGATTTTTCGATGCCTTTATAAACCTAGCTCTTAAAATATCCTGAGGCAAAGATTTCTATATGATCTAATTATTTACACTGTGAAAAAGGATGTCCATTTGTTTAGTCTCATCACCCAACTGTTGCACAGAATTAGCCTCTAGTCTTTCTGCTGTATTACATTGGCCATGGCTTTGTATACTTCTGTCAGCTGCACTTTTAATTGCATGATTTCAGTGAGGGGCTGAACACTGGTTCTAAAACTGATCCACTCAAATGCAAAAGTTTTTATAATGGCAGTGTGTACTGCATTTCAAATGAGTGGAATATAGATGGGTTAAAGGTTTACAGTACTTCACAAAGTCAGTGAAATTCCATGTTGCTGCTGCCGATCCACAGCCCTCATACAGAGCGAAATCTCAGATTCGTATAGTTTTGTGCTTCCACATCTACCAGAAAAAAAAAACCCCAAAACAGAAAGAGAGTTTAGGTAGGTATCAAACACATCCTGCCATACTTAAACCAATTGTTTCTACCACCAGAGTCAGGATTTCATTTAATGTGTTTATTGTTTGTGCAAAATGTTACACAAAAATGTCTGCGCCGGTGTTTGTACCATAGGTCTGTGTTCTTCCATCTGGTAGACAAACATTTTGTCTATTGAACTGCTGTGCTTCTCACATGTACTGCTTCTCATGCATACATCTATGTGTGTTTATATATCTGTATTCATGTACATGTATATTTATATATACACACATGTATCCCCTTTCCCTATGCTGATAAGAGGTGTTTTGAGGTCCACAAATAAAAATCTGTGTGTAAGCAAGAAGAACCAACATGGATTATTCTCTGGTTTTCTATCTGAAGGGTTCCCTGTGTATGCCCATCATGTCCTTAGAAGATTTCTTGTTTTTCAATCCCATTTCCTACAGAAATAACATTGTGTGGTGAACACACCTAAACCTTTAGAGTCATATGCTTAGTTTCAACTCAATTTTGCAGTGGAAGGTGTCTGACAGTTAATTAGGTTTTCTAGAGTTTTGTAAAAACAGGCTTGGACAAATAAAGGAGGAAAAT
>NW_009648545.1:1966449-2015060 GCF_000708025.1 Charadrius vociferus | reverse complement strand
ATCAGACATGGGACAATCAGCCTGGAAGACAAGATAAATGCTTTAACAGTAGGAAAGCTTCATCTGGAGCTTACTCTTTCTTAAGCTTCAAAATTGCTCAAACATGAATCTGTTGAAAAATCATGCTCCCCATTCTGGTGGGATAGACATTATCATTGTCATAAAGGACTATTTAAAAAAATAAATAGATATACTTTATATGTACACACACACACACATATATGCACAGACCCATAAATAAACATTCATGTATATGTGTAGAGGGAGGCTTTGAGGCTTTATTCTCTGTTCTTCTCATGTTGCTGTTAAGGTTATCACTATTTGGAGCTCTTCAGTGAATCATTCTTACATCATGATAGAAATACTTTTGTCTTGGAAACTGATAATATGAAACTAACCTCTTGGCACATTAAAGAAAAGAAACCATAAGAGTAACATTAATAAAAGCAATATTTATTTTTGAAGAAGACAGCTGGCTACATAGAATCCCAGACTTGATTAATGTCTTTAAATTATTAGTTTCCCCAACTATAAATTTTTTTTCTTAAATACTTTTATACTACTTAACTGCATCAACTATATTGAAAGTTCATTCCATCTCTCAGCACTTTCTCTATCTAATAATGACTTTCTGAGTTCTCCTTGTATGTATGTATATTTTGTTTACATTTAAATTCTATTCTGGTTGGCCTGAAATCTCAGAGAGATAATCAAGCTTAACTTTGAGGGGCATCATAGATAATATGAATTTTTTTCTGGAAGAGTTTCATGCTAAATTTGAAGCCTGAGCAATTTACAAAACTGATTTTTGTGATTTTTTTAAGATGAAATCTCCATGTATCCTTTAACTGTTGCGTTAATATAGACACCTCTCTAATACTTCTATTCATCTTTTTTCTGCTGTGGTATCTGAGTGTATTCCAGTAGTGTGTTAAGCAATGACTTCTAGCCAGAACATGTAACTCTTGCCTTTATCCTGTCTTGGGTGAGGGTGTTTTATTTCTTTCGTATGTATGATGTATTACATGTTTTGTCTCTTGAAGACTAGGTCACAAGGGGCATTGTGAATGCAGAAAAGCAGGTGAGGCTGGTGGTGACTCTTAGATTGCCTAAGAATTTTTCCTACAGTCTTGGACAAGCCCAGAAAAAAAGCTGTCCTTATTTCCTGGAAATGATAGATCACTGCAGTAGAATGTTTCTGGGACTGATTTGTTTTTTCTTTTTTTTTGTTTTTCCTCCTATGTTACTTATTTTGGAACTTGAAGGAATACTACGGATATCTTTCTGGAGATGTTAAACCAATATTTTATAGAATGAGGGGTTGGATACATTTGACAATATTCCGTGTTGCTTTAGAAACATGCAGATTCATTTAGTTTTCTGTGGGATAATGTCATCTGGTTAAAAAGCAGCAGTTGCGTGTGTATTTAAAATGTCATTTTTGTTGTCTCTTAGTCACAAACTAGGCCACCTATTTTATAATGACAATGAACTTGGCAACAGCACGCTCCGTTGATAAGCATTGTGCTATTTTTGCTCAATTTATAAGATGGAAGTCAAGCAAAATGAGACATTCAAAGTTCAGATAATGAGACTGAAGCCACATGAAGGTTTTACTTCTTGTCTTACTGAATACCATTGAACTGTATAAAACCTCTAACATCTGAAAAGTAAAACAACTAATTCAGCTAGACAAAAACTATGTTAACACAATAGACTGAAAAAAAAAAAGGAAAATACTTCTACCATGTCAGTATTACAATATTTGCATTTTTGTTAGAGTTTGTAAGCAACAATGTTTTTCCATGGACATGATTTATAGAGAATCATAGAATGTTTTAGGTTAGAAGGGACCTTAATGATCATCTAGTCCAACCATCCTGCCACGGGCAGGGACACCTACTGCTAGACCTGGTTGCTCAAAGCCCTATCCAACTTGGCCCTGAACACTTCCACAGATGGGGCATCCACAACTTCCCTGGAAAACCTGTTCCAGTGTCTTACCACCCACACAGCAATGAATTTCTTCCTAATATCTATTCTAAATCTACCCTCTTGCAATTTAAAACTGTTACCCTTCATCCTATCACTACACTCCCTGATAAAGAGTCTCTCCCCTTCTTTCCTTTAGGTCCCCCTTTCAGATACTGAAAAGCCACAATAAGGTCTCCCCAGAGCCTTCTCTTCTTCCGGCTGAACAAGCCCAGCTCTCTGAGCCTCTCTTCATAGGAGAGGTGCTCCAGCCCTCTGATCATCTTTGTGGCCCTCCTCTGGACTTGCTCCAACAGGTCCATGTCCTTCTTATGTTGGATGCCCCAGAGCTGGACTCAGTACTCCAGGTGGGGTTTCACCAGAGCAGAGTAGAGGGGCAGAATCAGCTCCCTCGACCTGCCGGCCACACTTCTGATACATCCCAGGATGGAGCTGGCTTTCAGGGCTGTGAGTGCACATTGCTTGCTCTTACTCAGTTTTGCGTGCACCAATATGATCCAATCTTTTCCTTCAATTAAAAGTAGCTATGTTTTGTTCAGTTGTCAAAGAACAACTGAATTTTTATGTCTAAAAAATTAAATTTTGCTCTTTTTTTCCTAGGTTTATAACACCAAATCACATAATTCCTGACAAATGTCAACATCTTACCATTTGATTTAGATTTTGGCTCTTTTTGAGTGTACATGGTCTAGTTTAGGTGTCACATCAGAGAAAATCAGTTTCTGCATAGAGTATCCAGCCAAGTACACTGCCTTATTCCCAATTGCTAAATGTTGACACTTTCTTATCTGTATATCAGATTACAGTTTAAAACAATGTCCTTGGGAATTATCAGCAAACTTTACTTTCTGTTATACACTAATATTATCCATGGGAGCCAATTATTGAAAGTGTTATGAACAGATGGTGCACTAAAGAAATAAGAAGCAGTGTTCAATAATGTAACATAATGGCCCAGTACACTACATAACAATGTTACAAATCTTCCACCTATTTGACACCTGAGGAATAAAATTTACTTATTATTAGAGTAATGAATCTATATTTTAATGTGCAAACACTGCTTTTCATTAAAATACCTTCTTTTTGGAATCTTGCTGTAACAGATGATTATTTTCCTGACTGTTATAGAAGTTCACGTGTATATGTAGGTGTGTATGGAGGAGAGAGTTCATAATAACTGTTTTCTATTTTCTTCTCTTCTTCTGCAGTCCTTTGAGCCAAAAGTTTATGATAACACAGATATTAACCTTCTACCACAAAATTATTTTTAATCGTTCTCTTTCCTTTAACGTCCTTTAACGTCCAAGTGGCTTCCTACACTGTAGTATTAGGAAGCTATAGATTCCTATAATGTTGGGTTTCTATTTCATAAGTAGAAAACAGGGGATAACACCTTTAGAAGAACAGCCTTCATAACGCCTTTGAGTCCATGTTTAGGTACCTTTTGTATTTTCCAAAGGGCTGACTGAACTGATATCTTCAAAAGATCTCGAAGACAAGGAATAGACTTCCTAGAAGGACCAGAAGAGCATTTCTCAGTTTTCTATCCCATAGATTAAAAAGCAGCATTAAGGGACTGTTTGGATAGGATTAAGTATTTCTGTTTTTCATCAAAATCTAGGAGAAAAAATTAATAAAATTATGATGGCAAGTTGAAGGAACATCAGTGTTTCTAATCAGCTGATATTTTAGACTAAGGTTTAAGTTAGGACTGATATGAATAACCATTTCATTTTATCCAAATTTATTCAGCTCTCCAGAATTGCTAAAAATGGTATCAGGACTCTCCTTCCATCCAGTGATACAAAGTTTTTTGGAATAATGATGGTTTGGATTCACGTTAAATCTTCAATACAGAAAACCTTTCTTAAACTCATGAACCTCTTAAATACGTTGTGCTGTTGTCTATTACATAGTTACACATCTAACACAGTATCAGTCCTCTCAGAATACATTTGATTTAAGATTTTTTTAGCATAACCATGAAATGCTAATCCCTACAGCAGAACTTAGTTTTTCATCTCTCATTGAGTAACACAGTTCTTTGAGAAACCACTGATATTCACCTGCTGTAGGTGAACCTGCTCTGGCAGGGGGGTTGGACTAGATGATCTCCAGAAATCCCTTCTAATCATTCTGTGATTCTGTGATTCTCTGATTTTTAGATACAAAAGCCAGATACTCATCAGTAATTATGGTCAAACATCAGAATTTTCAATTTTGAATGAGAATCTGATGGCATTAGATGTTTAGCTGAACATCTCATTAAATAATTTAAACTAAATATTTGAGAAGCTTGTGAAATGTTAAGACTTGCAACCTCTGGCTGGACTAGATGTATCGTTTTCCTGCACTTTTCTGTTTTTTCCCACTATTGGGCTACAATCAGATAAAAAATGAGCTCTAAATCCCCATCTCCCATCCTCCAGCCAATGTGTTGGCAGCTTGCAGGCTGCCTGCAGATGGTTCCCCTGGGGTCTACTGAGAAAGATGCGTATGTTCTGGGAACTTTCATGGAGAAAAGGATGCTTTCCAAAGGACCCACTCAACTCGCATGGACCCTGCTTTTCACAGCATAGCAAAGCTAATCTGTGAGGTGGCTTATGGAGACCTTGAAGATAAAGAGTTGATTTAGTCCCCTGACCTCAGTCCTCCTACACACTCAGGACCTCCAATTGGTACCAAGTATTCATTTAAGGCAGACTGACAGCTGTAATTCAGATCAACTGTGGAAAAGATCCTTTTCCACTAAAAATCTAAGTATGGTTGGTTCTGGGGGCTTTGTTTTGGTTTGGTTTTTTGTTGTTGTTTTTTGTTTTTTGTTTTAACTGACAGCTTCCTCTAAATATTTAAAAAAAAAAATTAAAAATGCACTGGTAGCACTGGTACTAACTCAGAATATAGTCTTGTGGCTTTGAAAGGAAGAGTTAACAATTTATTTATGAACTAATAATTCTTGATGAAGTAATATTGCCTCTTCTAGCCCTGTTAACTTTGCAAGAGGCAATTCCCATTTATTATTATGTAAATATTTTATTGATTTTATGAGATAAACTGTAACAAGAAAATTACTGAAAATTACTGAAAATGTTTGTCTACAACTTCTAACAAACAAAATGAATAAAGAGAAGTAAACTTCTACTGAGGCTTACTGCCTTATCCCTTACTATTCCTCCATATGCATCATATACTGCCCCATCCCCAGAAGTGTTCAAGGCCAGGCTGGATGGGGCTTTGAGCAACCTGGTCTAGTGGGAGGTGTCCCTGCCCAGGTCAGGGGGGGTTGGAATAGGATTATCTTTGAGGTCCCTTTCAACTCTAACCATTATAGGATTCTATGATTCTATGATATATGCAAAGCTAACTTAAATTACCAATCCCTGTTATTTTTCTCTGGTGTGATACAATGCAAAATTATTCTTTTCATACATGTTTTGAAAACATGTTCATTTTTATCACAGAGAAACATTTATTTTTTTTTCCTATAGCAGGAAATGTGTGTTTTAGGTGAAGAATTCCTTTGTCCTATATTCTAAAAATCCTATTTATATGAATCTGTGACTTTTTCTCTGGATCAGATCCAGAAAGAGAAAAAAATAGTTTTGGCGTGACACTAGTTGAAGCTTTTTAAGTAAGTAATATTATGATTTTGCTGCTGAAAAATGAGAAAAAGAAAGCCAGATAGTTTCTCATGATGATTTTTTCCTTCATGGAACCTTAATGTCCCTTGGAACTGAATGCAATGAACAGATAAAATTTCCACCACAGAAGATCCAGCTGGGAAACATATGCTTCATGCCACTTCTCCAAATCAAAATTAAGATCAGAGGGAAGTAGCAATGGGGTTTACTGGGAAATGAGTTCAGATATGGAAAGATGGTCAGCCTAATAGAGGAGTACAGGGAATGTGCTAAGAGTACGAGGAGATTTCTTAACACCACCCTTGGACAAGCTTTGTTTTAATGTATAATAAACCCTGGATTTGAGTTTCAGGGCAACAGCTTTGCAAAGCCATTCAAACAGGGAACAAAAGCATAGATGATAGAATGTTGCTTCTGCAAATAACTATTTTTTCACAGAGAATGAATTGCATACTCTCTGCTTGTTTCATAAATGTACATCTACAGACCAGCTTAAGGTGCAACTATTGGGAAAATGCTGGGAGTACATCCATAAGATAACAACAGGCAAAATCATAAGCAGGACTTCTGACCAAGGTTTGTCTCCAAGGTCTTTTCCACTGTAAAAAGGCCATTTTAGTGAAACCATTTAGCTCTGTATTTAAAGGGTCCTACATTATCTCAGTAGTTAAATATGTTTCAAATTTTTTAAGCACTAACAATAAAAAATCCATCAGTAGGAAAAATGACTAGATTAATTTCTATTTGTAAGATTGAGAGAATGAAAAGAAATGGAAATGGAAAAGATACATTTTTCATTTAGATTTGAAAATTTTAATTATTTTATTTGTTTATACATTACGTCCCGACCCACGCTCCTCGTCTGATCTGAAATGTTTTCTGTATTGCTATAATTTTAAGTTTATGGTAAGAAAAAAATGCTCTCATAAATAACATATATGACATGCATATTTTTTTTAAGATAAACTAACATATGTTACATTTATAGTTTGCAAGTCCTCTAGTCCTCACCTGCATTCATACACATGCAGCAATAAAATGCCAGGGACATATCACTGATTGTCATCAAGAAAGGTGAGAAAACTAGGTGAACAGTATCAATTGCATGTAAAGACTGGAATTAATGTTGAATTTAAGTTTCCTTGCAACGTCCATTTAGGGTATTTAAGTTAACTCCAAATGCATGATATACAGAAAGTAAAATAACTATGCGTGAATGTATTTGTCTGCAATTCAAGTAATGATGTATCGCGTGATATTCTCTAATGCATTATTATTATTACTCGTAATCTTTTTTTCAGAAAAAAAATATGTTCAGGGTAAGAAAAGAAAAAAAAATAATTATTTTTCCCTGTGGAATAACTAGATCTTTGCAGCTTAAAGGGAACCCGTGCTTAGTCTTGCCTTGCTCTGCTTGTACCCAACTGGCTCAGTTTTGCAACCATAAGAAGGGTCACATGTTAACATTTTTTAAGACTGTTCTGAATGTTACTGATGCTGGCTCCTTCTTTGTGCAAAAGAAGTAATAGCAAAATTGCAATGAAATCAGGAGAAACAGTCTCTATCTATAAAACAAAAATCACTCAGGTATAGAATAATATTTATCTTAAAACCACAGTATTTTTTATTCTAGTCACATTTGGAATCCTACTTTCTCCAGATATAAATTTATTTTTCAGGTTGTGTTAATACTAATGAAGAAAAGAGATGTAAAGTGTCACTGAAGGCATTGTCTTCTCTCCCCTTATGTATGATTTTACGTAGTTATGAGACTGAATTGTGCACTGTATTATTCATTTGTTATGTTTGCTGTTTATTTGCCCACTCAGCAGGGTACAGATTGTGTGTGGGCATACGTTCTTGAATTGTGACTGCACAGCTTGTTTGTGGAGGATTGTAGCTATCCCAGGACAAGCTCGTGGAGTCATAGGTACACAAGAACTGGCATTGTGCAAATGAGCCAGTTATAGCCCCAGCTCCGGGGAAGGTGTGGGATAGCATCCTGCCACTGTCTCTGCCTCGTTCTGCAGTTAGTTTATTTGAGAGGAGTGATGGAAATCTAGATCGGATACCCTGCTGGATGCTATGGCTCAACTTTTTGGGCTCTTTCTGGAAAACAGTGTGTGTTCTGAAGCACAGCGTTTTTGTATCTGGAAGCCTGTATGTGCATCATGTACCTCTTACACAAGTGAGCCCTTCATAGATTAGCCTTGTGGGAAGATCATGATTTTATCCAAAAGGTGAATTCTGAATGAGTTTAGCTGAGGAAGTCTCTTAAGGTAGCTAGTGCAGAGTACACAGGCAATATACAGTATAGAGGGGTCAATCTCTTTTCCCAAGTAATGGGCAACAGAACAAGAGGAAATGGCCTCAAGTTGCACCAGAGGAGGTTTAGATTGGATATTAGGAAAAAAAAAAAAAATCACTGAAAGGGTTGTCAAGCGTTGGAACAGGCTGCCCAGGGAAGTGATTGAGATGCCATCCCTGGAGGTATTAAAGAAGTACAGATGTGGTGTTTAGGGACATGGTTTAGCAGTAAGTTGGCAGTGCTAGGTTAATGGTTGGACTTGATGATCTTAGAGGTCTCTTCCAACCAAAATGATTGATTCTATGATACTGTGATTCTATGATTTTATTTTATGCTTATGATATTACTCTCTTTTTTTTTTTATTTATGCATATTTATAAAGGGAAAGACTAAACTAATGCATTACCTAAGTGAAGAGATTTCTGCACCTTGTTTTCTTAACTTTATTGAATGTCCCTTTGGGATTGCAACTGTGCCCCTGAGGGAAATTCCTTGGTTAAGATAATGGGAAGCTTCTACCGCTGGTCATTAACTTCTAATAATGAACCCCCTCCAAGAAACCAGGTGATTAAAACCTGTTGAAGAGAGCAAGATAGTAATGCAGATACACATTAGAACACTTGAGGGATTTAGAAAGCAACATGGGGAGTTGTTCTAGTCCCTGACAGATAAAGTCTTTGCTAAGACAGCAACACGATTTGAGAACTTGCCTTGTATCTCACAGTAGAGTGACAGGCTTGGTATACTAAGGGATAGAAATCTAATCCCTCCTAATAGATGATAGAGCTCAAATCTTCTGACCTCCCAGGATAAAAATGAGTACAAATCTTAGATATTTTTGAATTCTGGTCCCTTCATATGAGAAAAGAGATATTACAACAAGAAAAGTTACACTAAGGGCAACAAGGATGATCAAAGGTATGACATGGCTTCTGTATGAAGGATGATTAAATAAAGTACTGTGGCCTGGAAGAGAAATGACGTAAGGTGGATATGGCAGAATGTCATGAGTGTCAGGGAGAAGGGAAATAGGTTAGGGAAAGATTGTTTACTGTCTCTTCTAACACAAGATGTAGGGGACATCCGACAAGACAAGTATGTGTCAAGTTCTAAACAAATAAAAGGAGATACTTCTTCAGATATAGCTATCTATGGAATTCTCTGACACAGTACATTAGAGATACTCTGAGTGTAAAAAAATGAATGTCATATTCATGAAGGGAAAAATTCACTGACAGCTACAGAAAAGTAGTACCTTCCTACACGGATTCCCTGACTGCTATAGAATTTGGTGTATATTTTAAGGAGTGTCTTTGTGGTGCTGACTAGAGATCTGTTATTGGCAATGTCAGGTACACAAAATTGGGATAACTGCTTCTTTGGTCTGATATGATATAACTTAGGTTATTCCTGTAAATGTTTCTTGTTACAGAAAATGATATTGCCTAACCATAATTCCTATCAATGTCCACAATTCCTATTCAGGATTACATCTCACTTGGAAACTGATTTCTCTGGTCACAGAGTTAAATAAGGTGTCTATGATTTCAGAGTAGATAAGTAGCCAGAAAAGCCTGCTTTTACACAGACACTATACTACGAACAAGAAGGACTGCATGAAATGCTAGGGGCTCAGGGGAAAAAAACAACAAATCAAACTCTTCAACACAGTCTATGATATGAAGCAAAAGTAAATAACATTATATAGGTGCATAGATTTAATAATGATGGGACTATTTCAAGTGCAGAGCACGTAATTGTCTGTGAAGCATGCTCACAGCTTGCATGCATGTGTATATATGACAAGTTAAATTAAATCTGCAGGTGTATAAAGGGACAACTGTTCCTAGTCACTTTTCAATGAAATTGTTCTCAATAATTTATATATACAACATGTATCACAAAATGGAGATGTGCTTTCAGATAGGTCTATATAACCATGGAAGATTTTGAAAAGCTTATGTGAAAGGAAATGGGACTATTTCTTCTGAAAATGTCTCTTATAATGTTCACCATAATATTTCTTTTTAAGAAACAACTAGAAATAACGCTTTTGCTTTGATACACACCATAGTGATATAAATAGGGGTCTTTCTGTTTTCTGAAAAATCAAAAACAGTTTTGTAAGAGGATACGGTACCTCTCTTTAATATTAGGAAAACTAGCAATGTCTGTTATAGACTACACATTTCTGAACAATGTCTCTCTCTCTCCATTGATGAAAAGCCATTTTTGCAGAAGAATTAGTGACAGAATAGGACAAACTGTCCTTGTTTACTCTTTTAGTTTGTTGAAGTGTGGTGTTGCACAATAACATATTTTGGCTGGTTAACTTTCAATGGGTTTTTGGTTACTAGGGGGAAAAAAATCCATTCATATATTAGCCCTTTGGACTCTCTGACATTGGCTATGATTTCAGTCTGTCAGTAATCCGTAAGAGCATTAAATAAGGAGGAGTGTGTACGTACGGGACTTTGTCATTTTTCACATTTAAGAACTTGTCATAAAGAATACTTGTCCAGTTACAGTCTCAATCCTGACTTAGTAAATAATATTTGTTGCTTTTTTCTAATGAACAAACAGTAGAAGGAGGGAAAATTTTGCTGATGGCCACATTCAATTCACCAGACCAACACAAAATAATTAAGTTATATTGATTTCATAAAATGGGATTATATTAGACCCCTACATAAACAGTTTTGTCCTTTATACTTTGAGGGTGGCATTACTCCTAAAACATTTCAAGCTATTATTACAGAAAAATATGAGACAGTGACTAATAGCGTGTGTTTTGATTGCAATTATGTCCACGCTCAAGCAGAATAACACAAAACTAGGGAAAATCAGTATTCCATCCATATGTGTTCTTAATCTCATAAGCATGAAAAATGAACAAGAAGTTGGAGCTTTAGGAGAGGGTTTAAAATGGTATTTTTTAAAATTTGTGGATCATAACCATGGCAGTACTAAATGCTCATTTTTACTGGTAAATATCCCTACTTATTTCTGGCTTCCAAACAATGCTTTAATAAACCAGGTGCATTACTTTGTTGCTTGCCCTTTGATTTCTGCTTAATTTTCTGCATCCTGTGACGGTTACAGATACAGTTAATAAGCAGTTAATCAGCTGTCAGTAACATATTTGTTGTCATTTTCAGATAATTGCATTTAGAGTGGTTCTGTCTAGAATGTGAAGCAGTTATTAATAATGCTATCCTTTACTTCAAGTAGCTAAGGTTTCTCAGTGGCAGATGAATGTGTCTGCTGTTCTTCTGACATACATACAAAGCTTTCAGCTTCTAGAGTATCCTGTCAGCTCTCACTCTTCTCACTTTAAATCAAGTCATTTTACCCTACACCATTTGCCAACTAACAGTAATGAATTTTATGGTATATTTGGCAACAGTTGCGTGTTCATTCATTAATAGGTCCGATATTTGGTTTATTGTGTTGTTTTAAACTTTATCACAATTAACAGGCCACATACTTCTGAGTGGTTCTCTGTGAATTTTTCACACATCTACTTGTCTGTCCTTGACAGTACTGTGATGCTTTACAGATGGATAAATAACCATACCAAGTGAAAATACATTGATTTAAGTCCATCAGGATCTTGTACACAGAGCACACTGCTGGATAGAATCAAACAATTCCAACTGTACTGAGCTAATACAGAAAATTGCCTATTACTTCTTTTAATTTTTTTTTTAATTGCAATGAGACATATCGACTGCTGATATTGCTGATTCTCCCATTATTTAAGTCTATGCATCAGGGTATCATGAAACAAAATCAGGAATGAAAAAACAATGTAAAGCATGTTCTTCAAGAAAAGGAAAGACAACTGTCCTCTTTACACACATAGAAAAGCCATACACATCTATTCTGATGCATAGTTTATTAATTTTAAAATGGAGTTTTGGACTGAACAAAATATTGTTTAGTGATTTAGTGAATATATTCAACTGCAAGAAAATTGAGTTGGCACAAATTCAGAAGTGTGAAAACATTTAATTTCATAGTTTTTTAAAAGTAACACATCCAGACTTTCTAGGTACAGCTATACTGTATAGTGCACTGCAACTGTAATATCACAGTTAGCCCTTACAGTGGAAGCTGTATCCACACAGATCAATTAGATTTGCAGACTATAAACCCTGAAGAAGGAACACTGCACTGATATGTTTGGACTTTCTCTGAAAACTCCTTCAGAAACATCCCTGGTATAGACTTGTCCTTTGTTCAAAAAAACACCTTTTGTTTAGAAATTTCACTTTATAATGAAAAATTATAAAATCAACCTACAGTTAGCAATTTTTCCCTTTTAAACTTTCTTCTCAAATGTTCAATTCAGAGAAAAAAAAAAAAAGAGAAATCTATGTTAACCTAAAATGATCCATTTCTCCTGGTTTGTTGGGGTTTTTTTGTTTGTTTGGTTGGTTTGGTTTGGGCTTTATTTGTCACTAAAATGGTGGGGGAAAAAATCAAACAACCAACAATGTAAGTACTAGTCACTGACCGTTAATACAAGTATTCTTCAAGGTAATCCAACCTTGTGCTTCAAGTAGCTTTCAGTCTAAAAGTAAAGTATGGAGATTTGACATTCAGGCTGGTATTTGAAGGGTATTTGGTTCAAAGGGTGTTGCCTGAGAATTGACTATTGAAGACGGCTTAATTCACACACCAGGTAGGTGTTCCTGGTGGCCGAAACAGACATGAAATGTAGGCTGAAACCTAAATTTCATCACAGGACCTTGAAGCAAGGACAAGAAATTGTGAGATGATTTGCTGAAGAGCCTGTAGAGGGTTTCAAGGAGGGAGTAACCGTAGTCTGTCTAATGGCCAGCTAAGCTAATTTTTAATGGGCTAGAAAGAACAGCAGTGCTAATCACAAGTACTTCATAGACCTAAGCTGCGTTCATATTTGCTGGATAAACCCAGTATTTCATAACCATTTCCTGAAGCTTCTTTTATTATTCCCTGAATCTTCTCCTAGTTATTCTCCTTGCACAAAGGGGCTATTCCTTTCATGGTTAAAGTCTGACAGTAATGCACTGGAACACATCAGCATGAAATACGGGGTTTGATTTTTATACATTCTTGATCATATTTTTAAAGTATAGATACCGAAACTACTTTAGGGCATAACTGAAGAGCCCTTTTAAAATGTCCCTGCTGGCAGTATTGTGCTGATGAGCCTGATAGTGAAACTGGCCTTGCTGATATAATAGTATCTTTGCTAGGCTGTAAACAATGGCTTTAATCAAGATCCTAAACGCTTTACAGACAAAATGTTCTTTCAGGGTTTCCTGATTTTATGGAGTCAGAGCAAGTGTTTTGCTTCTGCTCCCGTTGTGCAAGTCTCCCCACTCTCAATGTCTTCTTATCTTTATAAATCTTAACATCTAAACTATTTTTAATGCACTGACAGCTCTTAATATTATAGATTACTGTATGTTGTAAGTAATGTCTTTGCTGTGTCTTGCTGAAAATGAAAGACAAGATGTAGTAAGAAATTCCTCTTGGGAATACATTTCATTCTGTTTCTGAAGCATGCACATGAGAAAGTCATAGTTGCACCCCTTTGTACCCACAACTTTTTCACCTTCTAAAAGGATGGGAATCAGCATATCTGCACTGGGGAGTTCATGATTACTAAACAGCGAACCCATGTCTCCACAACGAATGTTAGTAATTTGGGACCATGAATGCACACTTGGCAAGCACGAATGGCTTGCCATGGGCCTGGTGGGCTGGCTTGGCTCACAGCCAAGCACCCACACAGCCGCTCGCTCACTCCTGCCCTCTCTGGCAGCACAGGGAGGGGGAGAAAAGAGGAAGAATGAGAGAGAGGGAGACAGAGAAGACAAGTGGGTTGAAGGGGAAATTCTAATTACAGCTGCTCAGCAGTGGTAAACTGTGACCAAGGAATGAATGGTCTGGCATGAAGGGCAAGGAGGCCCTACTGCAAGAAGGGGTTACACTGGCTGGAAGCAAGAATGCCAGAGACAGGGCAGACTCTTTGCATGAGAAGTTTCCATTCAGCGTTGTCGTGCAGACCATCCTGGAATGGGAGCCCTCTGGGGACTAAGCTTAGGGGCCAACTTGGGCAGCAGAGCTGGGCTGGGGGATGGACCCAGGGCTGGGCTGAGGTGCCCCATCCAAGCTCTCTCAGGAGTGGTGTTGGTGCAATTGTATATACAGCATCTGCTTGTGACATGTCTTTGCAGACTCCATGTAGAACTGCATATTGTGTAAAGACTCTACCCAGTTCATTGTTCATTAAATGTTTCTTTCATACTTAAGCACAAACGTGTGTTTAATTTGCCCAAAGGGGTACCATAAAAATTCCCCAACAGGGTCAAAAAACAGACAGGGAGATCACTTACCAATTACCCTGTGGACAAAACAGACTTGGCTTTGAGGAATTTAATTTCATTTATCATCAATTAATATAAATATTTGAGTACTGAATAGGATATTGGGATAGAAAAACAAACAAGAAAAGAAACAAGCATTTACACATTTAGGGAAAACACCTTTCCTGCCCCTTTCAGTTGGTGTCAGTGTCTTCAACTTCACTCCCAGGTTCAATTTCACTCCTCCACTACAGATGACTCTCCTCCCTGCTTCGTTATCACCACAGGTTACACTCAGTCCCTTCAGTGAGGCAATGGGGAGGAAGGGCGCTGTGGCCAGGGTATAGCAGTTGGTCTCTGCTGCTCTTTCCTTATCACCCTTTTCCTATGCTTCAGGGTGGGTCATCCATGGGTCACTGCCCCTTTGGGGATGTGCCATGGAGCACCAACTCCTTTAACCTTGGTGTCCCCTCTGCTCTTTCTCACTCTTTTCTTCCCTGCACCTCTCTCCCTAGCATTTTCTGCCCGTTCATAAGCACACTTACTTACGAGGCACCACCAAGAGGCACCACCATCTTGCTGAAGGGCTGTGGTGGGTCAGTTGGAGCCAGCTGGAACCAGCTGTGTCTGGCATGGCGCAGTCCGGGCCTCTCCTCATGGAGGCCACCCCTGCAGCCTGCCACTGCCAACACCTGGGTACTGACACCCAATACACATTGTTTGCATGCAAATTTGCAACTGTATGTTTATTATAGGTCTATGCATTACAGGATCTCTTCGAAAATAGGGTAATGGGAGTAAGCATTTCTCTTACTCAGAGAGAAACTCAGTTTGCTGTTGCTGTCTGACTGTAAGAGTTTTAAGTATACCACTATCGATCCATTTTGGGAAGGATTTTGATATTTCAAAGTATGGCTTCAATACTTACCAGTGAAAAAAGCAGAGAAGTCAACAGTTCTTTTATTAAATTTACTTTATTTTGAATAAGATGACTTTTTTTTTTTTTCCACTTTGTAATATGCTACAGCATACAAAAGAAGCAGTGAAATGAAAAGTCATTTAAGCCAAATACTAAACATTTCATTTACAAAATGTAGAAATGGAACATGTTCTTTTATTCTGGAAGGCAGTTCTTCATATTTGAAATGTTTTGATAGATTATAACTCCATGGAGTTTTCTAAAGAAATTCCTCTTACACACTCTCCCTTCAAAGGCAGTCTGTTCCTGATGACACATAGAAATCAGATCAGTAGCTTCATCAGCTCGTTTTTGTGCTTGTAAGGGGAGGTTTTGAAACACAAAATTACTACCTGCACTGTATGCCTGCAGCCTGGACTTGGGTAAATTTTACCTAAGGATCCTTCCTCTCCCACTCAGATGATTCAAAAGGGAGGACAGGAGCTAGGACAGGCATGCCCATATATCGATAACTTGCTCAACCTGTAACAGAAACCCCAAACTTACTGTGGCTGTCAGGCAGTTCTGCTTATTAGGTTAATATATTGTAGAAGAAGAAGTTATAGCCCTTAATATCCTGTTCACTGATACGTTCCTTGACAAAAATATTTTTACTGTATTGCATCCAGGGTTAGCAAGAGTCCTTAAATACTTTGAAGAAGCACCATCCTCTAGCTGGTGTAGAGGTTTGTCTGTATTATCCCTTAGGATGACCAGGAACAGCTGCTTAGGAAAACGGTATGGAACACACATATAGGGGAAGCAGTCGTTTTGTGATTCTGAGGCTTGGTGTTCAAGCCTGCTGAGGCAGCTGTGATTTGTAAACTCTTGAATGTTGTTGTTTCTCATTTAGGAATTGCTTTTGACAGAATCACTAATATCACTCATGCACACATGTGCAATATTTCAGTATATCATCTCCTAAGTACATGTATTAAGCAGCACTTCTAAGGTGGATAAAACTAGATGGCTACTTCTTCCCTCACCAATATACCCTCTGACTTGAAGGAAGATGGATGAAGCCCAGCAAAATAGTTATACCCATATGCCTCTCTTCGTGTATAGCCCCATTTAACAACAGTAAGCATGAATATTTCTGTGGCCTTCCCACCCCTAATTATCAAGGGAAAAAGTGTTTCATAGCACTGTGTATAAAATTCAGATGTCTGAAAAGATGGAAGGGAACTTCAGCCACATGCAACTCATCCCTCACAGAATCTGTCAGCTACAGTCTGCCTGCCTGTACTCTTTCTGATTATGAAATGAGGTAACGCTACTGTGGTCTCTTGTTTATCCAAGCTGCATGTTCTGGGTGGGTGTCCTGCAAGCTGTGATTTCCTGGAAAGAAAGGGCTCATATACCTGCCTGCTGTGCAGTCTGCATGCAGGAGCACAGAGGGGCTGTTCACCTTTGCTAACGGCCACCCTACCGTTAACTGTAGGATGCAATAATTTCTAGGTGCCCTTGTCAGTGTTTGCCACTGTGGATTGTTCAGTTCGATGCTATGGGCATGTAGTAGATGAAACTGACTCTTTAATTACAGGAAGACAAACTGAATAAGCTGAAATTTTCCATCAGACTTAACAGTTTCATATCAGTCATAATGTTTTGCATATTTATTTTAGAAGACACTAAAGCAAAATACCCCAACAACCCCAAACCCCCAACTTACCATATATTGCTTTGTATAGTGGGAAGGATGAATACCACACTGGGATATGAATTCCAAACCAAATCTTTTATGTATGTAAAATGCAAACTTAGAGTGTTTTTACTGGCAAATGTAGTTGTATTTAAAATGAAAAATATAGCCATATTTAAGGTTCGATAATATGGAATCATATTTTTAGCAAAACTAAAGAGGTGAGTTTACTGATTTCCATGAAGAATATATGCAGGCTATTTTCAAACTGAGATTAGACACAGTTTACGTTTTGCTGACAGTCACTGTTTCCCTATGAGCTAGAATAGACAGGAATGCCATTCCTATGCTAATTGGACAAGAAGACTCATTGTCACAGTGATATATCATGGAATATTTGTATTTTATATTTTACTATACATTTTTCCCCAGTTACTAAAAGGTGCATCCAATTATGTTCATAAATGCATACATTAGTCCTGATACCATATACATCTGTCATAGACTAGGGAAAAGATATATTAATATGAAAAAAATGAAACCTGTTAATGTAATTCTGTCAATGTCTCAAAAAGGTTGATGAAGCACTTCTGTAGTTTGCAAATGCTTTATGTGCTTACCAATAGGAATCAGTAAGATGCCCAGAAAATGACTCTTACTCATCACCTTTTCTTTTTTTTTCCTGTCATTTTTTTTTGTTTAATAGCAAATGTAAACTCACAGGTCGGTAGTCCAAAATAATCAGACCAGACCAATTATTAGGACAGTGATGGAGGCACTAAAATAATCATACCAAATCAGAGAGAATCTAATGAGATGTTGACACCTTGTAACAGCCAGCATCTATAGCAAACAAACCAAATCTAAAAGAAACAAGAAGGGAAGCTGCATTACTGTGTCCCAAAGATATTTTGCTGATTTGATCTACAGAGTATCTGGCCACATGCATAATAAACACCTTCACAAGAACAATGTAGGACAGCGCCTTTGGAGCTATGCCCTTATATCTCAGTTAAACATACAGATACAGACTTTACCTTTATAATGCTTCTACTTTTTTCTCCATATAGAAATGTCCCAGCTCTGTTTTCTGAAGTTCAATATAAAAAGCAACCAAGGAAAGGATGCATGGGTGAAAAAACAGCCATCTTATCTTACTAGACGGCTCTTATCTTTGATTGCTCTTGTTTTCTGCCATATAAGCTTTAGAATACCCAAACAATGTAAGATAATGTAAATATAGTAACTTCAGTCAGAGGGCTCTGAACTGAGGAGGCAACTCCATAAACTAAAGAAAGCCAAGCCCTTTATATGTGTTAAACACTCAAAAGGACAACCCCAGTAACATTCATTTATTTTTATGGCCAGGGTATATACATTGATCAAATATAGTTGTAACACATTAACAGATTTCTGTAGCTCCCCACCCATCATAAATTGTTATTGATTTACCCTTTTCTTGAACGACGCCTTTTCAGACTTGTGGCTTTTTGTAGGTAGCACAATTGAGTGGCCCAAAGAAGTACTTAAGTTATGCATAGCCAGCATGTCTCTGACAGGAGATATTATACTGACAACTAACTGAAAAAGAAAAAAAAGTTCATTTTTTTCCTGCCGACTTCCTGTCTCACTAACTCAGGCTTGGTTTTGAAGAACATTGATTCACGAAGGCACCAGTCTTGCTGAGTGCTATAAAAGAAGGGCAGAACTATAGAATCATAGAATGGTATTGGTTGGAAGGGACCTTAAAGAACATCTAGTTCCAACCCCCCTGCCATGGGCAGGGACACCTTCCACTAGACCAGGTTGCTCAAAGAGGCATTCAACCTGGCCTTGAATACTTCCAGGGATGTGACAACAACAACTTCCCTGAGCAGCCTGTTCCAGTGCCCCACCACCCTCATAATGAAAAATTTCTTCCTAATATCTATTCTAAATCTACCCTCTTCCAGTTTGAAGCCATTGCCCCTTGTCCTGTCACTACATGCCCTTGTAAAACGTCCCTCTCCAGCCTTCTTGTAGGCCCCCTTCAGATACTGGTAGGCTGCTATAAGGTCTCCCCAGAGCCTTCTCTTCTCCAGGCTGAACAACCCCAACTCTCTCGGCCTGTCTTCATAGGAGAGGTTCTCCATCCCTCTGATCATCTTTGGGGCCCTCCTCTGGATTTGCTCCAACTGGTCCACGTCCTTCTTATGTTGGTGTCCCCAGAGCTGGAAGCAGTACTCCACATGAGGTCTCATGAGAGCAGAGGGGCAGAATCACCTCCTTCGATCTGCTGGCCACACTTTTTTTGATGCAGCCCAAGATACGCTTAGCTTTCTGGTTTGCGAGCACACATTGCCAGCTCATGTTGAGCTTCTTATCAACCAACACCCCCAAGTCCTTCTCCCCTCAAACCATTCTCTGCCCAGCCTGTATTTGTGCATGGGATTGCCCCAGCCCACATGCAGGACCTTGCACTTGGCCTTGTTGAAAGAGATGCCATTCATTTCTTACTGATTCATGGTTGTATGCTGTCCCTGCTAACAAGTTTACAAAGATGCTAAGATGAGGTGTAGATGTCATTTTGCAGACCTCTGTAAGAGTAAGCTTCAAATTCAGATGGGGAAGAAAAGTGTGTTTTCAGGTAGGTTTCTGACACCCCATTATTATTTCAGAATGGGGTTAAAACAAGGTGGTATTGCCATGCTTGGTGGTTGTCATTTTTTTTCAGAATTTTTTTGTTTGTTGTGGGTTTGGTTTTTTTTTTAAACCCTTGCTCTGGTAAAAAAAAACAAAAAAAAAACCAAACAAACAAAAAAAAACACTCCAAACCCCTGAAATAACATAATGAGACTTTCCCAAAAATTGAAACTCAATATTTTACTGGAATGTGGAAATATGTAATTTAAAATTTGTAATTTCACACCAAAAAAAAAGGAAAGAGAAGAAAGTTTCGTTGTTCCTCTTCCCATTTCAATCTACTGTATAGAAGATCCAATACTGAACAGAGACAGGCAGTCTGAAAAAGAAGTTAGACCACATTTGGTATTTAATTTCCAAGTATCCCAGCTAGACCTCTAAAAAATCTCAGATATATTTAATGAACAAAAAGATGCCTTCTGAGATCAAGTTCTCAACCTGTCTTGCTAAATTTGTTGTTTGTTTTGATCCTGCAGTTTTCAAAAGGGAAGCCTCTCATTTTGCCAAATGGACACATCCTTCTATATGTATGTTCAAATGGAGATAAATGATTAAATCATGGGGTTGTAAATTGATTACATGAAGCTTAGCCAGATATAAAAACTAGTGAGGAGGGAACTACAGAAGTGTGCGAGCATGATCAGGTGTGAGTTAAGGCTTGTCCTCCCAAGAAAGTGGCAGGACAATTAGCCCAGCTGAAGTGCATCTACACTAATGCACGCAGCATGGGGAATAAACAGGAGGAGCTGGAGGCCATTGTACAGCAAGGAAACTATGATATAATTGCCATAACAGAGACGTGGTGGGAAGACACACACAAGTGGAGTGCTGTGATCAATGGCTACCAGCTTTTCAAAAGGGATAGGCAAGGAAAGAGAGGTGGTGGGGTGGCCCTCTATGTTAGGGCCAGTTTTGAATGTTTAGAATTTAACAGTGTGAATCACAGTGTTGAGTGTGTATGGATAAGAATTAAGGGGAAGGCCAACATGGCAGACATCGTGATGGGAGTTTGCTATAGACCCCCTAATCAGGATGTAGAATCTGATGAAATATTCTATAAACAGCTGGCAGAAGTCTCACGATCACCTGCTCTTGTTCTCATGGGGGACTTCAACTTCCCAGATGTCTGCATGGAAATACTACGCAGCAGAGAGGCAACAGTCCCGGAGGTTCCTGGAGTGTGTGGAAGACAACTTCCTCACACAGCTGGTGAACAAACCAACTAGGGGAAGTGCCCTACTGGACCTACTGTTTGTTAACAGAGAAGGTCTTGTGGGGGATGTAAAGGTTGGAGGTCATCTTGGGCTCAGTGATCATGAAATGGTAGAATTTTCAATTCTTGGTGAAGCAAGGCAGGGAGCCAGCAGAACTGCCACCTTGGACTTCCGAAGGGCAGACTTTAGCCTGTTCAGGAGTACTGAACTTTAGTCTTGAGCAGACTTTAGCTTGGAGAAGAGAAGGCTGAGGGGAGACCTTATTATTACTTACAAATATCTAAAGGGTGGGTTGAAGGAGGATGGAGCCACACTCTTCTCGGTGGTTCCCAGTGACAGGACGAGGGGCAATGGGTGCAAGTTGGAACATAGGAAGTTCCGTTCCAACACACGGAAAAACTTCTTTACAGTTCGGGTGACAGAGCACTGGCACAGGCTGCCCAGGGAGGTTGTGGAGTCCCCTTCTCTGGAGATTTTCAAAACCCTCCTGGATGCAGTCCTGAGTAATGTGCTCTAGGCAATCCTGCTTTAGCAGGGGAGTTGGACTAGATGATCTCTAGAGGTCCCTTCCAACTCTGAAGATTCTGTGATTCTGTGATTCTGTGAACTTAAGATGTTTGCTGGTGGGTACAGGTAGATGTAGCTTGATCCTTGTTAGCTTTCTGATTGTTCGGGGAGGGGGGAAAGGTAGAAGAAAGAATGTTTCTAATGAATTTGTTGCATTTTTCAGAAGCACATCTAAAGCACAGTATTTTTAAAACAGAAAATTCCCAATCCAAGACATGAGTGGAAGTTACAGTCACAACTGATGCTGGCTAATTCTGTCACCAGCCACAAAGGACAGATGACTGACTGAACTTCTCTGAGAATTTCAAGGACTCATTTGCCTGAGAAGTCATCACCTCTGGAGTGAGCAGCTGAAAGAGGAAATTGGGAATAACAAAGAAAGTGTCTGTGTATGAGACTGGAAACCAAGACTTGTCCCTCCCATACCGCATTTCAAACAGGAACCTTGCCAATAACTTGTTTTTCCTCTTACCACTGGCTGGTGGTACCTGATGTCCTGCTGACCTGTGATCACATAGCGTGTTAATCCCGTTTCACACCAGTGTAAATGACCACATAAGCTTGTGGTGAACCACAGACATGTTATTATATGGAAACAGTGTTCTCATGCTCCACAGCTTACTGTTCTTTAAGAATTCAAAGCTGTCCATGGAAATATGCGTGTAACATAAGAGTCCATTTATCTACAAGAAAAAATTAAAATATTTGCTTGTTCTATTCCTGTAAGCAATGCGTTCTTTTCACAGTTGGTGTGATATGTCTTATTATTCATCTTTTTGATTGCCTTCTTCCTATATTTTCATATCGACTCCAAATTCTTATATTCCCTCCTACCTTTTTTCTCTGAAGACTGTAATAATTTCTGGGACAAGTGGCCATATTAAATTCATATGCCTTTCCAAATAGTACCATATCCTGCAATCAGATACATTATGGGTCACTCAAGGTGAGTCAGGAAATAGAATTTGCCATGAAGCTGTTTACATATGTATGCATACAAATGACAAATACAGAACATAATGTCAAAAAGGAAGAAAATGTAATCAAGAATTTATATAGTGGCATTACCATTCAAGTGGAAAAAAGCCTCTGTAAAATGATGAAGTCACCCTGGATCTGTCAGTTAAAACCAAATGCCAGTGTAAGTGATTACCACTAATATTACATCTAGAAAAGTAACATCTATACAAGCAACAATTTTTTTAGAATAGATATTTCTTGGTATTGAAAAGAACAATACTTCCCTCTTGCTTTGCCTTTCTCCTTGAAGGTGCTTTCTTTTTATGAGGAAGTTCAATGTGAATTGGAACAGATACAAGCACTGGGTTTGAATTCAATTATATCCTGATTTTCCTTTTAAGGCATGACCTGTAATCCCATAATGTTGTGCATGCCTACAAGTTTAGGATTTTAACCAGAGCAACTGTGAGATCTACTTTAGGTCCCCAGCGCTCTTTGATCATTTTTATTTATGCAATTTAAGTTACTGAGTACCCCACTGTGGCACAACTTGCATCCCAGTGTTTTGCTGCCATGAAAACACAGAATAAACAAATAAAAAGCCTATGGTTCAACAAAGTCCAAATACATTGTTTAAAATTCTAGGGTTAAATGATAGGATGAATATCAATGTCGAAGACACATAGATGAAAGCAAGATAAAGCTTTCTGCAAGTAACTCATTTGTGCCGCTGCTTTCCTGGTGTCCTTTTTGCTGTGCACATACACACGCATATGCACACAGCCAAGCACAGTGCCATCGTGTTGGGAGTTCAGCAACACTCACTCCAAAAGCATGTAAAGTGGACAGCGCAGCGCTTTCTCCAAAGGCAGAGCTGCAGAGGGAGGGATAGGATTGGGACCAAGATGCACGGGTAATCAAAGAGGTACTGTCCATCCAGGGCTCTTGCTATGAATATATTTCCACTGCACAAGGCAGGGTAGCGTTGAGACAACAAAGCTGAAGGTCAGCTTCCTACTTCTAATGCAACTGCAGCAGTCTGGAGCTTAAAATGGTCTAATTTATCTTGCTTCTAATAACATGAGAAAATTTTCCAGCTATGAACCAGAAAGGAGTATGAAGAACTATCCCATTCTTCTCAGCTAACTGTTTAGGGAATATTCTAGGTTCAGCTCCTGTGATCACAATTATTTGGCATGTACCAGTCTGACTGAGAGCAAAACCAGTAGCTGTGATAGCTTAACTGCACTGAGAATGAAGAATCTTCCACAAAAAAGGTCAAATGAAAACAAAACAACACCCCAAGAAAAATACAAGAAAAGGAAGTACCAATGTTACACTGATCCCTCAATTTTGGAGGAGATATTTGAAAGAATTCATGATAACATACAAATATTTTTATGTATCTTGAGAAAGGAACTAACTATCAGCCTCTTGCTGCACAGGCTGTCAAGCCCGCAGGGACGGGCTGCCTCTGGATTCTGATGGTTTTTGTTTGGGTTTTTTTTTTTTTTTTTAAAGAGGGTAATGTTTATTTGAGGACTGTTTCTAGTGAATTGCAGGTCTTGTGTATGTTAAACAGTGGAGCCTGCCATCCAGTGAAAAGGTCTTTTGAATAGCTGGATCCTTTCTAACCATTGAGTACTTTTGTCTAAATAAGTATTCCCAGTAGTAAATAACACTGATCTACAGCACATCTGCAAAATCCAGTTGTGCTTCCTTTACAGGCTGTCCATTTGTGCTAAGGTGTGTGCTGCCAGTGTACTGTGCACAAACATTTAGTGAGCACAAAATTTATATCAATAGGCTCATCTGACCTCTTGATCTAAACTGACTGGACCCTGGTGTTTTGAGGTTAGAGGTGTTTGAATTAATGGCCTGTGCAACAGAGTTGAGGAACTTCAACAATTTAAATCTGCAGAAACATTCCACCAACCTTTTACAAACATAAATCAAAGTAGCTCAAACTCTTAATAGTATTGACAGGATTTTCAAGTATATCTGGAGGGACCTAAGCTTCCATATCCCTTTGGCATTCAGATGGATCTCTGTTTCCTAAAATCCTGGCTAAATTATTCTGCCCATGACTTTAACTCACGTGGCTTAAAATTCATGAATTTGCATGAACTTAGTGGATTTCAAATGCAGAAGGACACAACCGCATCTACTGGGAACTTCTGCATAACCCGTGCCATAGAACTTCATCCATTTATTCCTCTATGCAAATTACTCATATTTAACGAATGTATGGCTTTCAACTATGTGTTAGAAGATATCAATTGATGGAAAGTCTGTACCTTTCCTAGGCAGTGTAATTAGGTGGTGTATTTTCATTGCTTTTTTACTGTTTAAAAACAAAAAAGTATTTCATTTAAATTTATAGTAGACTAGCTTTAATTTCCAGACACTTCCAGCAATGACTTTCTCCATGAGATGAAAGACTTCCCTTTTAGATTTTTTTATCCCTATGAAGAACATACACAATATATAAATACACAATGTGAGTAATGATTTCTTCCTTTTGATAAAAAAAAAAAAAAAATCATCCTCTTACTCAGAGGTTTTCTTTTTCCAGTTTCTATGTCACTTTTTCTGTTCTTATAAGCTTTTTTCATACCTTTTTTCAAACTGTAGGCACCGAACCTGAAGGAACCCTTCTAGTATCAGTCTTGACAATGTCACATATAACACCTCCGTACTGAGAAATGCTTCTCTATTAAAAGTCAATAATTGACTATGAAGCCTTTTGCTCCCTTACTTTGCAAATGAAAAGGAATTCAGCCTGTAATAAATAGGGAGTTTGTTAGCTGGCATAAGTGCAATGAATTATAAGAGGTAATAAATATTATGATTCACCTTTAACCTGTAAGAGAGCATTTAGCTTTTGTCTTCTGGGCTAATAAACATTGTCTTGTCAGTCTGCAACATGTGTAGATAACATACCGATGTTGTTGTGACACTAGGTGTCTTGATACTTGTATGACTAACTTGCAGAAGCATGACAACCATGGTAAGGCTGTCAATGATGCTGTAATATGTACTTATCAGTGCTTAGGTTACCCCCAAATTAAAGGAAGGTACGTGACCATACCTTTTGTATGAGTATATGAATATATTATTTAAAAGACAAAATTTTGGACGGCTGTTTCTTTGGAGCTTTTTCTCTAAGACAAGATCTACAGTATCTTTCACTTACCATGTTGCTGCGAAACCATGAACATGTGAAAAGAAATTACTGGTAAATTTTGTTATAATGAAAGAACTTCTCAAGATTTTAGCAGTATGCGACAGTTAATTCACATCTTGTCTAGTTTCTGCTGTGCAAATGTTCAACACCCCAGTAATAACTTCTGATATCAAGTGACTACTCATAAGGACAAGCTTAAAAAAGGAACAGATGTATAACTGGTCATGTCTCTTACCTGGCAGTCAACCCCAAGGATTTCATTAGCCCAATTTATCTCAGCCTCCCACAGGCAGCTCATGTTGAACTGTTTCAGTTCTGCTATGAACTCTAGCTTTTTTTCTACAATGATAATTTTCTAGGATACAGTTGCAAATGCTAGAGATATACCCTCTAGTTCAGAGTCTCTGTGACCTTGTTTCTTTGACTACATTAGGACTCATTTAATGACAGGGTCTTATGTAGTCAACATTTTCAATTGCTTGGAATGAACACCTAGCCATCATTATTTGATACTCTACAAATCCATACGCCATTTGAAAAGCAGTGATTTGATATTTATTTCCAGACCACTGAGGGGAATATTGAACAAGGTCAGGTCTAATACTAATGACTGCAAAACAGTGCTAGGAGCATCCCTGCTCAGAAATGGTTCCCCTTTGACAACTACTTTGAGAACAGTTATTTAGCCAGTGCCTTATCCATTTGACATGCTCTTTATTGATATTATGAAGAGTTCATTTTACATTCAAAAATCCATGACAAAAAGTCAAATTCCTTACAGAAGTCTTAAGTATCTTACATCCATACATCAAGAAGGAAAACATCAGCAAGCTGGTATAACTCCAGTGCTTTGGAAAACTGAATACTGCAGAATTATAAATTTTTAACAAAAGACAGAGTCCTTACTTAGTGCCATAATTGTGGAAAGAAGCATTCATAGCCAGTATAGGTTCAGTTGAACCCAGATTTCAGTTTTATTTGTGACAGAGTTCTGTAATGGATCACTGTGATTCAATTATCATTTCCTTTCTTTGGTTTTATAAAGTTCCTCAGGCTTAAAAAAAAGGCTCTGCCAGTGAAAAATCATTGTAACCTTTCTCTGGCTGCATGTGTTAGTTATGTGTGGAAGTAAAAGTATGAAAAAATGAAATCAAGACATTAGAAATTAACCTGAGAAACCTGAATCTTGCAAATTGTTAGAGAGATTACTTGGAAAATCTGATCTTCTCAGTGAAGCCAGCTGTTTAAATCCACCTCATTAATGTTTTCTGCATTGGCACTTTTTTCCCCCAGTGGTGAGACTCAATCAGCATTAAACATAGTTATCTAGGATTGTTGTTCACATTCTCTAACATAGTGTGGCACTTAAGTATCTGGTTAATCTTCTAGGTACCAGCTAAAGACAAATCCTATGATTAAATTGTAGAATCAGAGAATGGTTAGAGTTGGAAGAGACCTTAAAGATCATCTAGTTCCAAACCCCTGGCATGGGCAGGGACACCTTGCACTGGACCAGGTTGCTCAAAGCCCCATCCAACCTGTCCTTGAACACTTCCAAGGGTGGGGTATCCACAACTTCTCTGGGCAACCTGTTGCAGTGTCTCACCACACTCACAGTAAAGAATTTCTTCCTAATATCTAATCTAAATCTACCCTCTTCGAGTTCAAAAAAGTTACCCCTTATCCTATCACTACACTCCCTGATAAAGAGTCCCTCCCCTTCTTTCCTGTAGGCCCCGTTTAGGCACTGGAAAGTCGCTATAAGGTCTCCCTGGAACCTTCTCTTCTCCAGGCTGAATAACCCCAACTCTCTTAGCCTGTCTTCATAAGAGAGGTGCTCCATCCCTCTGATCATCTTTGTGTCCCTCCTTTAGACTTGCTCCAACAGGTCCCTGTCTTTCTTATGTTGGATGCCCCAGAGCTGGACACAGCACTCCAGTGGAGTAGAGGGGGAGAAACAACTCCCTTGACCTGCAGGCCACACTTCTTTTGATGAAGCCCAGGATGCAGTTGGCTTTCTGGTCTGCAAATGCACATTGCCAGGTCACGTTGAGCTTCTCATCAACCAACACCCCCAAGTCCTTCTCAGGGCTGTTCTCAATGTATTCTCTGCCCAGTTCAGGATTGCCTTGGCCCACGTGCAGGACCTTGCACTTGGTCTTGTTGAACTCCATGAGGTTCACATAGGCCCACCTCTCAAACCTGTCCAGGTCCCTCTGGATGGCATCCCTTCCCTCCAGCGTGCCAACCACTCCACACAGCTTGGTGTCATTAGCAAGCTTGCTGAGGGTGCACTCAATGCCACTGTCCCTGTCGCTGACAAAGATGTTAAATAATACCAGTCCCAGTACCAACGCCTAAGGAACACCACTCATCACTGCTTGCCACTTGGACATCAAGCCATTGACCACGATCTTTTGAGTGTGGCCATACAGACAGTTCCTTATCCACTGAATGGTCCCTCAAATCCATGTCTCTCCAATGTCATGCAGGACAGCGTCAAATGCTTCACACAAGTCCAGGTAAATGATGTCAGTTGCTCTTCCCTTATCCACCAATGCTTTAACACCATCATAGAAGGACACCAAATTCGTCAGGCACAGTTTGCCCTTAATGAAGCCATGTTGGCTGTCACCTGTCACCTCCTTATGTTACAGTCTGGGGAGGTGACTGTTTTCCCCCGGTACTTGATATTACAAGGTCTCCTTAAAGTGCTCCTGAGAGCTTCTTAAAAGCAGACTTGTGTATTATTATTTCATATTATGTTACAATGCATAGTCCCAGGAATAGCTGTCAGGCATAACCCAGGTGATAGGGTGAAGTAAATAGTGACTTTGAGTTGTTTTCACATACGACCTAAGAAAGAACTTATCCAATTTAGTTAAAAGATCATTCCTGTCCACTCAGACCTCTCAATGCAGAAGTAGTTACAATTCGTACTTAAGTCAAAGATTGCATAGATTTAAATACCAAATAAGAAAAACAAAGAAAAAAGAGTTTTTTAAATGAACGTTTTGCATCTACAATGAATAGCAGCTCTGCCACTGAATGTTACCAGAGATTTATCCAGGTAAAACATGTGCATTTGCTGCTAGGTAGCATGATAATGATTTTTATTTCCAGAAAGACTGAAGATCAAAGGGAGCCAGCCTGGACTAGTAAGCTTGGATGGTGGAACTGTCAGTTGAAAGACATTTTCTGTTCACATCTATTACGACAGAAAGGCTGAGACTATCTTGGAATTACAGCTTCTGGAAAAGAAAAGTGGAAAGGTGCTGCATTCCTGCATCACTGCTTTTCCACCCTAAGTCTGTTGTGCCATCCTTATGACACTCACTGATCCAGTTCTATCAATGGATTAGCACTTTAATCAAACAAAAATGGAGAAACACATTTCACTGTATTTCAGATTTCAGTGAGGGGGCAGAAGATGAGCATTTGAACTAGGAGAAAGTGAGTGACTGACTACAAGCATAAGTAATTCTTGTGTCAAGGCTTTGACAAGTCGTTTGTTGGAAAACCTATTTTACTGATTGCAGTCTACACTTAATACATGTGCCATCCAGGGATGTGTCAGCTCCCTTGCAGCATACCAATTAATGGCAGTCACTGGTGGTGAAAGTAGCTCTTTTAATCTTATTAAAAAAGTTGCATACAATGTAATTTCCTTTGTGGGAACATCTGAATGTGTTTTATCCATTGAAAAAAGAAAAACGCCATATTTGAGCAAACTAGACAAAAACCTGCCAGGCTTCCTTTGCCTTTTGACTAGTTGTCTTTTGCTTTCTGATAGAGTTAACACTTTTAAAATCTGATCAATAGCAAAGCAGTTTGGGTACTAGTATCCCTCCTATTCACATTTTAATACTATTGATGGTTTCAATTTAATTGAATTTTGCCTTGATAACCCTTGAAATATTTCACATGGAAGTCAGAGATCCTTAAATAGAATGCTTCAGTCTGTTAGACGGAGGCTTTTTCGTACTCTTCTTGATTTTTAATGACATGCATGAAAAACATATGCGTTATCTTTGATCCAGAATTTAGACACCTACTTGCACTTGCACAGTTGCTACAAAAACCTATGCTTCAGTCCTATCTAACCCTCTCAGTATGACCCTCTCGGTCTGTGGAGTGGCTTAGATCTTGATTCTTCTAAATTCCTTGGAGACCACATCTACAATATGAGTATTGGAACAGAAATTCTCCTCTGCTATGACCTTTTACAAAAGAGAGAGTATTGTTCCAGTAATTGCAGTAAAAACTTCAATGAGTAGCTCACACCCTTGGTCTGGCTTGCAAGTATTTATTTTTCTTGTTCAGGCTGATGTTCAAGAGACTCAACATCTCTGTCCTTGGAGCTGTTCAAGATGTCAAGATGTTCAAGAGCTGGACAAGGCTCTGAGCAACCTAATCTGATTTAAAATACAGAGGATTAGACTAGGTGGCCTGCAACCTAAATGAGTCTACAATTACTAAATGATTTGGAGGATACTTTGAACACTAAAATCTATCAGTCAAACAAGTTGTGGTGATTGCTATAATGTTTCTTTGAGGTTCTGAGGTCTTTTTCTTTGGTGAAATTATCCTTTTATTGAGGTCAATTAACTTTTTAACCTGATTTCACCAGGAGCAGACAATCACAAAAACTTTTTTGAAAATGCTTCCTGTAGAGTTGAACTGTTTCTTCCACTAATATGATTCCCGGCAAGACGGACATGTAACGAATTATTCTTTCTCCTTGTTCTTTAAAGACTATTAACATTTGTAGACTGGCATTATGCAGCTTTCCCTCAAAATCCAGAAACAACAAAATATTAAAAAGTGCTATAACCTGTAACCTTTCCTGATCAATCTATCCCTAAAACCCAGCAGTAACTTTTATTTGGCCTTGGTCATGCACTCTGCCATTTCTCCCATTCTCTTCCAAGAAGAACAATTTGAGCACATGTATAGTGTTATGGATGCAGTTCACCACCACACAGTGCATAGTGGCGACACCCAAACATTATTCCATTTTAACTCCCTGTGGCAGTTTAACCCAGCAGGCAGCCAAACACCACACAGCCGTTCGCTCACTCCCCCCATAGTGGGATGGGGGAGAAAATTGGAAAAAAAGTAAAAGTCATGGGTTGAGACAAAGACAGTTTAATAGGACAGAAAAGGAAAGGAAAATAACAAGAATGATAAAAGAATATACAAAACAAGTGAGGCACAATGCGATTGCTCACCACCTGCTGACCAGAGGCCAGCCAGCCCCCAAGCAGTGGCCACCACAACCCGGCCAGCTTCCCCCAGCTTTATATGTTGAGCATGATGTCACACAGTATGAAATATCCCTTTGCCCAGTTGTGGTCCGCTGTCCCAGCTGTGTCCCCTCCCAGATTCTTGAGCACTCCCAGCCTATTCACTAGCAGGCCAGTATGAGAAGCTGAAGAGTCCTTGTCTTAGTATAAACACTGCTCAGCAACAACCAAAACATCAGTGTGTTATCAACATTATTCTCACCCTAAAAAACACTGCACTATACCAGCTACTAGGAAGAAAATTAACTCTATCCCAGCCGAAATCCCAGGACACCCCCTCCTTTCCCTTATATATTAGTAACGTCATGCAAGCCCAAATACTAGTATTAATTAAGCCCACATAGTAGCATTAGGTTCTTTACTAATGGGGCAAACAGTTGTGTTACACCTGCCATGATCTTACTGGTAGTAAAAGACGGAGTGGCAGAATGCTTGATTGTACACTGATGAAGTTAGTAGGCTTTTTGGCACTGAAATGGCAACCAGAGAAAATTTTGCTATTCCCACTTGCAATACTTCTTTGGCTATGTGACTGAAAAGATATTGTTGATTGCTTCATTTTATTGCAAGCTAAAATGAGATGCCCACTCTTCTGAGGTTGCTGTTAACATTCTTGTTTCTGTTACCTTTTGAAAACATATGGAATTTTATTTTATGGAATAATATTTGAAATGGCTGTGCAGGATGAGACCTGTGGCCCATGCAATCTTTCAGAATCATCATTTCCATAGGCCATTAACAGGTGCTTCAGGAAAGGAAGAAGAAACTGGTACTAAGCAGGTATGTTATAAATTGTCCACCGGTTGCATTTCTTCCTAATTCTTGTTAATATTTTTTTCAAGGTGAGTTAGAATTTGTTTAATCACAAGTTTTTCCTAATCTCTACACATCCATTGGTATTTAGCTTTTGTCCACTTCTGTGTTCACAATGACAGCTGTGTGAAGTCTTCCAATCCTGTTTTAAATAGCTTTCAGACTCTTTTGATGGTGCACCTTGTAAAGAATTCAAGCCAAACTTCATAAGCAGTTGGTTTCTTCTGAAGTGAAAAAAAGACACCCATTTAAAGGCTTTATTTATACCTCCTTGGAAGCTGTCAGGCTGTGTGTAAAGGAATTTATAGGCTATAACTATACATATCTATAAAATAAAACAGGTCACATCCTCTGCTCTGGATCTGAGAGCAAATAGCTTGCATGTATGTGGATATATTTCTTTCTCCCCTAAACCAGGGTGAACTTTTGGAAATAATCTCAGATCACTTCTGCCCTCCAAGCTGTCCTGTGACATTGCTTGTTAATATGATATTGGAATTGGTCACAACTAAGGCAAGTATTAAGAGTAGTAGGAACTAAACAGTATGGACTATCACAATCCATCACACAATTTGTCATTATTTAGTTTATTATTAAATAAATAAATACATAAAATAAGGCGAGCCACAGAATCTCTTTAGAGATTTGTTCCTATTAGGTCAAAATACTGCGCTCACTGGTATTTTGGTCCAGCAGCCATGTTTGAGGTACAGTATGCACTGTTGCAGACCTGCAAGTATTGTTACAGGCCAGGAAGGAGCTACAGCAGTGGCTTTCAATCACACAGAATTACTGGCTCAGCTCCAGAAACTTCTGAAATGTTGGATCTGACCTAAAGCTTCCCAAGTGTTTCAAACTAACACTGGGAGAATGTAACCATATACCCATCCTAAGAGATGTACTAAACTCAGAGTATTTCCAACAATTTTTTCAAGGTTAAAAAAAGTAAAAATCAATGGTTCGCATTTGCGTCTAAAGACTGTTCATAATAAAGGATTAATTGTAATCTACATTTAAAAGGACAGAATCTAGTGTTTGGTAAATATCTATTCAGTTTTACCAATGTTCGATATCTTCTATTTTACAAAGCAGGCATACTGTTAACAGAGTTTGTTCCATAATGAAGGGTCTGAATGTTGACACTGCTAATGAGAGACTTTGTTTTAATTTTTGTGTTTAAGCAGCTATTTTGTTCAGTGCTGAATCACCATGCAACCTAGGGTAATTTAAGTCATGCATTGTGTGCTCTGGTTCTCTGCCAAGTGACAGCAACAACACTACTTCATGGGAGAGTGAATTTGATGTTTACAGTTCAGCGAGAAAAGGTAGCAAGGTTCCAGTTGAGGGATAAATTCTATTCATTCTATTAAGGAGTCATAGCTTCATTGAAAGAAGATTAAGATATTCTTAAACAAGTGCAAGAATGGGGAATGAACTTTTTTCATAGCAAAAAAATTCTCTTACAAACAGCTTAGGAGCCTCATTCATTATCCATCGTGAGCAGAAGTGACTGGAGCACCTTCTCAATGCTCTTCTGTAAAGGAGCTTATGAGACAGAGAGCGTGGGCTGCTGGCTTGGCTTTCTGTGTAACAGTTCCGCATTGCAGAAGTACAGCTGAAAATATCTAGGTATTGCTATGATCACCGATCCTCTGCATGAGGAATGGCTCTTACTGAGGAAACAATAACAACAGTGGAAATGGGCCTTCCAAACTACCTGGAGAATCCATGGGCCTTTGACATAACCCAGAAAGAGAAATCATTGTGTCCAGGAAGAACCAGACCACTCTTCTGTATTTTCTAATGTAGAAAATTCATTACCGTTGTTTTTAAATTATACGTTACTGAGGTTTTGGACAGAATTATTTCTATTTTTCTGGGTGTATTGTAGACTAGTTTTTTACAACAGTTACCAATTTGTTTACAGACACAGATAATTTTGATCATGGTTCATACATTAAGAACTCTTTTACTAATAGAAAGGGAGGGAGGGGCAAAAAGAATAAAATGTGGACCAGTTTAAGCTTTTTGGCCGTATTAATTATTTTTGGGGTTTGCAAGAACACATTTGCATCTCCCAAAGCATTTTCCACTATGTCAGTGTATAGTGGAAGTGCTGGGATTTTCTATAGTGAGCTTTTCAGATTTGTGATTCTTTTAATAGATGTGAAAACCAAAATAATTTATGTTTCCCTTACAGTTGCTATAAACGTAATAATGTTTTAAGAAATTACACAAAAAGTAGACATGTATATATAACAGTGATAAGTTACATGAGCTGCTATGTACATGTTCCCAGAGGGTGGCATTCACTTAAAGATAAAGACAGGCAGAGCGGGAAGATAATATTCTTTGCTTCATAGTATAATATAATATATATAATATACATAACAGACATATACATATTTATAAACACATGCAATATGTGTGCACATGCTTGTTTTTGTTTGTATATACCTATATTAATATATGTGTATGAACCATGATAAAAAATATCTGTGTCTATATTTTTTCAGTGGTGCCCAGTGATAGGACGAGGGGTAATGGGCACATGCTTGAACATAGGAAGTTCCATCTTAACATGAGGAGGAACTTCTTTACTTTGAGGGTGGCAGAGCACTGGAACAGGCTGCCCAGAGAGGTTGTGGAGTCTCCCACTCTGGAGACACTCAAAACCCGCCTGGACGCCGTCCTGTGCAACCTGCTGTAGGTGACCCTGCTCTGGCGGGGGGGTTGGACTAGATGATCTCCAGAGGTCCCTTCCAACCCTGACCATTCTGTGATTCTGTGTAATATCTATTCATAGACAAACGTATCTACAAATATAATAATATATAATAATGTATGATAACAGTATAGTATATATCATATAACTTATATTACCATCTATAACAAAATGTATTATATGTAATAGTAACATATAACAATATAAAATATTTTTTATATATATATAACACACATACATATATTTTTTTTTTTTTTTTTTGGAAGTCTGCAGTTCCTTTTTATGGTCCCCAAAACCAGTGAAGGTCATAGAAGGAAATTACAGGTAACCAAAATCCCCAGGAGCCCAAGGTCTATAACCTTCAACCTCCTTGTGAATATCTGTTATTCCAGAGGGCTAATTTCCATGTTGTGTAAAGCTGGCTCACACTGAAGAGTGTACTACATGTGGAAATGAACTGTGGAGCACAGGACGACAACTTTCCTCTGAAGAGTAGCAGTGTTTCATTTGTTTCGAAATATTTTAAGAATGTCTGCAGGTAATATGCAAACTAAAGCCAAGACAGTGAGATATTGGAAACATTCTTGGAGGTTTTTTTAGAGATATCAAAGTTTTCAGAGGAAATTGGAAATGCAGAGGACAATATTGCTTCTACCTATTCTTAATTTGTTCTTTTTTTGAAGTGCACTTGCAGTGACCTTGAATATACTTTCTCTGAGCACATACAAAACAAACTGATTCACAGAACTGAAACAATTAAACAATTAAAATTTTGAATGTGATCTTTCTAGATGTCTAGAGCAGGTGTGATACCTTAGAAATATCCTCCATGCTGGCTGCATCCTCCTAACGGCTACAGAAGACATCTGTCCACTTCCATGGAGAGCCACTACAGTCAGTTCCAAACACTCCAAACATGACATACACCTTCAAACTCATGGGCAATCACAGATTTGCTTAACTTTACATGCTCTGAACATCTTGATTGACAATAGCAGAACTATTCCCAGTGCGTAAAGTGAGGCATGTCCACAAAATCTTGGCAGGATTTGGGCTTAAGACATTAAGTTTTCATTGTGCTCTGTAGAAGACTGATGGAGGAGTTAATTTGACTGGTGCCAGCATCCTTTTTGCTAAAAGGGTGCACCCTAATGACTGCAAAACGTGACGTGACTATTCCAGAAATCTTGAAAATACATTGAAGGAGTGAGAACAGCAGATTTCTCATTTGCATACTGTATATATTCTGCAGTGGGTAGTTACTGATGGCTTTTTGCTGCTCTACTAGCCTTTTCAATATGTAAAATGTTGAGTATCGGTGAGCTGGCATTTCCTACTTTAATTGGCACATGGATAGACTGTTTCTCTCTAGCAGTTCCAGAAGATTGTTATAGGACTGAGTTGAGTAAAATGGGTGCAGATATTTCAGTAAATGCAGAAATTGCTAGCACCATCTATTGGTAAAAAATATTAAAAAATAAAACTATTTTCAAAAAAATATGCATGTACTCAAATTAGAGTCTGATTGAATAAATGAGTGCTCTTGTTTTAATTATTTTAAATGTCATTAAAATATATGTAAATATATCTTTTTATAACCAGACATTTTGTCTAGGGTTTGCATCTTATTGAAGGCACTTGTGACTTTAAAAATGTTCATTTTGTATAAAGTCCTGATGAGTCTCTGAAAAAAGCATTCTTTCCCTTTCCTGGGAAAGGCTCACCAGGCTGAGAAACTGGATGGAATCTTGGCTGTAACACAGGTTTAAAAAAATAATTAAATCACAGTGTTACTCTACAGAGAATCTGTTGGATTTGACTAGCATTTATATTTTATTATTTAAATGTTTTTATTTTCTGCAACAAATATGACAACAGACACCAAGAATGAAAGGAGTTCACTACCTGTAGGAACTGAAGAAAGGATTTTTGAGGAATAGTTGGCTTTAAATTAAAGAGAGCACTGTCACAACATGATCATCTAGCCCATACATGAACAAGCTCACGCTCTTATGGTTTTCACACATCGACTCAACTGCAGTGGTAATAAAACTAAATGAAGGACTTGACAGGCTTGACAGGTAAGACACATGTTGATCTGCTCTTGATATGATGGTATATTGACTTCTGTGTGATCTTTAAGAAAAGCAGACACACAAAGTACAGCATGTTACAAATGAGATTTCCAATGGTTGAAGCAGAGTTTTGGAAAAAGTATCTATAGACCTCTTACACTGTTGTATGTCACTGCTTCCTTTGGTTCGTGACCTCAGAACTTTTTATTTTTAAATCAAGTATGACTGCTATATGACTTTGGTATTGTGAATACTGGATAAAAATGATTGTAAATATGGTGGAATGTCCACAGCTACATTTTTTTTTATCCTCTCATATTTTACACAAGAGCATATGGAGGTTACACACAAGGTAATGTGTAGTGGTAACATAGTGAGAGATTTGATGGCAGTGACTTCTTTTCTTTCTGATGTATGGTTTATCTCAGCATGAGGTGTTCTGTGTTTCCCTATTTTGGCTAGTCTTAAATTCATCCTGGTAAAGTCACTTTCAGAAAGTGGTTCTTCCCTTGTGGGATTGCCAAAATAACTGGTAGGGCCCCAAGTTGAGGCTAAAGATAATATTTGATTGTTTTTATGAAGCATTTAATTATGTCTGAAATTCTGATTGAAGGTCAGGATGCATGGGAGCATAGAAGTACTCAGGCTAAGTTTTTAATATATTGCCAGTTATAGTAATCACCAGGGAAGCTGAAGCAAGAAGCTATTCTGATTCCAAGTGTAAGAATGAGTAGGATGCATTAATTTCTTCACCTTGAACCTAATGTGCCTCAGCAGTTCTTTCCTTTCCTCAAGAAAATAATTCCAAAGTCTCTAATTTAGCAAGTGTTGGCTGAAAATTTTCAAAAGATATTTACAAGGGGTGCATTCCTTCTTGGGAATTATCCAAGGGGACTTAAAGGATGTGTGGAGTAAAGGAAGAAGGGAGGCTCCGGGCATTGTGTCAGTTCCTATGCCACCGAGTGGAGGCGGAGGTGCTGTACAGAATACATCCTTTGGGGACCAGGTCATCTTCAACAATTTCTGCTTTTGCATCCTCATTCACTGCCTCTCACATGCTAGCTGCTTCTTTGGCAATGCTGTGATGGGGATGACAAATGAAGTAGCTTAAAAAAAATCCTAGAAACAAAGCAATTACTTTCATCCCATCACTATTTGTAGGGTGGACTGGCTGACAGGGTGACCCTGGAAATAGCTAGAGCAGATCAGGTGAAGAGGAACAGGGTCACAGACAAAGGAAAGGTACCCTTATGACTTTTCCATTGAAGTCTATGTCTTCTGGAGTCACATGATCGTTTATTTTAAAGGCAGAAGACTGGGAATGTTGTAACAGGGCTAAAGTGTTCCCAAAATCTAAGACAGACAATGGCTAAACTGTGTCCTGGTCTTTTGCTTTAATCACACGTTCTGTGTTTTCTTAGTGAAACAAAACATCTATAAATGGGTTTATTTGTGGATGAAATCCAAGCTATCCTCCTCACCTCAGAAAAATGTGTATTCAAACACGTATTTTATCTGCTGGATGACAGTTGATCTCTGCTGGGGTGAGAGTAATCACCATGGACACAGCAAAACATGCAAGAATTCCCAAGCTAGCTCCAAAAGAATTACTAATAAGACAAGGAGAGCCTCATTAGCAAGGTCTAGTCCTTAGTACAGCCAAATAGGTTGTGTGAGTACTGTGCTAGTATGGGTAGCACATTTATTAATGCATAACTTTGTGTGGTACACATCCCATGAAACAACCAAACTCTGCCACATGCCACAGCCTTGACAGAGAAAACCAACATCAAGTTCACCTCCTGGAATTTCAGCCAGTGCAAGTGGAAAGAGGAAGGAAATTGGCATTTTCTATGTGATTTCTAGCTGGTACTGGCTTCAGAAGTCCTGTGTGAAAGTACTTATGCTATACAAATAGTGTCCCAGCTCCCAGAGGGAGCTTTGGGTCAGCTGTCATGTACTTTCCCCTAAGATCAGGAAAGGAAACCTGAATATAATAAAGCCTAGCATATGATAGTTTATATTCATTATGGAAATATTTGTATCATGTTCCCTTGCAGAAAGCATTATTTTTCATTTTTTATCGCTAAGCTGGCTTCAGACTTGAAGAAAGCTGTAGCTAGAGGGGGTCCTCTTTAGAAGACATTTCAAAAATCCTGAAACAAAAATAAACTATGGAAAATAATGAGCTTTTGATCCTGGATCTCAGTAAACCTTATGGGGAAACTTTTTTGCAACACTGTAATCAAATGAGAATGTTGTTTTCCCTTCTGAGAATCAATATCTCCTTGTTTATCACTGGATAAGACTCAGCAGTTGGTTACAGTCCTCATTGACCTTTTTTTTGCTACATCATCTTCCCCCCTCAAAAATCTGTGCAGCTGCATCATTTGCTAAAAGAATTGTCAACCAAATAAGTGAGATTGAAAAGCTCTTTGTTGCCTCTCAAGTCTTCTTGCTGTGCATAAGCGCTGTCATTGCCCTGCTCTACTTTCTGTGTTGCAGGCAAAACAGGCTTTGTAATAAATCTTTTCAATCCAAACTAGCTGCTTCCTACTGCTACAAGAAGATCAAATCTTGTTTTCTTGATATAAAAGGTTCAGAGATTAGAAATTTTGATTTTTTGACTGTCAACAATATAAATCACATTTCATAAAATAAAAGAAGCTGGGACATCTTAATCAGTTATTTGCATCCCATAAGCCAACTGTAGGCAAAATTCAAAAAGTTCCATGTGAGAAATCACACAGTAATACTTTGACCCAGATTGGGTCAAACAAATTGGTTAGGCTTAAAATAGGAATTAGTCTTGATTTTAGTCACAAAGACAAAATTACATATATAGCAATCTAATTATTGTTATTATTATTGTTATTAAATTTTTAATGGGAAGTCATCATTTCTCAAAGGACATTTATGGATTGTACAATCTTCCAAATGCCCTGTGACTGCTTAACTGCCTCCCTGCTGCCCTCTGATCTGTCATGAAAACATTGTTTGGTTTATTCTGATATGGAACAGGAAAAAGAAATCTCTAGCTTTTGCAAAACAATAAATTAGTATTGCACCTAGTTCCAATTTTTTTCCTCTTGCTGAAAGTCATCGTAATAACTAGATATTGCCTCCCTAGTAAGACAGAAAACTGAAATTGAACCATTTAGTGGTTGCAAAATAATTTCACAATCACTCTGCTAAATCACTAGAAAAGACAAAATCACATCAGTGTTGCACAGTAAGAGAAAAAATATTAATGCAATGTATATACTAGATTAATGAGATAAGCCATGGCAGTAAAGCTTTTCAGTGGGGACTCTAATATGGTTGAGGGAACTCTTTCATCCAAAGTCCTATTTTCAAGCTCTTATCCATTTGCAGAGTATTGCCTTATGGAGTGAAATTTATCAGGCTGACCCTGCATTCAAAAGGTAGACTATTTTGCATAAGGAAAGCTTGGCGATATTCTCCTTTATTGTTTATGAGAAGACAGATATTTCTTCATGGTGTTCACATATTTCAATCCTTCCCTCCTCGTGTGTGTTCTCTCTGTCGTGTCCCCCCCCCCTCCCCCCCCAGTTCCCCTCTCCTTTTTTTCCTTGTTGATAGCTCAAAAACTGTTTTGTTTTTAACAGAACAGAAAACATACTGTTTTCCCAGAGCACAGGTTGTGCTTGTCTATGTTACATACAAACAAAAAGGAAAATGAGGAATAAAGGACAAAAAGTACATTATTTTTCAGACTGATATAAGAGGCTGCTTCTGTAGTGACTCTGTGTGCAGAATATTCATTAAGAGCAAAGCGATACAGAATGCCCATACAAATGTCCACCCTGTTGGAATAAATATAGCTGGCATATAAACCTAAATGGACTGTTGATCTGGCTGTCATTTTTAAATGACCTTGATCTTAAATCTGCTCCCTTCTGTGGCCACTGCTGTGCCTGACATCTTCCATAATGACACTAGGTAAAGATCTATTGTTTCTCCAGAGCAAGTGGGCTTCATCGACAAAGAGGAATAGCTCCACTGGAGGTGACTTTCAAGTACAACGTACACACCAGTTTAACAGACTGGGATGTAATTCAGCTTGCTTTGCACACCAAGTCCCTGCCAAACTCACAGGGAGGGAAGAAAGACATTTCCCTGACAGCCTTTTACCTTCCTCCTTCCAGTCTCTGAGGTGGTTAGTATAATAGCCCAACTGCCCTGCTGTGGGAGTCTGTCCTAGCCTAGAGGCTGCCATGTTTCTACAGCACTTCCTAGAAGAACCACTGGAAACACGTGAGCTCCCAGAGATTTGTAAAGAAAGGTGTCTTGAAAGGGGGAAGGGAGGCAATATCAGGCCTGCCTGTGACAAGCTGTGGGATGACAGGCAATGTTTAGAGGGATGGGGTGTTAGCGAGGGCCCACAACATGTTGTTCTGAGACATGCTGGCTACACTACAGAGCACTTGAAGTCTTACAGAGATGAGACAGGAGATCCTGACATAACAGGAACCAAGAGGGATACACCAGTAAAATACCCCAAAGGAATTAAGGGACGTTCCTCTAAGAAGGTGACACAGCCAGCAGTGTAGCTGAAGTGCCTCTATACCAATGCACACAGCATGGGCAACAAACAGGAGGAGCTGGAAGCCACCATGCTGCTAGAAAGCTACAACCTGGTTGCCATTACTGAAACCTTTTGGGATGGATCCCGTGACTGATGTGCAGCTATTGATGGCTACAGGCTGTTCAGAAGGGATGTGTGAGGAAGGAGGGGTGGAGGCGTTGCCCTCTACATCAAGAAATGCATAGAGTGCGAAGAGCTGTCACTGAAGAATAGCTATAAGCAGCTTGAAAGCCTATGAGTAAGAATAAGCAACCAAAGCAACAAAGGGAACCTTGTGGCTGGTGTCTACTACAGGCTGCCTGATGAAAAGGAGCCTATTGACAAAGCCTTCTTACTCCAGCTACAGGAGGCACCACGCTCGCAGGCTCTCATCCTGCTGGGGACTTCAACCACCCTGATACCTGCTGGAAAAGTAGCACGGTGAGCTGTAGGTAATCCAGGACACTCCTGAAATTCATCAAAGATATAACTTCTTAAGCCAGGTAATAGCCCCACCAGAGGAGATGTGATACTGGACGTGATGGTCACCAACATAAGTGAACTAATTGGTGATGTCAAGATTGGAGGTAGCCTGGGCTGCAGTGGTCATGCAGTCCTGAGGGATATGGGTCAGGGGAAGAGTAAAGTCAGGACCCTGAATTTTAGGAAAACAAACTTCTAGATCTTCAAGGAGTTAGTGAATAGGACCCCCTGGGAAACTGCCCTCAGGGGGAAGGGAACAGAGCAGAGCCGGCAGATCGTTAAGGACATTTTCCTTAGAACATAAAAGTTCTCAATCCTCAGGTGTAAGAAACCAGGAAAGGAGGGCAATAGACTGGCATGGCTGAGTCAAGACCTGCTGGTCAAACTAAAGGGCAAGAAAGAGGCAAGATGCACAGGCTGTGGAAGCAGGGACAGGTATCCTAGGAAAAGTATAGGGAAGCTGCCTGGTTGTGTAGGGATAGGGTCAGGAAGGTCAAAGTGCAGCTGGAGCTGAATTTGGCAAGGGATGCAAAGAATAAGAAGGGCTTCTATAGGTATGTCAACCAGAAAAGAAAGGTCAAAGAAAGTGTACTCCCCTGATGAGCAAGATTGGTAAACTGGTAACAACAGATGAGGAGAAAGCTGAGGTACTCAACAATATTTTGCCTTAGTCTTCACTTGCAGCCTTTCTCCCCACACCCCTCAAGTGGATGGACCTCTGGGCAGCATCTGGGAGAGAAAAATCCCTCCCACTGTAAGAGAACAGGTTTGTGACCACCTGAGGAGCCTGAACATAGGTGGGTTTAGTACAAAAGCCACTCTCTATAATATTTGAAAAGTCATGGCAGTCAGGTGAAGTCCCTGGTGACTGGAAAAAGGGAAAAGTTGCACCCATTTTTAAAAAGGGTAGAAAGGAGGACCGTGGGAACCACCGACATATCAACCTCAACTCTGAGCCTGGGAAGATCATGGAATAGGTCCTCCTAGAAGCTATGCTAAGGCACATGGAGGACAGGGAGATGATTCAAGACAGCCATCATGGCTCCACAAAGGGCAAGTCCTACCTGATCAACTTAGTGGCTTTCTATGATGGAGTGACTACATCAGTGGACAGGGGAAGAGCTACAGATGTCGTCTATCTGGACTTCTGTAAGGCCTTTGACACGGTCCCCACAACATCCCGCTCTCTAAATTGGAGAGAGATGGATTTGATGGGTGGACTGTTCAGTGGATGAGGAATTGGTTGTATGGTCACATCCAGAGGGTATTAGCAAAAGGCTCCATGTGCAGGTGGAGGTCAGTGACAAGTGCTGTCCCTCAGGAGTCCATATTGGGACCAGTACTGTTCAATATCTTCATCAATGATATAGATAGTGGGATTGAGTGCATCCCTTAGCAAGTTTGTGGATGACAGCAAACTGAGTGGTGTGGTTGACACACCTGAGGGACAGGATGACTTCCAGAGGGACCTGGACAGGCTCAAGAAGTGGGCCCATGTGAACCTCATGAGGTTCAACACAACTAAGTGCAGGGCCCTGCACCTGGGTTGGGGCAATCCCAAACACAAAGACAGTCTGGGTAGAGAATGGGTTGAGAACAGCCCTGAGGAGAAGGACTTGGGGCTACTGGTGGATGAAAGATGGACATGAGCTGACAAAGCGTGCTTGCAGCCCAGAAAGCAAACTGCACCCTGGGCTGCATCAAAAGAAATGTGGCCAGCAGGTCGAGGGAGGTGATTCTGGCCCTCTGCTCTTGTTAGACTCCACCTGGAGCACTGTGTCCACCTCTGGAGTCGTTAGCAAAGGAAAGAGAGGGACCTGTTGGAGTGAGTCCAGAGGAGGGCCACAAAGATGATCAGAGGGCTGGAGCACCTCTCCTGTGAGGACAGGCTGAGAGAGTTGGGGTTGTTCAGCCTGGAGAAGATAAGGCTCCGGGACACCTTACTGTGGCCTTCTGATGCTTAAAGGTGGCCCACAGAAAAGATGGGGGCAAACGTTTTAGCAGGGCCTGTTGTGGTAGGACAAGGGGTAATTGCTTTAAACAAAAAGAGGGAAGATTTAGTCTAGATATATGGAAGATTTTTTTGTACAATAAGGATGGTGATATACTGGCACAGGTTGCCCAGAGAAGTGGTAGATGCCCCATCCCTGGAAACATTCGAGGTCAGGTTGGATGGGTCTCTGAACAGCCTGATCTAGTTGAAGATGTCCCTGCTCATTGCAGGGGAAGTTGAACTAGATGACCTTTAAAGGTCGCTTCTAACCCAAACAATTCTACAAAAGCTCTGGGAACTACCTTGCAGAGAGAGAGCGTTTTGGACCACATCTTGGTGAACGCAATGCTGAGAGGTCTTTTAATAACAACGTAATTTTACTGGAATAAAACCAAGGGTAATAAAAGGCTCTTGAATTCATTAGAAAAGGGCAAAATAAGCCGCAAATGCTTGGACAGCACTGGTATATGGATAGATTCTCCATCTCTCCATGTCTTCAAATCAAAATAAAACAGGATTTGAAGAAGAGTGCTTTAACCAAAAGTAAGGTAATGATACACTAAGGAGAGCCTGACTGACATCCCAGCACATGTGCTTATTCTTGGACGATAATCTACAGCTAGGTGTGTGCAATCCTCAAATCCCAAACAGCAGCCCCCTGGGACATAAGCGCGCCCCATTTTTGTGTACCCTACAGTTCACTGAGGGTGGAAGGTGCTGCCTCAATAGGCCAGATCAGCTGATACAATGAGCAGTCCTGAAGGGTTTCATTGGTTGTTCAGTCTTATTGTCAGATAAGCTAATAGAAAAAGTGTGAGTAGTTAAAAGTGAAAAATGAATATTTAGCTGAAAATTTGGGAACAGATTAAAAAAAAATAACAAAGCATATTTAACAATCAAGTTCCTCATTAGTTACTGCAACATCTCAGTTAACTTGGCCTTTCTTAACTTTGTTCTCTGTTGCCCTAGGGAGTTTCTTTTGTTCCCTTCTTCAGTATAGTTGCTTTCTCTTCCTGTGCTCACTCTCCACAGGGGCTGTGAGGAGCCCTTTTTTCTTTGTCCAGGTTGGAATGTTAATTTTTTTTTTTTTAATCTGCCCTTCAGGAGAACTTTTTCCTTATTTTTTCACTTAGAAAAAATGCCCATGACTGACACCAATTATCACAGCTTTTCTCTCTCCTATTAACCTCTGCCAAGGGATTTGGGGTATCGTATGCAAATAGAAATATAACACTCTGCAGTTTTTGGAAGATGAATTTCCCTTCCCTCCTCTCCAGTTTTCTCTGATTTCCATTCCCATTACAATTCTTAATTAATGTGTTCTTTCTACCTCAGGTTAACTCCTCCTGTTTATACCATTTTTCAAAAATGTGATAAGAATGAATGATTCATGTGTGCTAAGAATCAGTTACTGTACAAACAGCTTATTAATGCAAGAATGACCATTCATCTTGCAGCATTGTATACAAACTAGGTGGAAAAAAGAAACAACAGAAATAAACATCGAAGAATGAGTTGTTATCTATCCAAAGTATCTTCCCATTTGCCACACATACCAGATTTTCAGGTTGGACTTTGCCATGTATTTATTTTATGGAAAGACAAGTTAAATGATCAGATAGCCTTGAACTGTTAAAGCAACAGTCAGGATTAGCTCATGTTGCAGAAAGGTATGGTTATCTGATGGGACAGCACAGCTATACCCATATCTGCCCATACCATGAAGGTACGGCCAAACATTATGGTCTGTGTGCATTTGCTATTAGCCGGCTACTGTACTTCAACTCTTTGATAAATGACTTAATTCTTCTACCTTTCTCTTCTTCCAGTTTTGTATGGGTTTCTTTCCCTTTTTCCTATATCATTGTGTCACAGACCCTCCTCCCAATCCAAAATTTAGTATTGTTTTACAAGTTCCTCAAATCTGTTTGATAAGGCAAATCCTAGCACATCTTGCAGAACTATGAAATTTTTTTTATTGACATGACTTGTCTGGGCTTGTTTGTTTTTTTTTATTATTTTGTTTTGTTTTTAATTGGAAGGGTTTTGTGGCCTCTAATATATTGATTTTGGACCGCCTGCATTCTAATCTCTGTAAATATTTCTCTTTGATTGACAGCAATATGTCTCAGGAGACACTGGGAGCTGTAGTCTCTTACTTAAGAGTTTTCCTCCCCTGTCATCTCAAATGTCATTTCTGAAACATTTATCACAAGACACTGTCATTGGACAAATAAAGGGGCTGCATGATAGTAGCTCAGATACACACAGCCTCTCTGCTTCAGTGACGGGTCCTGCTGTTGGCTACTTGAGATAATAGGACAGTTCAGATCTGTCAATAGATGCAGAGGGAAGGACACAGGACAGTATCCGAAATGGCACTGCACATGCTCGGTGGGGACAGGGGAGCTGTCAGCGTGGAGTAAGTGCAGATTGCAGCAGAGATAGCTCTCCTTGGGAAATGATAACATTTGTTGAAAGGGCAAGAGAGGGATCTGCTCGCAGAACTTGAACACGGTTAGATGTGCACCAGTACAGTCCATGCATTATAACAATCGTGTACTTGTTTTCAAGAGAAGCTGTCTGCTTCATTTACAGGCTTTGTAAAGTCTTTTACAGTATTTCTTCAAGTTGCAGCTTTTTTTTTTTTTTTTAATAGTGAAATTTCCTTGTCAAAGTAACTTTGAACTTTAAAGGGAAAAAAACAGATTTTCTGCTTCAGTATTACTCTTGGTTTTATCTGGTAGACCTTTCCTAAAAGAATGCTTAGCAAATAGTAAAAGGGGGAGGGAGCGGGCTTTCCTTCCAAAATAACTAAAAGAATAAGTCAGTTTGGGGAGGTTTTCAAAGACACTGTGAAGCATAAATAATTCTCCCATGCCTCATTCCCACAGTAATGAAAGGAAGTTAAGTCCTTACACCTGAAGGATCTGTCTTGATTTTCACTGAAACCTGAACTCGAGTCACACAGCCAGTGTTAATTTTGACAACATTTAGAAGGAGTCTAAGCATACCACGATGAAAATGCGGGGAGACACTATCCTATCCTGAAACAGTACACGGGCTGGATTTTCCCATGATGTGACAAACACTGAAAACTGGTTAAGCAAAGACGATGGCATGAGGAAATACCACAATGCAGGAAGACAACACATTTAACTTAATTTGAGCATATGGTCCTCATCATGAAGTCCTGAGGTGTTACTTTTGTTTGCTACAAGCTGCGTTGTCAGTTATCTCAAGGAACGTTATTTTTCCTTCCTTGCACACAAACACATATGTTATGTACACATAAAATTTATTCATAAAGGAAAAGAAAGATGTTATGAAACACTGAGAAGGTAGGAAATTTGAACTGAATAGAGTTGGTAATCTGGAGTCATTAATTCAGTCTTTTCACCTAATGCTCTTTTTGGTGTGGTTTTGCACCAAATTCTTAAGCCAAAAAAAAACCCCAAAAACATGGAAACACTCATAAACCAAAGCCTATAAATTCAGGGTGCTCTTTCATCCCCCTTCATGTTTACAGGATGCTTATCTGCAGCTACATTGGAAATGACGGCACTATCTACGGTATCACCCTGTAAAATCTGCCATTTGGGTTAAAAATTTCAGGCTCAGCAACATCGTTTATGGGCTCAAGTTTCGAAGAGAACTAATGGAATATTTCTCACAGATCATATAACATATATTTTAGGAACTTTCACCTTTAACTAACAGTTTATGAGTTGCTTTGAGTTCCTGGGATGAAAAAATGCTATAGAAGGTGTTTGTGCTAATTATTCCTGTAATAAACCAAGCTAGAACAGAAACCTTTTTTTTTTTTTTTTTTTCTTTTTTTCCCTGTAAGGTATTTTTTTACCATTCTGGCCTGTCAATGTGTCTTTATTTCTTAGCTCCTTTGGAATTTTTTTTCTTCCTCTCCTGTGTACTTTCTATTAAATGAAGAGTTTAAACTGTGAGAATAATAGAGCCCTTGTAAGCTCTGTCTGCACTCACTATTCATTATTTATCCAGTGACCAGGTACAGTGGAAGCAGGCACAAAGCTAAATGCTATTGGACTAACTTTGATGCAGACAGTTCATTGTCTGAGAAAAAAGCATTTAAGCCTCAATGTTCTCAGTTCCATGATTTTCAACACTACCTCTTCCCCCCTCCTCCTTTTTCTTTTATTAACTGCTATACTCCAATGTCCTTTTGACTGTGGTAACTGGCACTGTCTGCAAAATCCAGTACAATGATACTATTCATCCTGGCTGTGCCATTTATAGATTCCATAGTATGCTCCATCCCTATGGTAAAGATCATTCCGCCTTGTCACTTTCCTTCTTTTGAGGCAGTGATGGCTGAAGCAAAGGCCAATATTTGGAATCTGATTAGTACATCCAAGCTCTAAAGAGCTGAAAGCAAGAGAGCAGGATTGGAAGCTCGTGTGTGCGCACGCACGGAGGGTATAATGAGGCACACAGTGTCTCACAACACTGACATGGTCACGCTTCAGCGGAGAGAGTGCCAGATGCACTGTTCATTAGTACGCCCTGCCTGACCATCCACCGAGCAGCATCAGTATCCTCTGCAGGGGTGCTGCTCTCCTGCCTTCGAGCTAGTAAAGTACCACAAAGCAGACAGGAACGGTAGCAAGAGGCCTCTGAGGAAAATATTGATACTGACAAAGTGAACTCCAAAATGAACGTGTTAATATTAGTTCATCTCTCAACCAAAGCTATCTAGTTTCTAGTGTTCCAATGTCATGCAGTTATGCTTCTTGCAAGTTTGAACATTTTATGAAGTTCCTAGAGGCACAAAAAGTCACTCTTGGGCACACTATTGAACAAGTGTTCTCAGTTTTCTTTCTAATTGTTGCTTTACTGTGAAAAAAATATATTCTGTGCTTTCTTATAAGTCTGGTTTTGGGTGGGTTTTTTTGTTTGTTTGGGTTTTGGGGGGAGGTTTTGGGGCTTTTTTTTGGTTGGTTTTTGTGGCTTGTTTGGGGATTTTTTTTATTTTTTTTTTTAACATGTGAAGGACAGAAGAACAAATCGAAGTGGGGGAGAGGGAAAGGAAGGGACGGGAAGGGAAGGGCAGGGAAGGGAAGGGAAGGGTAGGGTAGGGAA